>NC_087215.1:70866688-70971688 GCF_015104395.2 Macrobrachium nipponense | reverse complement strand
CACAAACGCACTAACAGTATCTATAACAGGATGTTCCGTTTGTTATTTTATTAACTGGCATTAACGGTGTAGAGCGCTTAGAAATATATTTATTTATATATATACAATGATGGCATTAATATATACATATACGAGTAGATACATAGTCTACCCTAATCTTGTGAAATAGGATTTATAACCTAATCTAATAAATTGTATTATATAAGTGATCTCTTGGTTATTTTCCTGTGTTCTATGGCAATGAAACCTCGTACAAAGAATTCATACAGTGTTTTAAACAAATATTGCCCTAGAATTGTAGATGGACAAACGTATATTTGTTTTATAAACACGTATGGTATGGCTTTTCATTTTAGCCTCAAAGAAAAATAGAATATCTATCATAATATAATTTGAGTTATCTTCATAGTTCTCTTCGATTATGTTAGTGTGTCTGTTTTTAGTCTAATTACTGATATCCTCTTTCTGTATATTCCATTATCTTCTGTTACTTCTTTCAAATGAACACCATAATATTCTTTGGAAGATTGAATTTCAAGTCGATGGCTCCTGTAGTGGGATTGTTCCATATGAATAGTGTTCATTTTCTGAATAATAATAACGAGAACAATGTGTATTACATCTATAAAACAGGGAAAATCTTTCTGTAGGCGCATGTAACTTTAGTCATGCACATCCAAAGGTGTAACAATATACACAAGTAGGAAAAAAGAGAAGAATCCACTTAAACTGAGGAGCAGTAAAAACAAAACCAAACATGCAACGTTTATTAAAGTTAAAACTACAATATGTACAGATAACGACCAAAACTATAAATTACAATTTGGAACGAGATTATATATATATATATATATATATATATATATATATTATATATATATATATATATATATATATATATATATATAATATATATATATATATATATATATATATAAGAAAGTCAAGAAAAGTCAACATAAAATTCTGACAAGCTTCGCAATGAGTATTATACGTTCATTTTGTTCCTAGTCTCCCCGGCTCAGGTAAATTTTGAATGAAAGAATCATCTGTATTATTCCGGAGACTTTCTGCACCACTAATTATCTAGGTAAGTTTTTCAAAGGTAAATAGGAATCGATATTGAAATAACTATTATGCTCTCACACCCAACCTCCCCCCTCCCCAAGAACCTTTCGTATCACGTGACATTTTAAATTAGTTCCCTATTTATGAATATTCTTAAATAACATTCATACTATTGATATTCGTACTTGCAATATTTAAGGGAATTAGCAATACATTTATTAACAGCTTTTCCTATTGTTATCAACAATATGTCAGTGCTATTTGCTTAAACAATATCAAAGCTTGGTTATTCATATTTAAGTCAGATACTGACATGCTTACAATTCTTGTATTGTCAGTGTTAAATCATATACAAACAGATTTCTCCTAAACAGCAGATCATGATTAAGCAGTTTTAAACAACACTGCTTAACGTTGCTGATAATTTGAATTCAAATTATCAGCAACGAAGAAGAGAGCTGTGCTCTAAGTCAAGCCCTGTCATGTGTATATTCAAACAACGTGAAGTCTCCAGCCTCCATTTTCCACGGCTTAAATCCAGTCAGTGGAAGTTTCCTCTACTCGTCTTTCGATCCACAGCCAAACATGTAAAATTATTGTGGTTTTGAATTCATAGGCAAAGAAAAGTATCTTTCACTTGTGTTTGGAAACCCCCATTCAAGGCTCAGCCAAGCGAATACCCCTAGTCTCACTGTTCTGAAGTCCCAGTGAAGCCGTAATCGTCAAACTGTTTGTAGATGGCGCTCTGTACGACGTATGCCAGAGCATCCAGCGTTGGTCCGAAGTTGTAGCTAAAAAAAAGGGGGGGGGGGGAGGCGTTAAAGAAAGTGTAAATTAGTGTTAAGATTTATAATAGCATAAGAGAACGTTATCGTCATTAAAGAACTGTTGGAGGTTGACAATGAACACAGCAGGCGCAGTGGGCCTTGGTAAGCATTTAGACCTATGTTGTACTACTTCAACGGACCACCCGTCTCCAGCTCAAAGGAACAGTTAGATCTTGTATCAGCGAGAATCTATAAGACCTGGGCGGTATTTCAACCCCATACCACCAATGAAATGTTGCCTACGATAAAACTGACGGGAAACACTTAAAACTTATTTCAAAACGACAAAAAAGAAATGGACAACGACAATCCTCGAAAACCGAAGATTTCTATGTTTACAAAAGTGAACAGTTCCTCCTTGTAAATGTGAATGCAAGCTCTAGTATTATTAGTTTGAATGTAACACTGCTTTCATTGACTGAAAGCAACATGTGCTCATAAGTCAAATTAACAGAATATTACAAGTATCTTCCTCAGCAATAATTTACCCAGTTTCATTTATTCTTTTTTCTGTAATGTTCTTCATGTAATGAGAGACAGAGAGCTTTAGTTCATTATATTTGCAACAAACATTACGTAAAACTTACCTCATAGATCTTCCATTACGGTTAGTCAGAATTCCCTCCACGAAAGTAGTAATCGTGGAATACAGGAACAGAATAATGGCAAGAGCTAGAAGGGGTCCGGTATACAGACGAATAACACCGCTTACAGCCGGCATCACGATATCCAAGTCCCATGCTTTTGGGTTCAGCACGTTCTGAAAAGAAGAAGAAGAAACTTACAAGACCGTCCCTCGCGGAAATACGATTTCAGTTTTTAAATTATCGTGTTGTTTGATAATTTTCCCGTGTGGCTATATTAAATTACGCTTGTGCTTATATGCAGTGACATAAGCACATATAGGAACGAGATCTCTAGGCTTCTGCAAACGCTGCTGGTAAGTGACCAAACGTAATTCATAAAACCTTGGGATGGTGAAGATAAAGCAATGCAAACAATGTATATTTCATGTGGAAATGACTATATCTTCATTATTTTGGAAAAAATGTAAACAGAGTGGTACCTTTGCGTGGCCTAGGCTACCCGTTAACCGTATTAGGCATTTCAGAGGGAATAGGTACTACACCTTAGTCTAACTTAACCACAAACGCCGTGCCCTATCCGGCTAGAGGGTCTTTTGACTTCCCCTAATATGTTGTGACCCATCCATCTGCATACTACCTCTCAATTTACCTTATTTGTAAAAAAAATTAAACCTAAAAGGAAAGAAAATACCGTCTATGGTATCTGATCCTTTTAGGTAGGCCTATTTAAACTTGATAGACGTTTCGGTTGATAGGCTACCTATGCTTTGGTAATTTGTATTAATGGATAATTGTTCAAGAAAAATCAGCTAATTAATTTATTTAGGCATCACACAACCTTTAACTTATCCAATTACCCTTCAAAACCCTAAAACTTTGGCGTAAGGCCCGATTGATCGTAAACAAAAACCCTGTGGTACAAAATGTTATAGTCACGCTTGTTTTTATTACAGTTTTCTATGGAATTTTTTTATAGAAAATGGCCCTGACTGAAACTTCTTTTGCAGGGGTAACTATAAAGTATATTTAGTCTTGCACGTCTAATACTTCAGTGAAAAGGTGTGTGCTAATCCTCACTCATCTATGATATAACAAATTAATATCATATATTGACAGTTAATTAATACAATTAGAACCATTTTATCTGAAACCGGAAGAAAATTAATGTAAATTACTTGTAATTGAATTTCCATGTTTTCCTTGTTCTTGTTGACCGTACTCATATATATATAATATATATATATATATATATATATATATATATATATATATATATATATATATATATATATATATATATATATATCGAAACTGGATATTGGTACGGCAGCCGTACCCCGATCTCGGTAGATATTGGTACGGCAGTGAATTGCGCATGCGCTAACCGTTGTTTACCGCCTCACGCATATCCAAAGACTATATACTGAAGTATATACACAGTCTTTGGGCATATCAGTGACAGCAAGAAAAATGGTGACGGAACAGCATGAACCGCGGAATAATACATTAGTTTTCGCCGAAAAACAGATGTTTTCAGGCTTTAACGAGCTGAAGAAAGCCATAGACATCTATGAAGACTCAAACTTTCAAAAATTGGGTAATTCATGGTATATACGTAGGTCACGAACGATCGAATCGGCCCTGAAAAGAATTCCGAAGAGGAGATTCAAAGAGGATTATATATAAATATATACACTACCATCGTACCTTTGGTGACTTTTCTCTGGCTCTTTATTCTGCCGGAGACGTCGCAGCTGCAAGGGCCGTTATATACTTTACAATATTCTTTTAATTCACTTCATTGGGTATATTGCAGCTGTCGGAGAAGACGATAGAATTTACCAGGTCCATTAAAATCTGGATAGTGTTGTTTTTGTAGTACAAAAAAAGCGGGACACAATTCACAAAAGCTAAACAAACAAAAACAGGGGGGAGGAACATTTTGCTAACTGAAAAAAGGGGGACAGATGTTCAAAAAGCGTGACTGTCCCACCTAAAAGCCGAGCTCTGGTTTACATAATACAGTATGATTAGCAAACTGGTAAACGGATACAGCTAACTGCCGTATCTACAGCAAGTCAAGACCGCAAATACGGCGCCAATGACAGAATCTGCCGTACCCTCACCGCACTATATTATTTGTACGGCAGGAAGTCTGAAATTGACGCATGCGCAATTCACTGCCGTACCAATATCTACCACGATCGGGATACGGCTGCCGTACCTATATCCTGTGCCTATATATATATATATATATATATATATATATATATATATATATATATATATATATATATATATGTATATATATATATATATATATATATATATATATATATATATATATATATATATATATATATATTGCATACACATTTCTACCTGAAGGGTAAAACCTTTCAGTTTCTTTCTGATCAAGTCCTTACATATGTGCATTGTGTTCCCGTCCCAATAAAATATGAATTTATGTAAAAAGAAATACCTACCCTTACAATACTTTTAAGGTAGTACCAAGGGCCTTGCCAAGTACAATCTCTCTCTCTCTCTCTCTCTCTCTCTCTCTCTCTCTCTCTCTCTCTCTCTCTCTCTGTCCTTACCACCGCCGTCTGGAGTGCCAGTTTGTAGTATGTAATGAAGTTTTCCAGAATTTTCTTCTCGTTCGGTCCCATCCAAGAGATGTCCGTGAACTCCTTCGCCTCCTCCCTTTCAGGGATGCTTTCGACGTCCTCTGATGCTGCCGTCGTCGCCATATTCATCGCCATCATCAAGATGGCTGTGGTTACCACCGCTTTCGTCACACACGCGTTCATTGTATCTGAAACGATCGATTAATGCTTTAAACCGTTTCCTGGCAAGTTCTGTCCAGGCTCGGGGAAGTAAATGTACCTAATCTTGTACAGTGTGAAAATGAAACGATATTGTTGTTTGATGTTATATTAAACAGTAAGCCACCTCTGTTGACCTGAATTATTTATGTACGTGGTTGGTAGCAGCTGGAGTGGTTAAAGGAGAACAAACAGACAGCTATAGTAGATTCACATCAACCGTGCATTTGACGTCTAGGCCAGTCTCTTACGACGCTCCTGGAATCTCTCTGTCTCTCGAGAGAGTTCACACAGACAGGATGTATGTTCCACCTCTCCTTAAAGACGTATCCATCAGGAAAGGTGGAACATACATCCTACCCGTGTGAACTCTCTCGAGAGACTGAGAGTTTCCAGCCCTGTCATTGGCTTATCAACAGCCAATCAGGAGCGTCATAAGGGACGGACCTAGACCAAATGTTCGGTTGATGTGAATCTACTATAGATGTAGTGATCTGTCAAAATGTATGATAAAAAAAAAAAAAAACGGTGGGGCTAAGACAGGAATTCTCCCCCCCCCCCCCACCCCCCCCACCCCCCCCCCCCCCACTAACCCCCGCCGCCCCCTCAACAAAGATTAGACAAAGACAAAGTAATTCTCAATAGTACTCCATCAAATGAGTGCTTATGTTGCCCAGTACCAGTAATTGACTTTTAATCAGGTTATCAGTTTTACTGTTTTAGCTGCAATGACGCAAACTTTCAGATGACCAAATACTCTGGGCCATGTCACGAAACCGGAAACCGCTGAGCCTAGGGCGATGTGATTTAAGGTAATTGCCATTCATTTGCCTGGTCCATATTCCTCGTCCCTGTTTTTTCGCCAAGTCACCGCCGGGATCTGTGCAGCTATAGTTGCTGCTTTCTCCCACAAATCATCTCATCTTGGGAGACACCCCCAGAGCGCAGAACAGATCTTCCAAAGACACGCAAGTGGTTTCCGCGGTTAGATTTCTCGTCAACCTTTTTTTTTTTAAGCTAGGGCTGAATGGGCGGGAAAGGTATTGAAGATTACCCGTAGTTCCGCGGACATTCTCGAGAGGAACCTTCCTTCCGTTGACATTCTGGGATATTTACCCGCGCTCTCGGTAAAAAAAAAAAAAATAATAATAATAATTGTATAGCTTAGCGAGCAGTGTAGGTACGCATGTTACATGAATAATTGTTTTGTTATTTACCTGCTGGAAAAATAAAGTTGTGGAAACTAATGAAAGGTAATTTTCATTCATTCTGTTTGGTAATCGTATGATAAGTATTTTTCTTTTAATTAATGATAACTTTAAGAATATTGAAACTACACTATTTATAAAATACAGACAGATTTATTGTATTCCCGCTGAAACAGGAGTCCGGGTAATCTACACGTATATATAGTACTTGGACATTTCGCGCGTTATGAGAGAATGAAAAAAAAAATGTATCCTAATAGCACATCTTTAAATCATTTGCCCTCGTGTTGGCAACAGTGCCTCAAATTATTCACACGCGGAGTACTGAAAACAAAAAGTATGCCGCAAGATTCGATGGAATGTTTGTCTGCAACGAAAATAAAATCAATTTATGTCATTATTATTTGCATTTCCGAATAGAAGGGGACACAAGGGCCGACAGTGGTTGTTACAAAATCAGTTTAATGACTTAATAGGATCTGCATATCCGAGTTAAAAGTGACCCACGGGCCAATGCTGCTTTGTACAAATCGGCCAGTGAAATAGAAACATATTAAATTCTTCTAGACAATTTTACGTTTTCCTATTATATGAAACTTATATCCGCGAATGCCATAAAACCCTGAATCCAAATCGAAATTAAGAAATGGAGTTTTTCTAACGAACCGAATATCTGGAATATTATAAAAAAATGACCTCGTAATCATTCATTTACCCTGAGTTATTAACTCCTATTAACGATTAATTAGTATTTGTTGATTATCATTTTTGATTTATAACTTATCACCAATCGAAGGCCGAAATTCGCGTCATCTTCATCCACTTACTGTTGAAAATAGTCTTTAACTCACAATGCCCTCTGTCTCATTAGTTATTTCTAATTATTAACATAAAAGTAGATATCATTTTTCTTTCGAATTCTTCTCAAATTTCTGGATAAATCATAGTACATCTCAGACTTGCTAAACCAAACGTCTTTCCATTTTTTTTTTTTCCGATGCGTGGTTTACTCCTGGTCTAGTATATATTCCAGCCATTTTACCCTCCTGTGAATGAGTATTATCAGCGACTGCAGGTGCCAAGAAACGCGATTTAGTGGAAACCTCTTCTCTAAAGATTTGTGGAGAAACCAGAAGGCTTCACTTGTCTTATTATACCGTCCTTTGCAATGAGGATAATGCATGCGGTAAGTATGTAGGCATATATAAACAAAAACCCGATTATCCAGTTGGTCTACTCTAGCGTTACGGCTAATACGAAAAATATTGGTATATAGTAGTAGACATTACTTCTAAAATATTTATCATAATGGTAAATGGAGTGTTTAATGAGCATCGTTTTCCAATATGTTCTGGGCCCCGATATATCGAAGAAGACTGGTCTATAGGTTACTGAGATGTCGAGCGCTCCCTTCATCTTCTTCTTCTTCTTCTTCTTCTTCTTCTTCTTCTTTCTTATAGATCACAACACCTCTGGCGTGAGTAACCAAGAGTCAATTCTTTATGTCCAATTCCGTATTTTCTCAGTAACGTTACGTGTCCGTATCAAAAAGTGAACTCTTTATTTTCCGCATTTTCCAAGTGACTCACTATACTTTGCTTTACGTGTCCGTATCAAAACTGTTTTCCCGTGACCCATATGTGAACCTTCCATTATGATCCCACAGACCGCGAGATGAGTAGGCAAACATTAGTATGGAATTATGCACTAAATGACAGATCTCTGGCGGTCAAAAACCGCAAAGGGATTGTTAGTAAGTTCTACCCTATGTTAACGCTCCCTATAGATTAACGAGAAGAAGAATGTTAACGAGATGGGGAAAACATAGAATTAGAAACACTCCCCGGAAGGAAGGGAGTCACTTCTCTTTGCAGTTACTGGGCCAATAGGTCTATTAATATTTACAATTCCCAAAATTATCCCCTATGTTAACGCTCGGTATAGATTAACAGGGAAAAAATAAAGAAGAATGGTAGCGAGATGGACTTGGAGTCAACGACAGAAGTGGAAATACACTCCAGAAGGGAGTCCAGTCTCTTTGCAGTTACTAGGCCTATAGGTCTATTATTATTTATAATGACCACAACTGTCAGCTCTAAGGAGAATCGTTGGTTTATATAATGAGTCGAGGGAGAGAAAGCATCCTTAAGGTTGCATCAAGAGCGTTAATTAGTCTCAGATGTGTATGGTAGAATGAGACTGTCATTATATGGTGAATTAGAACAGCAAATAGACCCACATTTTCAGCCACAATGTTTATACAATGAATTACAGCGTATTGTAAGAACAACGGGCAGAAAACTATGGTTGATAATGCAGCCTCAACATATGAGTGACAGTGGATGTATGTGTGATCATTTTTAATCTCTCTCTCTCTCTCTCTCTCTCTCTCTCTCTCTCTCTCTCTCTCTGTATAATTATATATATATATATATATATATATATATATATATATATATATATATATATATATATATACATATATATATATATATATATATATATATATATATAATATATATACATATATATATATATATATATATATGTGTGTGTGTGTGTGTGTGTAGCGTTTTACTGTAGATATGTATGCGTATATGTGCGTGCGGATGCGCGCACAGCATCTTAATATACGTTTTGAATATATATATATATATATATATATATATATATATATATATATATATATATATATATATATATGTGTGTGTGGTGTGTGTGTGTTATATATACCTACTATATATATATATATATATATATATATATATATATATATATATATATATATATATATATATATATATTCCTTTGTTGCCTTTATTTTAGACTTCTCGATCAAATCTTTTCTCATCTGAAAAACAACCTGCGTTATCTCTTGGGGTATTTCCTTGTTCATTTCTCTCGCTTGAAGGATTTAAGAAATCGTAGAGAGCAGAAATTTGTTTCGTAAACCCAGAAGAAACGATGTGCAGTCAGTGCTCATGCACAAATGCATTCCTGTTGTTGAATTAATATCTAATTTTCTTTGTTGATTCGTATTTGAAATCTGTCATCTGCAGACAAATGTGTGTCCTCAAGTGTGCTTCTCTTGTTAATAATAATAATAATAATAATAAGAATATATGCAGAGACTCAAGGCGATACTCAAGTCAAAACTCAACGCCGGAAATATGATAAAAGCCATAAACACATGGGCAGTGCCAGTAATCAGATACAGCGCAGGAATAGTGGAATGGACGAAGGCAGAACTCCGCAGCATAGATCAGAAAACCAGGAAACAAATGACAATACACAAAGCACTACACCCAAGAGCAAATACGGACAGACTATACATAACACGAAAGGAAGGAGGGAGAGGACTACTAAGTATAGAGGACTGCGTCAACATCGAAAACAGAGCGCTGGGGCGGAATATCTGAAAACCAGTGAAGACGAGTGGCTAAAGAGTGCATGGGAAGAAGGACTAATAAAAGTAGACGAAGACCCAGAAATATACAGAGACAGGAGAAAGACAGAAAGAACAGAGGACTGGCACAACAAACCAATGCACGGACAATACATGAGACAGACTAAAGAACTAGCCAGCGATGACAATTGGCAATGGCTACAGAGGGGAGAGCTAAAGAAGGAAACTGAAGGAATGATAACAGCGGCACAGATCAGGCCCTAAGAACCAGATATGTTCAAAGTACGATAGACGGAAATAACATCTCTCCCATATGTAGGAAGTGCAATACGAAAAATGAAACCATAAACCACATAGCAAGTGAATGCCCGGCACTTGCACAGAAACCAGTACAAAAAGAGGCATGATTCAGTGGCAAAAGCCCTCCACTGGAGCCTGTGCAAGAAACATCAGCTACCTTGCAGTAATAAGTGGTACGAGCACCAACCTGAAGGAGTGATAGAAAACGATCAGGCAAAGATCCTCTGGGACTATGGTATCAGAACGGATAGGGTGATACGTGCAAACAGACCAGACGTGACGTTGATTGACAAAGTCAAGAAGAAAGTATCACTCATTGATGTCGCAATACCATGGGACACCAGAGTTGAAGAGAAAGAGAGGGAAAAAATGGATAAGTATCAAGATCTGAAAATAGAAATAAGAAGGATATGGGATATGCCAGTGGAAATCGTACCCATAATCATAGGAGCACTAGGCACGATCCCAAGATCCCTGAAAAGGAATCTAGAAAAACTAGAGGCTGAAGTAGCTTCAGGACTGATGCAGAAGAGTGTGATCCTAGAAACGGCACACATAGTAAGAAAAGTGATGGACTCCTAAGGAGGCAGGATGCAACCCGGAACCCCACACTATAAATACCACCCAGTCGAATTGGAGGACTGTGATAGAGCAAAAAAAAAAAAAAAAAAAAAAAAAAAAAAAAAACAAAAAAAAAAAAAAAAAAAAAAAAAAACTAATAATAATAATAATAATAATAATAATAATACAATTTTTCCTCTCCTATACTGTACAATTTATTGATTTTTACATACGCTTGACATTCTATTCGTTCAAAATATTGCAAGTATGATAATAAAAAAAATATTCGAGTAGATTTTCTTATTGCGCTACACATCAATATTTACTCCAAAACCACCCGAGTTATTTTCCGAAAGATACTCGAAAACGACCATACTCACGATTCCTATTGTAACCTTTTACGTGTCGTGTCCACAGCTTCCGACGTCTGACTTACGACTGAGTGCCTGACATTTCGTCCGTAAAGATTATAAGGAGGGTCGACGGTCCAACGATGGTGGGTGTGACGTCATTGTATAGGGGTGGGAGGAGCCAGTCTGAATGATGACGTCACTCTTCCGTTGCTTCTTCTGCTGCTGCTGCTGCTTCTTCTCTGCTTGATGAAATGGAATTTAAGGCTCCTCATTTCAGCTAGTTGCATTACGCGTGTAACTTATAAACAACGGGTACTCTTTACAATGCTTCTTTTGTACCTTTGACGTTAATAAATTTCGGGGAGATAATAATAAACAGATATTTTTCAGCCAACAAAAGAACCCCAGTAACATCGATAACTTGAGCATTGGTGAAGAGTTTCCCGCCTCGAGAAATGTGCCGTACCAATGACGTAGCCTACAATTAAAATAAGCTCTCTGAGAAGCAATTCATAGAATAATGTAATAGTCTACATGACGGATTCATCTTGTAAAGTAATGAATAATATTCTAATGAGTCTTTCTCGCAAGAGAATTAGTATTCCATGAAAGGTACATTATACAGTGTAACGTAAGCTTAGGCCTATACTCACAGTCGTTACTTTAAAAGCCTCGTCACGCCTGAATAACTTCGAAAGTCTCAGGTCTTTTGAAATCTTGTAGAATGGTCCAGTGATCAAAGTCACTACTAGACTTATAAGTCTCACATCAGTAGCGTTTATGAAGGAGGGACAAGTCTGCCGCAGCCATACAAACATCACTTCTGTCTTGATAGTTTCTGCCTTACACACGCACACGCAAACATGCAAATGCACTCAGGTAAAACACATCATCACGGTTTGTTCCTTATATACATACATACACACATGCAAACTTAAATATGCATATGCACACAAACTATTGACATAGTTTGTTCCTTACACACACGCACAAGCAAACATGCATATGTATACAGGTAAAACACATCAACATAGTTTGTTCCTTACACACACACATACAAGCAAACAAACATGCATATGCACACAAGTAAAACAGATAATAAAACACCAGCGACATCTATAAAAGCGCGACTCCTAATTTATATTTAAAATATATGCAGAAACTTTCAGTTTGACATTAACTTCTCGATGCTGGTTTATTGCAAAGACGTCACAAATCTTGCATTTGTTACCACAAACATCTTCGTAATGCTGTAACCCGCGTCTCGAGTGGATGAAAGCCATAAAGAAGAAGAGAATTTCCTTTAAATACGTTGTAATCTAAGGTCATAAAATTAGTTTTTTGGTATTCAATTTGCATGATAGAACTGGTCTTACTTTGAACGTATCTAAAACTCGGGAAATCTAAGATTTTTAATCAAATGAAAAGTGATTTGATCAAGTGCGTTGCTTGGAAACCGAGAGAGTTATTTTATTTTGGAGGGGGCGGTGGTATTGGGGGGCATCGGGGCCTCTGCTCGGTTGAAATAATATACTTTTAATAGGATCCACAAGATGGGTCCTATTAAAAGTATATTATTTCAACAATAAAGAAGTCTTTCGTTGCCAGATATTCCTATGAGCCACAGAATTAAGTTGTGCAAATGCACTTCACAAAAGATAGGAGGCCATTTTGCCTCGTATATTGTTCATTATATGAAATGGTTACTTTATATATTGTGGTTTTCACTGCTCAGCTGTGAATCCCTCACTAAGCTGAGGTAAGCTTGTGTCTTTCAATAACATCAAATCATAAATGGTACTTCTTGATCTGTTTCAAGAAATCAATGTGTAGCCTACATTTGCTCTATATTTATGCATGTACTTATGTATTCCCTTTCTCCCTGTAATTTCACTCTCCCCTAGAAAGAGCCACAGGAGAGAGAGAGAGAGAAAAGAAAGGTGCATAAGATAGCCATTTCTTTTTTGCCGCCCCTCCCTTCGGGCTAAATGACACAAATTCTCTCTCTCTCTCTCTCTCTCTCTCTCTCTCTCTCTCTCTCTCTCTCTCTCTCTCTCTCTCTCTCTCTCTCTAGACGCGGCAATAAAGACAATCCTTCAGCCGAAGATTTTCTCTCAGACAGGCGGCACTAATTTTTTTTTTCTCCCCGTTTACCTTCTTCAATTGTGGAATAATATAATTGACTCGTCAGACTCTTTTAACAAAACACCAACTTGTGCCAGGTGGCCGACTATGGCGATATGACATATGGGAAGCCCTGGAGACAAGTTTGGTGCTGCTGCATCTATGGTTTTCTGTAATCAGTGTATAGTATCCCTCCGCCTTCTTCTTCTTCTTCTTCTCTTTTCTCTTTTGTCGAACGCTGGAGGTGGTGGTTCGCTAGCTATTGGTTGCTAAGCGCTCGCTCCACAAACACAGTTGCGGGCGCACTACACTATCTAAGTGAAGTGCAAAGCTTTACTATTTACTTTATTCATTTTTAGTTTAACTTTACCTCAAGCTACTTCAAAATACGTAGCTCGTTAGCTCCTTTCCACAAGAATCTCTTCAAAATACGTAGCTCGTTAGCTCCTTTCCACAAGAATCTTCTTTCTCTCTTGACCGTTGCCAGCCTTGGCCAGTTCTCTCTCTCTCTCTCTCTCTCTCTCTCTCTCTCTCTCTCTCTCTCTCTCTCTCTCTCTCTCTCTCTAGTGTTGAAGAGTTTAAAAGAAAGCTAGACAAAATCATTAGGACACTGTGAATGCACAGTCAAATCTGCTCCTAGAGATAAGTGAGCACACGATGTCTCATCGGATGGACTAACAAATCTTTGAGAAACTTCCTAATCCTTGTAACTCTCTCTCTCTCTGTTTTATTGGCCTATCAGTCGAACAGGACAGAGGCGATTCATTCAAGCCATTGGACAGTGACGACGAAGACTAACGTACCATACATGCTCAAAAATCATAACATGCATCTTTTGTGGATTTTATTATATATATATATATATATATATATATATATATATATATATATATATATATTCTAATCTAAAAGGAGCCCATAAAAACACCAAAATGTAGAGAGAAAAAGTACTATATTTCAGAGACTGCTGCTCTCTCTTCAGGTATATAAATGAGAAAAGTTTACAGAAAAGGTGGTATTTATACCAAGAGATTCGTCCACAAGTAAGCCAATTTAGGTCACCCCCGCTGATAATCTTCCTTTAATCTTCTTAAGCGTTGGTTGAATGAACACTGCGTCGACGATGTCCGATGTCCAATTCCCTTTTGAGATGTTCATTACCTGCTTCTCTTTTATTAAGGCCGATTCCATCATTTGACTCTTGTACCGGCAGTTGCTGCTATAAATTACACGTGACATATTCCAGTTTATTCTATGGTTATGTTCATTTATATGGTTGAAAATAGCCGAGTTCTGTTGTCCATACCTAACTGACCGTTTGTGTTGTATTAATCTCTTGGGAAGTGATTTACCTGTAAATCCGATGCCAGGACTGTGACCAATCTTACATCGGATTTACAGGTAAATCACTTCCCCAGAGATTAATACAACACAAACGGTCAGTTAGGTATGGACACAGAAACTCGGCTATTTTCATCCATATAAATGAACATAACCATAAAATAAACTGGAATATGTCACGTGTAATTTATAGCAGCAACTGCAGGTACAAGAGTCAAATGATGGAATCGGTGCCTTAATAAAAGAGAAGCAGTAATGAACATCTCAAAAGGGAATTGGACATCGGACATCGTCGACGCAGTGTTCATTCAACCAACGCTTAAGAAGATTAAAGGAAGATTATCAGCGACCATAAATTGGCTTACTTGTGGACGAATCTCTTGGTATAATACCACCTTTTCTGTAAACTTTTCTCATTCATATACCTGAAGAGAGAGACAGCAGTCTCTGAAATATAGTACTTTTCTCTCTACATTTGGTGTTTTTATGGGCTCCTTTTATTAGATGGAATTCTGTTGTTACAGAACATTTTTACCAGTCATATATATATATCATACTATATATATATATATATATATATATATATATATATATATATATAGATAGATAGATAGATATAGATAGATAGATAGATAGAGTAGATAAGATATATAGTATATATATATATATATATATATATATATATATATATATATATATATACTATATTTATAGCCTAACTAAATTTTATAATCTAATATATCGCCTTTACTGAATCCAGCTCCTTGACTCTGAACATCCCCGATATCAGTGAGATTCGCCATAACATTTCTCACTCCTCTCAGTCAAACAGGCGACTGCGCGAATTATAATATGGCAAGTGGCATGAGACGCCAGTGAGTCGCCAGCATCAGCTGGTGCTCCTGTGACGTAAATTTGTCCGCTAGGATATTTTCCGGAGACACTTCTGAGGCTGGATTTCTCGGTTGACTTCTCACTTCGAAATGCGCTCGTTAGGAATGGTCGCAGACCGCAATTCGGTTTCCGCCGTGAACATATTTAATTACGCTGGTCTTTCGGGCATTTAACTGGGTTTCTCTCTCTCTCTCTCTCTCTCTCTCTCTCTCTCTCTCTCTCTCTCTCTCTCTCTCTCTCTCTCTCTCTCTCAGTACGGTTCTTCGATCGATCGCTGTCTTTCTGAGAGATAGAGGAAATGGGTCTATATTTTTATTTCTTGTTATTAAAGAAAACAGACATAATGAGGTCTAGGATAAAATAACATGCAGGTAATACGGAAAGGCTTAATTGATGTTTCTTCTTCTTCTTCTTTAACGGATGGAAACAATGGTACCATTCTTGAATTCTTTTGCTCTTCTTCTTTTTCTTCTTTGATGGAAACAAGGATCAAATCTTTGGATTCCTGGATGTTTCCTTTATTTCTCAGTCTATTAATTTACTTTCATTCATTAGTTCTCATAATTTGAATTTGACTTATATCTTTGCCCCTCTTTGCTCTCTGTTCCTCCTTACACGAATGTGAGAAGCTAAAATGATAAAAGAAACTGCAAAGTTAGATTTCTTAACTGTTTAATTTCGATCATTTTTTTCTTTATTCCTGCCTAAAACCTAATTATTCAAAGCGTTAGTACTAATGAGACCGAATTTATTACACAGGCTTTAGACAGCGAGATGATTAGAGGCAGAGAAATGCTTCAATAACAAGAGAGAGAGAGAGCGCGTACTGGAAAATCTTTCTGGCGAACACCATCAGCAGAGATCTGTGTGCTGTTGACCACAGGAGTTCCTCGGTTAAGAGGAGAAAGTGAAAAAGCATCTCGTGAGCGCGTTGGAGTGGAAAACGCAACGCACTGAACTGAACTCTTATCTTCCAGTTGTCGGCGACCAGCATCTAGGCGAAGGCCTAACAGAATTCTTCTCTTTTATTTAAATTAGATTCCTTTGTATAGAATAATTCAATTGACGATGCTTGGATTATCCTACAGAGGCTTTTATATAATCTGCAGCTTCCTTTTCATTATCTTTCTCCTGGCAATTATTAGGAATTCTTCCAAAATTGTTTACTTGATCTTTCTTTCTCTTTGTTTACAAATTCAAGGTTATGATACGTTTCACTGAGTTAAGCAATATAATTGTAGACCGTATATTTTATAATGGTTTAAGCCACATATGCAAAGACTGGTTAGATTAGATATCAGTACTTAAATATCCAACATTTATATAACATTCCAGTGCTGTCTGGTGACGTCTTATTGTCAATCAGTTTACATCGCTTGATTAGTTTTGGACAGTTTCTGCTAATAAAACAAAAATGCACAGCTTTTGAGTAGTCCCAAAAGCACCCATATTATAGGCTGAAAATGGCGTAAAAGGGCAGAATGTATTATTCTGTTCGAAAGTTGAGTAATATTGAGTATGTTGAGGAGCTGGAACTAGAAGTGATCCACTTCGGTTATTTTTATATTGGCCGCTGTTGCAAAACTATTGCGTAAGATCGTCTTCGTGTGATATCTATTAATAAGCACGCACTACCCATAGTGCAATATCCCAGTCGTCTGTTTCGTGTGATCTCGAAGACATCAACGCTGGTAAGAAGCTGGTATATTTCTGAAATGGAAATATCGCTGAAGAGTATTTTTATTATTATTTATATTGTTGGTATAATTGTTGACGTAGTTTCCCTTACCGCATGACTCACTAGTTTTCAATTGAACACGTCTTACTAGTGATTAGTTCGAATCATCACCTCTCCAACATATTCAGTAACAAATTTACGCTCTACGGCTCTTAATCAATTTCTAAGCAGAAATTATAATGGCAATATGCCAAGCCAAGTGTTTTGATGTTTCATGTAGCTACGTTTTCTGATGTCATGCTGACTGGAACTTATTCCACAGGATAAAGTTTGACACCATACTCGAGCAGCTATCTACCTTTAAAGATTTTAAATTATGTAATGTATTTTGTAAATCCTTCATCAAAGAAGCTTATAATTCATTACTTGGGAATTAGTCGATTGAGAACGTACCCATCATATGACACGAATTTATCCGGTTACTTTGTCCCATCTGTTTAATTCTCATTTTAGATGCGTCGCTATATAATGTCTTCTTATTGTAGACATATTAATATAAAATTAACACATTTAATATTAATTTTTCCTTCAAATCTAACCTAATATCGTCAGTTTTTGCAGTTTTAAGTTACGTTTTCGAGAAACGAAGTCAATCTCTACCATCCGGATGAAGATGACGCTCTCACAAGACGTCGATGTAAACAAACATGGCAGCGGCAGCCAAAGGTTAGCTGATCTGTTACCGCTCCTTTGTAGTTTGCTCTTACCCCCCTGATATTTATAAGTGACAGTGTTATTTTATAAGATTTTAAGAGAATTTATAGCACTGTGTTTCTTGTGCCTTTTTCCATCACCCTGAGTCTTTTGTTAAAATAGTACTGTGAACATTTCTCATTGCCTGACAGCCTACTGTAAGCTGGCATTCAAGTGTTGTGTTCGGAAGATTACAATTGTAGCCATCTCATTTTTGAAGGAAAAACTACGATACTCTGATTAATTTAGACAGCGTATTTGTTAATGGCATTGGTGGAATAACGGAGTATAGGGTAAAGCACCGCTCTGTGGTCATTGATCCGTCAAAAGGCCACTTTTTTCACTCGATATGTAGTAATTGCTGAAACAACAATACAATTCAATATTTAGGCATACCATTCAAAAGATTGAAGTTTCTTCAACAAAATGAGATATATGAAACTGTCTTAAAAAGTAAAATACCTAAGCTAAGCTTGTGAAGTCTTCGTAAAATAGGTGTGTGTTCAAGGCAGTTGTTGATTCCAATAGGGTAATCAACCGCGTTGAGTCCATCCTACTTGTGCAGAGATCACCCTTTTTCACTCGATATTTTATTACACCTTTAAGCATACCATTCAAAAGATTGAAGTTTCGTCAACATAATGGGATATATGGAAGCGCCTAGGCTATATAACAACCATGTAAGCTCTTCATAAAATATGTTTTCAAGGCAGTTTTTAAATTCAATATGGCTTCTACTCGCATCTGGTCCCTTTCATCTCTGGCATCGAGACCACATCCTTCCCTGCCTTCCCAGCGTTCATTTGAACAACACTAGCGCATACCTATAGGCTAGGCTTATGTTACATTTATTGATATTAGGCTACTCAAGATTGCAGTTGTAATCAAGACAATAAAACGACATTTTGTTGCTTATATTAGTGAAAGTATGGGTCGTCTTATTCCTGGGGTCATGGTTTGAACTGAAATGCATTTTTACCTTGTAATCAGTGGTTTTATCCTTGCTGCCATCACAACTGAAACTCCACAGTGCATATTTGATTGTAATTATGCACATTTTGTTCTTAATCCACTCCAAATTGCACTTGAAATACATTGAGAGTTTGTTGACAGTGAAGTTATGGCAGGAACAATTTTTGTCTTAGTGTACAGGGTGTCAAAAAAGGCCCACTATACCATTACAAGTATTTATTGCTCAGAAACCATATAATATAGAGTAATGCAGTTTTTTGTAGAATGAAGTGTTCTGAAGAATGTAAACTTGAATGTAGAACATTCTATGAAAAACTGCATTACTCAATGTTGTATGGTTTCTGAGCAGTAAATCTTTTTTATGGTACTGGGAATTTATGGACACCCTGTAGTATGTACATCTGGCTGCCGAAAACACCGGCGAGCAGATGACAAATTAGTGAATTGTTTACAGCAAAAATTTTGTATTTTTTATAGCACTTTTCATTGATAAAAGTCTATATTACTATTTTGAATTTTTAATATTTAATAACTGTACCTATGCCTGAAATAAATGTAACCTTTAATGCTTGCATGCTAGGAATGGCAAAATTTCATCGTTGCCAATTTACTGGAGCTTCACACATATGCTGATGCATTTACAAACTGTTTCCATGAATTCTAGTTGTCATAATAATGCAATAATGGTTAAATTTCTCTGATATTTATGTATATATGCTACAAATAGATATGCTAACTGCATTTATTTCCACAGTTTTGTGTAAAGTCTTTTATAATCAGCTTGGAAGGTAAACACATACCAATTGGCAACACTGTGCTCATTTGAACAATGTATGCGTATATATGTAAGCTTTATTGATATTACTCAAGATTGTAGTTGTAATTAGCACAAGAAAACAACATGTTTGGAACTGAAATGCATTTTTACCTTGTAATAGTTGGTTTTATACTTACTGCCATCACAAATGAAACTCCACAATGCTTATTTGATTGTAATTATACACATTTCATTCTTAATTCACTCCAAATTCCACTTGAAATACGGGAGTTTGTTTACAGCAAAGTCATGGAGAAAATAATTTTTCAGTCTTTGACGCCTGGCAGCCAGAATCCACAAGTCAAGCAGATGACAGTTTAGTGAATTGTTTATTACAAAAACTTGGTACTTTTTTGCTAGCACTTTTCATTTATTTAAGTCTATACTGTAATACTATATTGACACTTTTTTTATTTTTTTTTAATAATTGTATGGCTGAAATAATTTGTTTCTAATTTTCAATCATTGTACTGCTGAAACAAATGTAACCTTTAATGCGTGCTAGGAATGGCAAGTCACCTTTGCCAATTTAATGGAACTTGATACGTACGCCGATGCCTTTACAAACTTTTTCCATGAATTTTAGTTGCCATAGTAATACAATACAGGCAGTCCCTGGGTTACGACGGGGGTTCTGTTCATGAGACGCGTTGTAACTCGAAAATTGTCGTAAGCCAGAACATCATCAAAAATCCTAAGAAAATCTTACTTTTAATGCTTTGGGTGCATTCAAAACTATGTAAACTGCATTCTTATTGCATTTTCCATCAAAAAACCTTCAATTATTGATTATTTTGCATTTTTGGTGTCATATTTCTTCTGCCAGATGAGCGTTGTAGGCATCGTAACCCTGGAACATGCGTCGTAACCCTAGAAATAATTTCTGATGAATATATTGAAAAGCGCCTTAACCTCGGAACATCGTAAGCAGAACCCGTCGTAACCCGGGGACTGCCTGTAATAATTGCTCTATTTATGTATATATATTACAAATAGATACACTAAGTTCACTTGTTTCCACAGAGGAAAGTAGAGGTCTCGAGGTGTTGCTTCCACAAAGGTTAGCTCATGACTTGCATCTAATTCAGGATACTGGAAGTGCTAAAGTTATTTTTTGGGAAAGTGACCACGCCATAGTACAGATATCCACCTGTCCGTACAGTGGTGCTTTACCCTAGGTTAGGGGCCAAGTGAATATAAAACAGTCATGTATTTACCATTGAAAATATAATGGTTTGCATCAGTTATCCTGTTAATTGGTGTAGTTTTCAAGTACTTTTTGATTCCCTGGAAACTGTTTGCAAAGCCAAAGCACAAGGGCTTTTTAAGCACATCTTCAGCCTTTATATATATATATATATATATATATATCTATCTATATATAAACATATATATATATATTATATATATATATATATATATAGATATATATATATATATATATATATATATATATATATATATATATATATATATATAAAAGCAAATACCACAGGAAAATGATAGTCAGAAATCGTATCATTTTCATTGGTGTAGTATTTGCTTATGGTAATGAAGTCACATGCATCTACTGTAATAAGTTTTTAAGTATATATATATATATAGATTATATATATATATATATATATATATATATATATATATATATATAGATATATATATATATATATATAATATATATATATATATATACACACACACACACACACATACAACCTTTACCAATCTAGGCTAATATTTTGGCTACCTGCAATTTTCAACTAAAACTAGCCTAAGTAAGTAGTAACTATGGCAATTCTACAGGAGAGTTCTCCATCTAGAAATTGTTTAGATATTGTTTATTAATGAATTTTTTTATACAAAATAGCCTTACATAAAAAAAGGGTGTAGGCTATATGAAGCAGTTCCTCACTCTCCTAACAATTGATTTATAGTTTAACTGGGAGGTTTTCCTCCTGTTACACCTTTAAAACCTTTTTCTGTCAGTTTCTGCTGAGTGACCTCATAGGTCCCAGTACTTGGCCTTTGGCCTAAATCCCATATTTAATTCTATATAATGTAGTTTAGGTGGATGTTTACATTTTTATATAGAAAAGCTTTACGAATTCCATATTTAGTAGCAGCCCCTCGGGGATTATTGTAAAATCATAAACAAAAGACAGTACATTTCCCCTGTTATTTCAGTGAATTTCTTTAATTATCTCACTGATACTGTATTATATACACCCATTTTTATACTGCTGAGTCAAAAAATTCAGTTAACAAACCATATCTCCATGCAGAGCTCTGCTGTAGAATAACCATATAGTATTCATGTGCTTAGATATCTGTTATTTCAAATTAAATATACATACTAACTTCTTAATCCTTCTGACAGGATAAATTCCTTTCCTCCACAAAAATTACAGAACTATTGCATTTTATATAGGAGTACATATTATGCAGAGCAAGTTGAGAGACAGTCATTTAACTTGGTAACGAGATGGCTAACTGGTGGTTAAGGGATGTGAGTTAGGGACTACTCTTCACTCACCTGCCATTGCTGAATATTTTTTCATGGTTTTTTTGCTTTTGTTGTCTGTTTTTATTTACTGTTTTGAATGAGTAAAAACAAGACCAGAGATGTTGTGAGAGGCATGGACAGATAGTCTCACTTCACATCCCCCCTTAACAATTGATTCTTGTGAGTATTGTTTGTTCTGCAGAGGGAAATCATACACCTGTAATTCCCCTAGCAGGGAGTGAGCTGGTTAGTCTTCCTTTTCATTGGAGAAGTATGGTAGGAAACAAAAGAAAGATAGGAAGCATTTACCAGCCTCAGTGATGCTGCCAAATCTAACCAGTTCCTTTATCACTGCTTGTGTTGTACATTTTCCATTACCTTCCAGAAGTACAGTCCCGGGTATTACTTTTGGTAGGATTAGTGCTTCCTGCTCTCTTTTCAGGTGACAGTTCAGGTACTTGGGCAGGTGTCTCCCAGATGAGATACAGATCCAAGTTCTTTGGTCACCCTCTACCATTCCTGTTAATCTTCTTGATGCTTCAGGTAAGCATTCATCATCCATGAACTAGCTGCAGACAATTTGATTATTCTCTGAACATTCCCTGAATTCCATCTTATGGTACCCACTAAGTAGGGGGATCCTCTTTTAGTTGTGATCCTTCTTATTGCAAACCCTCCTGCTTATGCAGCACTGATGACAACATTACCTTCCTTGATTTGGTCGTCAGCATTGGTTATGAACAACCCATGATTCAGGAAAGAGGGGAAGCATCTTTGAAGGTGTTCTTCATCCTTTTCCATCTCTTTGTTGAGTTCGTCATCCTCTTCTTCCCCCTTGACTCCTCATAGAAGGAAGAAGTTCCATAGGGCTTCAAGTGAGCTCCCTGCCTTGTTTCTTGGGGTGGTGCTGGTTCTTATAGGTTGGATATAGGAACTGCTCCCAGCTCATCCTCTCATAATCCTCTGGAAATTCTCTAGGTCGAGTCAGTGTAACCCGTTTGCTGTGTACCTGGTCCGTGGACTGTATACGTGCAAGGAGCAGAGTCAACCCTACCTCCTGTCTCTGCAGGGAGACACTGAGTAGAACACAAGCAGCCTGCTTCTGCTATGTGTGCTAGGTCCAAAGACCATGCTCATCTCAGGTGTCATACAAACCCTTGAGGAAGGCTTTGGGCCTAGATCCCACTGTCAAGTCTGTATCTCTGCTAGCCTTGCCTTCTACAGAGTGTGTAGGCTCAGCAGTTGAGTACCCAATCTTAGAGCTTCATCTTGTAAGATGAGACTTCCTCTGCTCTCCCTTTTAACAAGGGTGGGGCCTCAAGATGTTATCTGAACTTATGATTTTGTATATGTGACTTACCGAGTAATTATATATCTGATCATATAATTACTGGATAAGTATATACAGAATCTGATTGTATCATAAAAATATCATCTTTGTATATGTGACTTACCCAGTAATTATATGATCAGATATATAATTACTGGATAAGTATATACAAAATCTGATTTTATACATTCAACTTCCCTGCCAGATATATACTTAGCTATAGACTCCGTCGTCTCCGACAGAATTTCAAATTTCGCGGCACACGCTACAGGTAGGTCAGGTGATCTACCTGGCCCTCGCCCTGGTGGCAGGACTAGGAACCATCCCCGTTTTCTAATCAGAATTCTTCTGTCGCCCGGACCATCAACATTGTTGTTGGTTCCTCTCGATTGGTTTTTCTTTTTTCACCGGCAATTGATCTTCTTGACCGACTTTTGGTGACGTATCTGGATTGTTGGATTGGCATACGCTTTTGTGGACTGTTTTGTGGACTTGATTTTGGAATTTTCTTTAATAATGTCTGACTCTGGTATGGTTGTGAGACGTTGTGTGAATGTAGGCTGTAAGGTGAGGTTGCCGAAAGCTTCGGTAGACCCTCACACGGTATGCAAGAGGTGCAGGGAGTATGAATGTTCTTTTACTAATACTTGTAAGGAATGTGAGAACTTGAGTGAGAACGAATGGAAGAATCTAACTAATTATTTAAAAAAAGTTAGAAGAGAAAGAGTGAGGAAGGCTTCTCGTAGAAGTTTAAGTAGTTCTAGATCTGAAACTAATTCCAAGCTTGGGATCTTCCCAAGGGTAAGTATTGCTACTTCTCCTTCCATTGCAGCCCCACCCCTTCTCCTATTGCAGAACCTGTAGATCCAGCAAAAGAACTTGCGGATCTAAAAGCAGCCTTCAAGTTGATGGAAAACAAAATGGCTGCCATACAAGGTAAGGCTAGTGATTTTTCAGTGGACAGTGATATGAGTGTCCCCAGTGTAAGTGGAGGGGGCATCTGGTCGGCTCAGCAACGCTCCTAGGTCTAGACCTCTTCCAAGCTCACATGCCCAGAGGAGAAGGAATGTCGAAAGCCGAAAGGAGGTTGTGGAGAATCCCCACCGATCAGGTGTCCCTTCGGCGGTTTCTGTGACACCCCAGACTGCCAAGGACCGCTATTGTAAAAGCGTCCTACGTGAGTGTTTCTCGTCGTCGGGATCTTCATCACCGAGACGTGATTGGAGAGATTCAGATCGATCTCGGCCTCTCAAGAGGAGTTGGAAGGCTCCGAATATTGACTCGAGCCCTGAAAACTTCCCTGAGGAGTCTCCATCGGGAGTGAAGAAGGCAAGAAGAGCCATTCTTTCAACCAGAGTGAGAAGGAGGCAGGAGGTGGAGGCTATGGACTCCTCCCCTCCTCCTTCCCCTCCTCCCGAAGAGGATAAAGAGGAGGCTACAAAGAGGTTCATGATGGCGATGCAGGAACAGATTTCGTCGTTTGTAGGAGTCCTGTCAAAGGAGCCTCCTAGAAGGAAAGACACTTCCCTTCCTATTAAAAGATCCTCCAGACGTATGGAGGTATCTGCCTCCAGGATCGATACTCCTACTCGAGGTGAGGTTTCCGGTACGAACCTGGATGAAACAATCAGACGTCTGGCACCGGCCAGGAGTGAGGAGGTCACCCAGGAAGGCAGGAGCCAAGAGCCAGGAGTGAGGATGTCAAACCAGGAGGGCAGGAGCCGCCAGAGCCAGGAGTGTAGAGGCATCCAGCAAGAGGGCAAGAGCCAGGAGGCAAGAGCCAGGAGGCAAGAGGCAGGAGGCAGGAGCCCAAGAGGCAAGGAGCCAGGAGGCCAGGGCCAAGGAGGTCAAGGAGGTCAGGAGCCAGGAGGAGTTCCGGAGTCAGGAGGCAGGAGTCCGGAGTTCAGGAGGCAGGAGTCCAGGAGGTCATGGAGGCCGGAGTCAGGGAAGCCCAGGAGGCAAGGAGTCAGGAGGCCAAGAGTCAAGAGTCCAGGGAGGCAAGAGTCGGGGACTCGCTTCCTGGAGGTTATGACTCTTCTCCAAATAGGAGCTCCTCTCCTTCAGAACATAGGAGGTCTTGGAAGGACTCTCCCTCCAAACGTGAACTTTCTCCTTCGTCTGATCGAGGGTTAGACGAGTTGTCTGACGACGAACCTCCTGCTAATGAAGGACTTTCTAGTTATAAAGTCTTGGCCTCATTACTACTTCAAGAGTTTGGAGATTCTCTTAGTCCGGCGGCTCCTCCTTCTCCTCGTTCGCTCTTTTCGAGCTCAGCTACGGCTAAATCGTCGGCCTTTTTAAAAATGAAGCCTGCGATATCAATGAAGAAGGCACTCCATTCTTTAGATTCTTGGATGGACAAGAAGAAGGAGTTAGGAAAGACGGTATTCTGCATGCCTCCTTCCAGATTGCACGGGAAGAGAGGTATTTGGTATGGGACAGGAGAGACTATGGGTCTTTCTCTACCTGCCTCTGCAGATGCCGACTTTTCCAATTTAGTGGAGGCCTCTAGACGTCACTCCTTAGGATCGGTCAGAGCGACGTGGAGCACTTCAGAGTTGAACCACTTTCTAAAGGGACTTTTTGTCACTTTAGAGGTGTTCAATTTTCTGGATTGGTCACTCGGAGTTCTGGCCAACAAATCTAAGGATCCGGAGTTTCTGAAAAACCCAGAAATTCTCCATAGCGTCCTGTCCTGCATGGACAAGGCAGTACAGGACGGTTCGGGTGAAGTGGCTTCCCTTTTTGGTGCTGGTCTCCTGAAAAAGAGATCAGTGTATGGATCCCTATTATCGAAATGGGTTTCTCCGAGCCAGAGGACTGCCTTACTGTTCGCCCCTCTATCAGATCATCTGTTTCCTTCTCAGTTAGTGAAGGATATATCTCGCTCGCTAACTGAGAAGGCGACACAAGACCTACTAACGCAAACGTCCAAGAAAGGACGCCCTGTAGTGTCGACGGTTAAGAAGGAATCTCGTCCTACTCAGCAGCCCTTTCGTGGAGGTGCAGCGGCTCGTCCCCCTGCCAGAAAGAAGAGCTCTGAAAAGAGAGGAAGGTCTTCATTTAGGCCCTTCAAGAAATCAAAGTGACTTGTTGCTCCTCCAAGCACCAGTGGGCGCCAGACTCCTGAACTTTGCAGGAGTATGGGCAAAAAGGGGAGCCGACCCTTGGTCAGTGTCGGTCCTGAAGAAGGGATATGTAATCCCCTTCGACGAACAGCCCGCCCTAACATCTACGCCTCGGGAACTGTCAGCGAGGTACAGAGACCCGTTAATGAGAAAGACTCTCCTTCAAATGGTGGAGCAAATGTGGGAAAAAGAGGCCATCGAACTTGTGCAGGATCCACACTCCCCGGGATTTTACAATCGCCTTTTTCTAGTACCAAAGGCATCGGGGGGGTGGAGGCCAGTTCTGGACGTAAGCGCTCTGAATCGCTTCGTACAGAAAAGAAGTTTCGCATGGAAACGTCCGCCTCTGTAATGTCGGCTCTTCGTCCAGGAGATTGGATGGTCTCTCTGGACCTACAAGACGCATATTTCCACGTTCCCATTCACCATTTGTCAAAGAAATATCTTCGCTTTGTAATAGGAGACAAGATCTTTCAGTTCAGGGCTCTGTGCTTCGGTCTGTCTACAGCCCCACAAGTATTCACCAACCTGATGGCGAATGTAGCAAGATGGCTTCACCTAGAGGGGATAAACATCTCCCTCTACCTGGACGACTGGCTGATCAGGGCCAAGTCGAAGATTCAGTGCTTGGAGGACTTAGAAGTAACAAGGAACATGATAGATTCGCTAGGGTTACTCGTCAACCTCGAGAAGTCACAAACTGATCCCCAGCCAGAACTTGGTCTATCTGGGGATTCAGATGGATTCTCGGGGTTTTCGGGTATATCCTTCTCGAGAAAGAATCGCTCGAGGTTTGTCGAGAATCTCGAGCTTCTTAGAGAGAAAGAACAGCTCAGCGAGGGATTACCTGAGCCTTTTAGGGACCCTGTCCTCATTGGAAAAGTTCTTCTCGCTAGGGAGACTTCATACCTTCGCCCTCTTCAGTTTTTCCTCAAAGAGGTGTGGAGTTGGAAGACGGGGGGTCAACTCTCGGACATCTTCCAACTTCCACAAGAAGTAAAAGATCATCTGAAGTGGTGGATCCCTCCGCTTCAAAAGAACGAAGGCGTATCGCTTGCTCTGCAGAACCCAGACCAAGTGTTATTACCGACGCTTCGGAGTCGGGATGGGGAGCGACGCTAGGAGCAAGGGAGGTGTCAGGCACCTGGACAAAGGAACAGGTGTCCTGGCACATCAATTGCAAGGAACTTGTGGCCATACACCTAGCCTTAAAGTTCTTCGAAGAGATAGTCAGAGACGGGGTGATACAGATAAACTCGGACAACACCACGGCTCTGGCTTACATACGCAAGCAAGGAGGCACGCACTCTTTCTCCCTCTATCAGTTGACAAGACACCTGTTAACCTGGACGGAAGAAAGAGGCATAACTCTCCTCACAGGTTTGTTCAAGGGATCAAGAATGTGAGAGCGGACAGACTGAGCAGGAGAAATCAGGTCCTTCCCACAGAATGGACTCTTCACGAAGAAGTGTGTCGAAGTCTTTGGTCCCTGTGGGGGAGACCTCACATAGACCTGTTTGCGACGTTCCTCTCCAAAAGAATAGAGATCTTTTGCTCTCTAGTGGAAGATCCGAGAGCCTTCGCAATAGACGCGTTTCTCATGGATTGGTCGGGTGTGGATGCATACGCCTTTCCCCCCGTTCAAAATCCTGGGGGAAGTGCTCAGGAAGTTCGTAGCTTCGAAGAGCACGAAGTTGACACTCATAGCCCCATTTTGGCCACCAGCCAGGAATGGTTCACGGAGGTACTGGAGTGGATAGTGGACTTCCCCCAGATCGCTTCCAAACAGACACGATCTACTCAGACAACCCCACTTCGAGAGGTTCATCACAACCTCCCAGGTCTCGCTCTGACTGCCTTTCGACTATCAAAAGACTTGTCAGAGCGAGAGGCTTTTCTCGCAAGGCTGCGGGCTCTATCGCTAGAGCCCGCAGAGCTTCGACGAGAAGAGTATACCAGTCGAAGTGGGAAGTCTTTAGGAGGTGGTGTAAGGGTCAGAAGCTGTCCTCCTCCAGTACCTCTATAGTGAATATTGCCGATTTCCTCCTCTTTCTGAGAGAGGAATCACACCTATCTGTCTCGACAATAAAAGGATACCGAAGCATGCTGTCTTCAGTATTCAGGAATCGAGGCCTGGACATTGCTAACGACAAAGATCTACACGATCTAATTAGATCTTTTGAGACTTCGAAAGCAGCTACTCCTAGAACACCTAGTTGGAATCTAGATGTGGTCCTGAAATTCCTTTCATCGGATAAATTCGATCCTTTACATCTGGCGTCCTTCCGCGACGTCACTAGGAAAATGCTTGTTCCTGGTGGCTCTCGCTACAGCCAAGAGGACGAGCGAATTACACGCTCTGGATTCCACGGTGGGGTTCAAAGGAGATGCTGCCATCTGTTCTTTCCAGACAATGTTTCTGGCAAAGAACGAAAACCCGTCAAAACCTTGGCCCAGAAGTTTTGAGGTAAAAGGCCTATCTAACCTGGTAGGCAGAGAGATAGAGAGATCTCTCTGTCCAGTGAGAGCTCTTAAATACTATTTAGAGAGGAAGAGACAGATGGGAGCTTGTCAACAAGGTCTTTGGTGTGCGGTGAAGAACCCCAAAAGACTCATGTCCAAGAACGCCTTGGCTTTCTTTGTGAGAAGCGTTATTACGGACGCTCACAAGAACTGCTCGGAGGAATCCTTCGGTCTTCTAAAAGGTCAAGAACTCATGAAGTTGAGGGCAGTAGCAACGTTCTTTGGCATTCCAAAAGAATATGTCTCTAAAGAATATCATTGAGACTACATATTGTCGGAGGTGCAATTCAGGTTTGCATCTCATTATCTGAAGGATGTGAGAGTGACCTATGAGAAGTGCTTCTCGCTAGGTCCTTTTGTATCAGCAGATACAGTACTGGGTCTTGGAGCAAAGACTGATCCTTAATTTGGTGTTTTTAGCGTACATAAACCCTCTTGTCAGATATGTGCTTGGTTTTCTATTAGCAAGCTCACTACTGTCGCACGGGAGCAGAGTGTCATTGCTGGTAGGGGATCAAGGGTATGTATGACTAGTAGGGGAGTACAAAATTTTTTTTTGTATATTTTGTAATGAAAGTGTAATTATGTTTCGAGTTTTTTGGTTGTTTGTAAGGAGTTCAGGGATAACTCCTTACAATCTTAGAACTAACATGGATGTTAGGATCAGGTGATCGGGATCGGTTTTGTGCTCCTTGAACAAGGTGTATTGTCATGTTAGTGGAATAGCACCCAATGACAAAGGCCTTTAGGCTCTGCCGAGTAAGTGGATAAGACCCCATTGGCAGACCCACAAGAACTCTTAGCCATAGATCAATATCTCGCTGAGGCTCTTGAGGCTAAGCAGACTCCAAGGCAGTAGCCGCGAAGTCTTCAGCCTAATAAGGTAGGAACCAAGGTTTATTAATACCTACAACATATGTTGTTTACCTGTCTATTTCAGTTGTTAGCTGTCTCTTACCCACCACCAATGGGTGCTAATCAGCTAAGTATATATCTGGCAGGGAAGTTGAATGTATAAAAATGATATTGTCATGTTACAATAAAGTTTTATACATACTTACCTGACAGATATATACTTAGCTATAGACTCCGTCGTCTCCGACAGAATTTCAAATTTCGCGGCACACGCTACAGGTAGGTCAGGTGATCTACCGCCCTGCCCTGGGTGGCAGGACTAGGAACCATCCCCGTTTTCTAATCAGAATTCTTCTCTTCCACCTGTCTCCTGCGGGGAGGCTGGGTGGGCCATTAATCGTATATATCTGTCAGGTAAGTATGTATAAAACTTTATTGTAACATGACAATATCATTTTTATTATACAAATATCATGTTTATGATTCTCCCAGATGTTAGCTGCTCTTTAAACTTGTGCTCTTTTTTCTTTTGGAAAGCTCTTGGTTTTCCAAAGTTTTCTTGGAGTGATTATCCAGATAAATCTTACTGGCTCAGTGCGCTATCAACCTTGCACATGTATGCCAGATTATACAGTAGGTTACTGTTCACTGTCATGATTGGAAACATGCCAGTCAGGCTCCTTCCAATTTTGTGGTAAGTCTCGTACATAATAAACAGTGGCTCTTATATTTGTATAAGAACAAATATAAAATTTGTAAAGCAATACGTATCTTTCCTAGAAAAAAATGTTGGCATATGACAGGTGAGTGATAGATTCCTCCAACTCCCCTCTTACCACTAGTTAACCACCATGTTACCATGCTTCAATAGCTATTTCCAGCCTGGACTGAGGAATATACTTAAATAAAAGGCTCTGGTTCATACATCTGGGTATTAAGAAAAATACAAATTCCTTTAGAAAATAGATGTTCCTATGTTTTGGAAAGGATCAAGTTAATTACAATATAAATATACAAACATCTGATGTCTCTTTCAGATGTGAATGAAGTATTTTCAAGATTGTTTGACCATCGGCCATTTTTACGTGGTGAAATTGATTATTTTAAGAAGGAATTTGAGGTGAGTTGAGTTAGCTGTAATAATCTGTTAGTTAAATATTTTGATTTGGTATTTATAATAAGATATAAAATACTGTATTACTTTGTTTCTTCTGCATAATGCTGATAATTGTATGTATTTTTATCTTAACATAATATACTGTATAATTAATACAGTAATTTTTAGTATGTATAAAATTGGTTTTGTGCCTATGATGATTTACTGATTCAATCGCTTCTCATTTCAAGAGAAAGATATAGTAGTTCTTTCTTTTAGAAATACAGACCATCTTTTAAATGTAAAAGCAGTATTCCTCAGTACAATCAGGAAACGGTCACAAACGTAATACTAACAAGGTGGTTTCTTCAATGGTAGTCAGGTGAATGGTGGAGTCCCCTTCTCATGCCATAAACCAGCACTTTTTTTTCAGCCGTACTCTAGTCAAGATGTGTTGCTGCTCTCTGACTGAACATCAAGTTGGAGCTTCTTTCATTTTGTTCTTATTTTATGTGTGATGTTTGCATCATTTTTCAAGTGTGGATTAGAACACAAAGTGTAATGGATGTCAGAAGGTGTGTGTTGGTTTATCATATTTTCTTTGTGTTTTTGTAAAAGTATATTGCTTGGTTTGGCTAGGCTAAGGAAGGCCAAAAACATTCACCAGTTTCCTTTGATTTTTGGAACGGAGTTATTCTTCACTCATGACACTGGTGAATCATTTTTGCTGTTTCCGCCCTAGTTCCCTCCCCTGCCCTGTCTACTCATTTCCCTCTGGTTGAGGAGTTACATGGCTAACTCATCTAATACTGCTTTCAGATGGATGAGGGATCCCTCCCCTCCTTCATTCCTCAGTTTTTGGCGAAAACTCAGAACCTGTCAGCAGCGGACAGTAGATTCAAGAGTTTCTTGATTCCCCCCACCCCCCCAGAGCCTTTGATGATGGTAACCCAGACATGATGATCTTATGCCTGGGCTAGCCATAAGATACTAGAAAAGGGCCCAGTCTCTGCAACCACAGTGTCGGTACCTTTTCATTAGTACTGGGAAACCACAGTGTCGGTACCTTTTCATTAGTACTGGGAAACCAGTAATTTTGGGGAACACCCTATATTTGTCTTTGTGAGCTTATCAAATAAGCTTATGATACCTCTTGCATAGAAAACTCTTGCGTAGAAAGACAACCTTTACTTCATCCCCCTCCAGCCCCTGGATACCTCCTCCTTGGGACCTGTGGTCATTGCCCAAGTTGTGTAAGTCAGGGGGTGTGAGTGTGGAGTGACTGAACTCATCTTCTTTCTTCTGGGGTACATGCTGGAATTGGACCAGGTACAAGTATCTATGTACTTAGAGTATACCCAATCTTGGTATAGATCTTAAGATATATTTCCCTCTGCCCCTTCTTTTGACAAGGGGGCAGGGTGGGCAAGGTAGAGTTTATTCTGAACTTGTCATATGGTTTAAGCCAGACTTAGCTGCCTACTGACTTCGTTCCTGTACAGGGGATTTTATGAGACCAGATTTTTTTTCTCCTTACTAAGGTGAGTCCTCTCTCTAAGTCAGCGGCTCATTTAAGCCCAGGGCCCCACTGCTTTGCCATTCCACATGCCAGACCAAGTCTGTGCATTCCCCGCATGCATTTACTGTAGTACCTCGAGATACGAAAGGCTCAACTTATGAAAAACTCGAGATACGAAAGCCGATACGAAAAATTTAACGGCTCTACATACGAAAAGTTTTCAAGATACGAAAGGTTTCTGAAAGTCCGAGATTCGCCCGGATAACAATTTTGAAAATCGCGCCGCACGCCGCCATCTTAGTACTAGTAGACTCGCCACCATCCTCCTGCTCTCCCATTGGCTCCTAATGCTAGTTGCGGCCATGAAATCCTTCTCTCCTATTGGCCAGCGTCCCTCCCATCATGCATCTACTATGTACACATGGTGGCGTGCTTCGGCCACTCGGTACCAGCATTGTTATAGTATGCACGTGGTATTTGTTTTCGGGATCATCAATGTGTACATTATTTAAAAAAAAAAGTGACCAAGATCTCTCACATGGGATAAGTGATCAAGGTCTCTCTCATGGGATAACTGGAAACTTTGCAAGGTTGGTAGAATATCCACTCCCTGCTGAACAGAGGGTGTAGACCAATCATTTACAACATGTATACCAGTACGTATAATCAAGGCACTTCAGTTTATGCTGAAGGTCAGCAGCCGAACATTCAGTACCCCAATCAGTTGCAGAGAGAGCATTTGGTTGAACAGGGTTTTGATGGACACCTGGGCCAACAGAGTCCCCCCCCCAAACATGAGGTGCAAAAAAAGAACCAAGTGATAAAAAACAGAAAAGTTGAAATTCTGTAAAAAAAAAAAAAAAAAAAAAAAAAAAAAAAAAAAATAAAGTAAAAAAAAAGAAAAAAAAAAAGTTAAAAATAAAAAAAAATAAAAAAAAAATGGCAGAAATTAAAGCCGCTTTTCATAAAGTGCTATCATTTCTAGAAGACACCCCCCGAAAAGGCTCACACAGGAACATTGTGTACGTATATTTTTTAAAGTGTACGTACGTACATATGTACAAAAGAAAAAAAAACGGCAGAAATTAAAGCCGCTTTTCATAAAGTGCAATCATTTGTAGAAGACACCCCCCGAAAAGGCTCACACAGGAACATTGTGAAAAGTAGGCAGAAGCCTCACTCGAAAGGTAAGCTTCCACATTTTACATACAGTATATTTCTTGTTACCATGTACACTAATATACACTTTATTTACAGGTTATATTTTGCATTTTGTTCCGACACGGCATACAAACCTTCGGTCCTTTTACAATAGGAAGGTACTAGCGGCAGCTGGATAGGTCGTAAGCTTTCGAACAAGGGGTTCGGTAGTTAACTGCTTGTCCGACAGGCGCGCGCGCGACTGGGAGGTAAACAAATCACTTTTGCTTTCGGCCTCACAGCGAGTGGACGTGTGTGTTCGACGCTCTCTGCCCGCTTCTCGTCGTTTGCTTTCTTGAGTATATGGTTGTGTTTGTGTATGAAAGAATTCATTGTAAGTACAATCATTTCTCTCTTTTCATAATATTTGAAGTGTTTTTGATTAATGATGGAATCTCCTCGCCTCGCTACCCCACGGAGACTATGCCCGGGTACCGAAGGGCGTAAATGCGGGAAGTTCCGCTCTTTCCCGGAGATAGACCCTCATATTTTGTGTGCTCGGTGTCGGGGGCGCGAATGCACCCGAGCCGAGCCATGTGATGTTTGCAATAATTGGTCGGAGGCGCAGTGGACTTTGTATGAGGGCAGGAAGAAGCGAAGGCCTGCAAAGGAGTCGTCGGAAAGCTCTCCCGCGACTCCTTTGGTGACGGACACTTCGTCTTCTTTCCTGCCGCGCCGCTCAACTTCCACGTATCGCGCCTTCTCCTTCGGGGGGGGTTTCTAGGTCCTCTCCTCTCCTGACTTGTCGAGTGTGGAGGAGGGCGCTAGATACCCTGACGTCGAGTTGTACTCTGGGTCCTCTATCCGTTTGTCTTCGCGCGAACGGGTAGAGGATCCCCCTAATCACCCGACTTTTGCCTCCTCAGGTGCGGTTGCCGCGAAGGATGACCTCGGACAGGTGTGGGCATCGTTGGGGCTGCAGGGCGTGCCGAGTGTCCAGGGGCTGCTCTACCATCTCGCTGGCTCCGTGGCGGTCACCCATGCTACGGTCACGACCACCACCACGACCCTTACAACACCCGGCTACGCTTCACCTCCTCACCTGGTGTACACCCGCACGCGGTCTCTGTGACACCCACTACATCGGTGCAGGGGCCAGTCGCCGTACCTCGGGGGAGTGCGATGCCGCCACCTGGGTTTGCCGTGCTGCCGCGACCGGGACTTCGTGTGCCCGAAGAGCTCGCCCCTGGACCTCCCACCGGTACCTAGGATGTCTGTGCCGCTGGTCCGCCCATCTGGACCGCCTACACAGTCTGTGGCCGTACCTGCCGTACCTGCCCAGCTGCTGTCCACGGACGTGACGTTGACCACTGCTGCCGTTCCTGTACCTGCTCCTGCTGTCTCTTCTGCCGTTCCTGTGATGCCTGCACCTGCTGATGTTGTTCCTGTTCCTGGCGCCGCTGCTCCCGATGCTGATCTGTTCGGACAGGTGCGTCCGGGCCCTGTTGCTTCGGCAACAGCAGCCCCGGCTCCGCTCTGGATGACAGATCTGACGTCGGTCCTGAGGAGGTTGACGAAGAAGAAGAAGAAGAGGAGGAAGGTGTCGTCGTCGTCTTCATCGTCTTCTTCGTCGTCGTCGTCGTCTGCCGCCTCTCTTCCCCTTCTTCTTCTAAGGCTCCCCCGGCCGAAGAAGAAGAAGGTCGCCTCCCCCCCCCTAAGGAAGTCTCCTTCGGGAACTTCTAAGGGCCCGTCTCGCTCTGGTGAGACGGGGGTTCTTCCGCTGGTCACCCTGCTCCTTCGGGGGCAGGACCCGTCTCTTCTTCCGCAAGGAAGAAGACTACGGGGACCAGAGGAGTGCCGGCTAACACCGGCACTTCCTCACCTGCTGTCAGTGGTTCGGCCACAGCAGCCAGGGTCTGTCTCGGCCTCTCGTTCGCGAGAGGTACCGAGTGTACGGTCGCCTAACAGCGGCCGTACAGCCAAGAACCAGACCTCTGAGTCCGCTCAGCGTCAGGTTCACGGCACGGAGCGGAAGACTGGTGACAGCCGCTCACGCGACTCTCACCAGACCAGCTCTCGCTCTCGCGGCGAGCAGCTGGCTACCCGGGCGGACGTGACGGTCCATGACCGGCCACGGGCTGAGGCTGGGAAGAGGTCCCCCCGTTCGCTGCACCAGCCACGGCTGGTACCAGCGAACTGACGCACCGTGAGGATACGCACCGATCTCACCGTGACAGTGGAGCTCGCCGGTCGCCTGACCGTCACTCCCTCACCACCGAGAGCGATCGGGAGGGTACGGCGACCAGCAACCAAAAAAAAAAAGCTCCTCTTGACACACGAGACCGGGGCCGCTGTTCTCGGTCCAGCCGTTCTCCACAGCGAGACGGCTCGACTAGGTCTGCAGCTCGATCGCCACCGCGGGTTGGCGATCGCCTGCAGTCTTCCAAACCCGCTGGTTCTGCCAGCGAGCGAGGAGGGAGCGTCAGGTCTGCCTCTCCCATACCTTCAACCTCCTCTGGGTTTGTTTGGGGGGACACCGGAGGGTCGAGGTATTGAGGAGTGATCGTGAGGGGTGCGCCCCTCAGGATCCCACCACGTCGTCGTACGTACCAGGCACGGCTCTCGGGCCAGCCAGGTCGTACGCACAGGTGGTTGGAGGAGGGGACCGAGGAGGGGGGCTGTCGCTGTTCCTCCCCTTGAGGGAGGAGGGTCTCGGGAGATGCTCCTGTTTGAGGGACTGGACGGTCCGACTCCGCAGGACGCAGTCACTCCTGAGATCCAGAGGAACTTTGCCGAGGTTATTGCGCTGATTCGTCAGCACAACGACCTCGCGGAAGGATCGCCGCTCCCACCATCCGAGCCCACGTCCCGGCTCGAGTCGTTCTGGGGCCCGAAGAGGGAACCCAGACCGACGGTGGGCTTGCCGCGTTCTGAGCTTGCGGACTCAGTGCTGGACCAGGTTGAATCGCTTGTCTCCGGACAAGACGGTTCGCTCAAGTCTGGCAGGTCGAGCAAGCTGCTTCCACCTCCTCTGCTGCGACAGCGGCGTTTTTACGTGCCATCTGAAGACCCGATGCCGCCCAAACAGGTGAACCCCGGAGTTAGCCAGGCTGACTCCGGGTGTGTCTCTGCAGCAGCTCCTGTCCGAGAACCTGTGGTTCTCGCAGCAAGAGGCACTCGGCCTGGAATCTACCGCCATTGGCAGCTTTCCAGGTCCCCCCCCCGTCTTCCTGGCTAGATCTGTGGTCCCTCACAGTATCTAAGATCGCAGCCAACTCCGGGGGAATTTCTCCCGAAGAGGACTCGGCCTTCAGGAGACTTTGCCAGTCTGGAGGAAGAGCCATCTCCTTCCTTGCCCACCAGACGGTGAACCTGTGGGCCAACCTGGTTCTCCGACGAAGGGACGCTGTCCTTACTCGGGTTTCCAGGGCGGCCGGGCGTGAAGCGGCGTTGGGACTTCGCAACGGACCTTTACGGAGTTCCACGTCTCTCTTCCCAGGAGAGATGGTGGACGCTGCGGTGGACAGACGGCGCACTGACGACAGTGACCGTCTGGTTCACCAGGCAGTCTCGAAGGCTTCTGGGCAGCCTCGGACTGCGGCCAAGTCTAAGAGCTCGGCTAGCGCTTCCTCGGTGGCTAAGACGGTAGCTGCGCGAAGCCCCGGGGGGAAAGACTCTGTCTTCTTCGACTTCTACCGAAGGGAGCCGTACCAGCCCTCCTCCCAGCCCTCCTCCCTCCCGTGGAGGCTCTGGGAAGAAGTTCGAAGAAAGGGGGGGGGGGGAAACGCCCTAGGGACGGCGTTCCCCCTCACCTGCTGCCCGGAAGTGGGGGGGTGCCTGGCCAGCCATTGGGCAACTTGGCAGCACTACGGCGCCGAGACCTGGATTGTAGATGTCCTTCGGGAGGGATATCTATTACCCTTCGAATCTCGGCCACCCCTCACCTCCAACCCGGTCCAACAGCAGTCGTACGTTCCAGGGTCATCGAAGGACGTAGCATTGAGACAGGAGATCAAGACCATGCTGAGCAAGAGAGCTGTAGAAATCGTCACGGATCAGTCACCGGGCTTTTACAGTCGACTCTTCCTGGTGGAAAAGTCCTACGGGAGGCTGGCGCCCGGTGATAGATCTCTCTCCCCTGAACCGGTTTGTTCGCCAGATCCGGTTCACGATGGAGACGGCACGTTCAGTGCTCGACTCCATCAGGGAGAACGATTTTCATGCTTTCAGTGGACTTGAGGATGCGTATTTCCAAATACCCATTCATCAGTCCTCCAGAAAGTACTCCGCTCATCCTCGACGGGACGGTGTACCAGTTCAGGGCACTTTGCTTCGGTCTCTCAACCGCCCCACAGGTGTTCACAGCGAGTGTTCACTCTGGTGTCTGCTTGGGCCCATTCGCACGGGAATACGTCGATGAGGTATCTCGCATTGGTTAGTCCTGGCGAGCTCCCGCTCGCAGTTGCTACAGGACAGGGGACGGGATCCCGCAACCTGGCTTTAGAGTTCTGTCGCGATCTGGGGATCGTTGTGAACTTCGAAAAGTCCGATCTCGAGCCCAAGCAGAGGATGAAGTACCTGGGTATGCTGATCGACACGGTAGCAGGGCGAGTCTTCCCCGCAGACTCGCGGATCAGCAGATTCAGGGAGGCAGCCAACCAGTTCCTGTCTCGGCAGGAACAGGTGGCTCAGCGATGGCAAGTCGTGATCGGACACTGTCGTCATCGGAAGAAGTTAGTCCTCACGGGCGTCTTCACCTGCGGTCTCTTCAGTGGAGACTAAAGGGAGAGTTGGTCACAGGCGACGGATCCCCCAAGCTTTCCAGTGTCACTGACACAGGAGGTGAGGCAGGACCTAGCCTGGTGGCTGGACGACAGGAACCTCTTAAGAGGAGTGCCTCTGCGCACTCCCCCCCCGGACATGCAGCTGTTCTCAGACGCATCGACCGAAGGGATGGGGCGCACACCTGGAGGAGTTGCTGACTTCAGGAGTGTGGGACGAGAACGACAAGCACCTTCACATCAATGTACTGGAACTCAAGGCAGCGTTCCTCGCTCTCCAAGAGTTCCAGGACCGCTTGATGGGACACTCAGTGGTGTTGATGTGCGACAACACCACGGTGGTGGCCTACGTCAACAAACAAACAGGGGGGCCTAGTGTCTCTCCCGTTGTACCAGTTGACTCGGCAGGTGCACGAGTGGGCCGAGGCACACTCAATAGAGCTGTCGGCACGCTACATTCCAGGGAAGAGGAACGTAGTAGCAGACACGCTCAGCCGTCGGGATCAGGTGATAGGGACCGAATGGTCTCTACACCAGGACGTGGCGGAAAGGCTCTTCGACCTGTGGGGGCGACCAGTCGTGGATCTGTTCGCCACCCGGCACAACAGGAAGCTCCAGGTGTTCTTCTCGGCCGTGCCGGACCCATGGGCAGCTGCAGAGGACGCTCTTCAACACCCGTGGGACAACCTCTTCGTCTATGCCTTTCCCCCGTTCAGCCTGATTCGCAAGGTGATCAGTCGAGCACTGGTCACCCCGAATCTCAGGATGATCCTGGTGGCTCCCAAATGGCCACAGGCCATTTGGTATCCGGACCTGCTGGCTCTTCTCGCAGGAGAACCGAGAGAGATTCCCCCTTGGCACAACCTTCTCGCCCAGCCACACGTCGAGCGGTACCACCGAGCAGTCCAGTCCTACGTCTTCACGGCTGGCTGTTATCCACCATCTCTTGCGAACGAGAGGCTTTCTTTTCTCGTAAGCGCAGCAAACAGAGATGGCTGGAAACGTCCGTCAGTCCTCTGCAGCTGTGTACCAGGGGAAGTGGGCCGTCTTCTGTGGTTGGTGTCGTAGACGGGGTCTATCTCCTCTCAGAGCCACTCTTCAGCAGGTAGCGGATTTCCTCGTTTTTCTTCGCCGAGAGAAGCTCCTCTCAGTCCCCACAGTCAAAGGATACAGAGCCGCCTTGGCGCTCGTCCTGAAACTGAGGGGATTGGACATCTCGAACTCGTTCGAGATCTCCTTGCTTATGAGGAGCTTCGAAAGGTCTTGCCCACCCAGGGAACTCAGGCCCCTGCGTGGGATGTGACTCTCGTACTTAGGAGTCTGACTCGAACGCCGTTCGAGCCACTCCGAGAGTCGTCAGACAGGGATCTGACCCTCAAGACCCTCTTCTTGCTGGCATCCCTGGCATCGGCGAAGAGAGTAGGGGAACTTCATGGTCCTTTCCTATGATGTACGACACTCCCAGGGGATTGGGGATCCGTGACGGACCCCCCCTCCGATTTCGTCCCGAACTTCGTTGCGAAGACTCAGAAAACCGTCGATCCCTGACGACAGGTTCGAGTCATTCACGATTCCCTCCCTAATGGACTTCACCGATAATGATGCGGATGAGATGCTGCTTTGTCCTGTGAGGGCGCTACGGCGCTATCTGAAGAGAACTCGACACCTCAGGCCTGAGTGTCGACGCCTCTTCGTTAGCACCAGGGTCACCAAGAAAGAAGTATCCAAGAACACTCTTTCATTCTGGCTGCGTGAGGTCATCAGGAGGGCGTATGAAGCTGATGGTAGTGACGACATCCGTACGTCCCGTCCGAGGAGCTCACGAAGTCAGAAGTATTGGCCCCCTCGTTGGCGTTGCGTAAGAACTTCTCCGTGGCGCAGGTCCTGAAGGCAGGGGTTCTGGTCTAACCAGACTACCTTTTACGTCCGGGTTCTACCGTCGGGATATTGCCCACAGGTCCTTGGATACCTTTTCCTTGGGACCCGTGGTGGCTGCTCACAAGTTGTGTAGCTAACCCAGACCCTCGCAGGCTGAAACAGCATCGAGTCCTGGTGTGACTGTGTGGATGGATGTGTGAATGAGTGAGTGACTGGCTCCCTCTTCCCGTCTTTTCCTCCTCCTCTAACCTGTGGGCGAGAGGGCCACGGTCGTCACTACGATGGATGAGGACGAGATGCAGGTGAGCTATATGACAGAGCCCCATCCTATCCCTTTCACTAGGGATAGGAGCAGAAATATCCACCACTTCCTTCTACAAGGGGGGGAAGTGGATGCCTACAAGAGTCAAAACCATGACTTTATCTTTGCTCCTGTACAGGAACAAGTTCTTACATTGCTGGTACGAAGAGATACGCTTGCCTCTCTCTTAGTACTCGGTCCAGAGGTCTGACCATTGATCCTGCGGTGCACACACCCGATCAATCGGACAGAGGCTTGGATCCCTCGCTCTTACGACCAGGGAGGCTTCCAAGGTTGGGCGAACACCAGTCTGTTCACAAAAGACTCAGATTCCTCCCACCAAGAAGTGAGTCTTCCTATTGTAAAAGGAACCGAAGGTTTGTATGCCGTGTCGGAACAAATGACAATTTGTCCAAAATTGCATTTTTTCTAACTATACAAACCTGAGGTCCTTTTACACATAGCCCCACCACCACCCTCAAAATGCCACCCCTCACTCTGCAGTTTTTGCTTGGGCCAAAAGCAAAAGTGATTTGTTTACCTCCCAGTCGCGCGCGCGCGGGCCTGTCGGACAAGCAGTTAACTACCGAACCCCTTGTTCGAAAGCTTACGACCTATCCAGCTGCCGCTAGTACCTTCCTATTGTAAAAGGACCTCAGGTTTGTATAGTTAGGAAAAATGCAATTTTGGACAAATTGTCATTTTTTTTATTAATTTTAGGTATTGAATGGTCCAAATTGTTGTAGTATTTCATTGTTTATAGTCAATTTAGCTTTATTATGAAATTTACTGGGGTGTTTTTGTAGGGCTTGGAACGGATTAGCCATTTTACATGTAAAATGTGGTCCAAGATACGAAAACCTCATGATACAAAAGGCGCCTCGGAACGGATTAATTTCGTATCTCGAGGTACTACTGTACAACCATGGGTACTATGACAATTCTGTGTAGGATACAACTCCAGTCCATTGTCAGAGATGACCTCCCACCTAAGGAGCAAATTCTCCTATGCAAAAGGCGATGGTTTGTATTTCTGTAGGAACAGATCAGTTTTTAATCAGATAATCCCCTACTTACCCCTCCCCCCATAATCACCAGTTCATGAACTTGTTTCCTAGTTTAACAACTTTGCCAGATCATTGAGGATACTCATTTGTTAAGCTCTGGGTTTTTATTCGTAGGAAAAATATAAAATACCCATTAAAACTTTGCTGTTATATTTCATTCTCGTTGAATATTAATTTATGATAAAAATATATGTAATTCTAGGTTAATCTATGCATTTGTGTATGAGTATCAATGCAGTTTAATTTGCTTCCAGGAAAAACGAGGAGACAGAGAAGTTGAACAACTTTTTCGGTCTTTAGAGCTCATAACTGAAATCAAGGAAGGACAAGTAAGTGTGTTCATTTTTTTAACAGGAAAAGTATTTTGATTTTATCTGAGCACTTTGTCTAATAAAAGCTTTAGTTTTATCACATCCATGATTTAACGATAGCTTTAAACATGCACTCCGCAATTTGAAGAGAAAGAATGTAAGTACCGTATACATAACGAGTTCAATATTGTATTGTGAAAAATTAACATATCAGGGTTGGTTATAGTTCATCAAATGGTCTGACCTTTCTGGTTTTAAAAAATAACATTGAGGTGAAGACTGTTTCAAGCTGCTCTGCAGCCTCAAACTTCTCAAGATCCTGGTTCCAAAGCGTTTTTAGTTCTGTCTGTCTTCCATTGAAAGACAGATGCATGAAGTTACCCCCTGACTTTGTCCTTGTTTCTGATGTTAAGGATTTGAAAACATACATTAGCACTGACATTTTGACCTCACTGTAGGCTGTTTCTAGACTTGCCTTGATGAACACAGTCTAAGCAAGGCCTAAGGCAAGCAACAATATGCATATGACCAAGGCATCTAACTCGAGAGCCCTTCCTCTTCACTTCCACAGAGCATTCTCTTACCACTTGGGAATACCACATTTCCTTCTCTTTCAGCAGACACCAAATTTGTAGCTTAGTAAACTCATCATAAAGGAACCTAGCATGATTGAGCAGGGTTTTTGGCTGTCTTTGGATGTGGAGTAGCATTGCAAAGCCCTTTTTACAGTTTTGGAGATGTTATTTGTTCCTGACACGTCTCTGGATGCACTAGCAGAGAATGTAAAGCCATGATTTGGAGCTTCCTCTTGAATATCAGCTTTTGTACATGAAACTTACCCAGCAGATATATACTTAGCTATAGACTCGGTCGTCCCGACAGAATTTCAAAACTCGCGGCACACGCGACAGGTAGGTCAGGTGATCCACCATTCCCGCCGCTGGGTGGCGGGGTCTGGAACTATTCCCGTTTTCTAAGCCATAATTTCTCTGTCGGTTGAACGGACAACACCTATTGTTCGTTCCTCCATCTTGGATTTCTACTCGTTTGCCGAGAATTTGGATTGGTTTTTTGGTGACGTATTCTGTTTTTTCTCTGGCTTGGCATACGCTTATTGTGGACTGTTTTTCGACTTTGGTTTTGACTACTCTTTCACGATGTCTGACGCTAAGGCTTCACCTATGTTTAGAGTTTGCAGTAGGAGTAGGGAAGGTTGCAAGGTTAGGCTGCCTAAATCGGCAGTAGATCCTCATAGTATTTGCGCTAAATGCAGAGAGAATGAATGTTCTTTTAATAACACCTGTGTTGAATGCGAGAACCTTACGGAGCTTGAATGGAAGGAGTTATCGTCATATGTTAGGAAGCTTGAGAGAGATAGAGTAAGAAAGGCTTCAGCTAGGTCATCTAGTAGATCTTGCTCTTTAGAACAAGAAGTTAACTCTCCTACTAACGATTTTCCCTTAGCCTCAGCTGCTTCTCCCTGTTCTGAATCCAAAGATTCTTCTTCAGAGAGGGAATATGTAAAAGCTTCAATCAAGAAACTTCAAGCTCAGCTGCGAGCTCTAAACGAAGGTAAGAGTGGTGATAGTGACTTGTGCAGTGTCCCCAGTCCAGTGGAGGGGGCGTCTGACCGGTTCCTCATTGCTCCTAGGCCTAGACCGCTTCCAAACTCCCAGGACCAGGGGAGGAGGAATGTCGAAAGCCGCAGGGAGGATGCAGAACATCCCCAACGGTCAGGCGTCCCTTCGGCAGATCCTGTTGTAAAGTCCCAGGCTGCCTCGGATTGCCGCAGAAAAGGCGTCCTAAGGGAGTGTTTTTCGGCCTCAGACTCTTCCTCTCCTAAACGAGGATGGAGTTCGGCCTCTCTTTCGCGCCCTTTGAAGAGAGCCTGGAAGGCGCCTAAAGGAGACGCGGCTGATTCCAGCCCAGAGCGTTTTCCCGAGGATTAGCCTTCGGGACCTAAGAAGACGAAACAAGAGGAGCCTTCTCTTCAGGATCCTACGAAGAAGTTTTTGATTAATCTGCAAGAGCAGTTAGCTTCTTTAGTAGGCTCCTTTGCTAAGGACTCGACAAGGAGGAAAGATGTTTCGCTCCCTGTTAAGAGTTCCGCTAAGCGCCCCTCTTCGTATGGAGGAGAAACCCTCACAATCTCCAGGGCGTTTATCGCCTTCGTCGAGAGACTCGTCTGATAGGAGTTGTTCTCCTGAGAGAAGAGTTCTTTCGCCCTATAGGCTGTCTTCTCCGAAGCGCCCTATGAGACACCGCGAATCGAGCAGAAGTCTCGATCGGTTTAGGTTCAAGGAACCGGAAAACCTATTTAAGTATCAGGATCCTTTGGGTCTGCAGGACCAGGAGCCAGGCAGGCGCAAAGAGGCAGCAAGACGCAAGAAAGGGCGTCAAGAGCCTCTCAGACCACAGGATTCAGGACGTCAGGAGTCTGCTAGAAGGCAGGAATCAGGAGGGCGCCAGGAGTCAGGACGCCATGAGTCAGGGCGCCAGGAGTCAGGGCGCCAGGAGTTAGGATGCCAGGAGGCAGGACGCCAGGAGTACGTTAGGCGTCAAGAGTTAGGGCGCCAAGAGCCTGTTAAGCGTCATGAATCAGGACGCGGGGATCTTTTCAAGCGCCCTGAATCAGGGGCGCCAGGAGCCTAGCAAGCGCCGCGAACCTGGCGAACCGCAAGAACCTAGACCAACAAGAGTCTAGTAAGGTCGCAAGAGTGTTTCGGACAAAGGCAGGAGCCTCACTCTTTCGCATAGAAGTGCTAATGTTCATCGCGCCCCTGTCCCCTTTCCGGGAAAGGAAGGGTTTTCCTTCTTCCCGGGAAGAGCCAGATCACTCCCAAACGGGTCTCCTTCGGTGGGAATCAGTTTGGACCCAGGTATCCGGAAGACGACGAGGCCAGTAGATGTAGCAGTTTTGCTGACTACAAGAGACCTTCACCCTTTTTGATGCTAAAGGAGGATTTCAGAGACTCCAGTTCATCCTGCTGACCCTCCTTACACCAGGATCTTTGATGTCTAGCACAAAAGCTCTCAAGTAAGTTCGTTTCCTTCGTCAATAAATGCACCCCGCCTCGTTTGTATGAAAAACGGCCTTAAAGACCTTTTCAGAGTGGTTGAACGTTCCAGAAAGGGAAGCGGGCAAAACATGGTTTTTCCTGCCCATTCCTTCCAAGTTAACAGGCAAACCAGGAAGGGTGGTGGACGAGACCAAAAGAACCTATGGGGTTAGGTCCTCCCTTCATTCCGCAGATGCGGATTTTACTTCCTTAGTGGACTTCTTCCAGGAGGAAGTCTTTTGCTGTCCTGCTTAAGGCAAACATGGGGCATGTGTGAGCTAGAAGCCACCTTCTAAAGGGCCTCTTTAAAAAACCCTGGAAGTCTTCAATTTTATGGACTGGGCTTTGGGAGCTTTAGCTAAGAGAGCTCAGGACACTGACTTTGTTTCCATGGAGGAACTTTCAAGCGTCCTGGCTTGCTTGGACAGAGCGGTCATGGACGGTTCCGTAGAAGTTGCCTCTCTTTTTGGAACGGGAGTCTTAAAGAAGAGATCGTCTTTAGCTCTTTTCTAGCAAGAGCCGTATCACCTTTGCAAAGAACATCTCTTCTTTTGCAACCGTTATCCCCGCATCTGTTTTCCACAGGAGACTGTTAGAGAGGTTTCTAAATCTCTTACGGAGAAGGCAACTCAGGATCTCCTCACGCACTCAGCCAAGAAGTTTAGGCCGGCAGTGCCTATAGAGAAAAAGAGAGACCCTCTTTTGTACAGCCCTTTCGAGGTGCCTCCTCTTCTAGAGCCCCTCTTAGAGGTCGCAGACCAGATAGAAGGAGTAGACCATCTAGAAGGTCCTTCGGGAAGTCTAGATGAGCAGGGAGTCCTCCAGACGAAAGTAGGTGCCAGACTACTCCACTTTGCAAAAGTCTGGGCGCAGAAGGGAGCGGACTCTTGGTCCCTCTCTATCCTGAAAAAGGATACTTGATCCCCTTCAGGGAAAATCCTCCCTTGACGACAACTCCAAGGGAGTTGACTGCAAGATACTCGGATCCGGTCCGAAAGCTTGCTATTTTGCAAGCAGTGGAACAGATGATTTTCCAGGAAGCGGTAGAACTGGTTCAAGATCTCCAGTCTCCAGGATTTTACAATCGGCCTATTCTGGTACCGAAAGCATCGGGGGATGGAGACCGGTTCTAGACGTCAGTGCCCTGAATTTCTTTGTCTTGAAGAAGAAACAATTTTTAATGGAGACGTCTTCCTCTGTTCTGTCTGCTCTTCGTCCAGGGGACTGGATGGTGTCCCTGGACCTTCAGGATGCGTATTTCCATGTGCCAATTCATCCGGCAGCAAGGAAATATCTGAGATTCATGTTCCAAGGGAAGGTGTTCCAGTTCCGAGCGATGTGCTTCGGACTTTCGACTGCCCCTCAAGTCTTCACGGACATCATGAAGAATGTAGCTTATTGGCTACATCTGGAAGGATCAGGATCTCGTTATATCTGGACGATTGGCTAATAAGAGCCCAATCGGAGAAAAAATGTCTGGAGGACCTGTTGTTTACTCTAAATTTGACAAAAGTCCCTAGGACTTTTAGTCAATCGCGAGAAATCCATGCTGACTCCCCAGCAGAGTATTGTCTATCTGGGGATTCAGATGGATTCTCGGATTTTCTAGCGTATCCTTCGCAGGAAAGGAGAGAATGCTGCTTAGAAAAGGTGGCAGTCTTCTTAAGGAAAGAACGATTGTTCCGCGAGGGAATGGATGAGCTTTACTGGGGACCCTCTCCTCGATGGAACAGTTCGTTTCCTTAGGAAGACTACACCTACGACCCCTTCAATTTTATCCGAAGGAGAAGTGGGATTGGAAGTCCAACAATCTAGGAGATTACATTTCCAATCTCGAAAGGGATCAAGGAGAATATCCGTTGGTGGGTTAGCTCCCACAGAAACTAAGCAAGGGAATCTCCCTTCTCTTACAGAACCCTCGCCTAGCGTTATTTGCAGATGCCTCAGATTCAGGGTGGGGAGCGACCCTAGGTTCGGAAGAAGTGTCAGGCACTTGGGAAGGAGAACAAGTGTCCTGGCACATAAACAAGAAAGAACTAACAGCCATTCATCTAGCTTTAGTTCATTTCGAGGAACAGGTCTCAGGTCTGGGGATTCAGATTCACTCGGACAACACAACAGCCCTCGCTTATATAAAGAAACAAGGGGGGACGCATTCCTTTTCCCTGTACGAATCAGCAAAGGATCTGCTGATTTGGGCTCAGGAAAGGAGATCTCTCTTCTCACAAGGTTTGTGCAGGGAGAGAAAATGTGCCCGGGCAGATCTTGTTTGAGCAGAAAAGAACAAGTCCTACCCACGGAATGGACTCTCAATCCTCAGATTTGCCAACAACTTTGGCATCTGTGGGGAAGGCCCAATATAGACCTGTTCGCGACCAACAAGAATCACAGATTAGAGACCTATTGCTCCCCGATCTCGGATCCACAAGCAGTAGCAGTAGACAGCTTTCTGCTAGATTGGACGGGCTTGGACGCATACGCCTTCCCTCCTTTCAAGAAAGTAGGGGAAGTATTGAGGAAGTTCGCTTGCGCGGAAGGAACAAGAATGACCCTCATCGCTCCCTTCTGGCCAGCTCTCGATTGGTTCACAGAGGTGCTGGAGTGGTTAGTAGATTTTCCAAGATCGCTTCCACTAAGGAACGATCTTCTCAAACAACCCACTTCGACAGGTTTTTCACAAAAACTCCCCGCTCTAAGTCTGACCGCCTTCAGACTGTCGAAGGACTTGTTCAGAGCAAGGGGCTTTTCACGAGAAGTGGCGAAGGCTATTGCAAGAGCCAGAAGAGTCTCCACCTCTAAAGTATATCAGTCGAAGTGGGAGTTGTTTAGAAGATGGTGTAAGGAAAGAAAATATCCTCTTCCAGTACCTCTGTAACTGAAATCGCAGATTTTCTCCTATATTTGAGAAAAAGACTGTAACCTGGCAGTTTCAACAGTGAAGGGTTACTGAAGTATGCTGGCCTCAGTTTTTCGACATAGAGGAATAGATCTGACGAATAATAAAGATCTACATGACCTTATAAGGTCTTTCGAAACCCAAACCCGAAAGACCATGTAATCAAGAAGCCTAGCTGGAACTTGGATGTGGTCCTCAAGTTCCTAATGTCGGAAAAATTTGTACCGTCACGCAGCTTCGTTTAGAGACTTAACGAGAAAGTCATTATTCCTCTTTGCGTTAGCAACAGCCAAGAGAATTAGCGAGTTGCAAGCTTTGGAAGGCAAAGTGGGTTTTAAGAAGGATTCAGCGATTTGCTCCTTTAAACCATTTTTTCTAGCAAAAAAGGAAAATCCCTCAAAGCCTTGGCCAAGAAGCTTTGAGATAAGAGGACTATCTTCATTAACAGGGAGAGAACTAGAAAGGACTTTGTGTCCAGTCAGGGCACTCAAGTTCTACCTGGAGAAGAAGAAGTTGCTGAGAGGTACAGAAGAAAGTCTTTGGTGCTCTGTCCAAGAGATCCGAAAGATCGATTTCTAAGAACGCCCTTACATACTTCATAAAAGATGTAATAAGGGAAGCTCACCTTAAGTGCGATGAAGAGCACCTCAAGGTTCTCAGAGTGAGAGCTCATGAAGTGAGAGCCATAGCTACGTCTATGGCATTTCACAAAACATGGTCTCTTCAGGCTCTTATAGAGGTCTACGTTTTGGAGATGTAATTCTGTGTTCGCCTCGAATTACCTAAGAGACGTTAAAATTTCGTACGAAAAGGTTCTTTGCTCTTGGGAGCGTGTGTCTTTCGGCGAATTCAGTGCTGGGAGAAGGGGCTGAGGCTAATCCTTCCTAATTTAGTTTAGTGCTTAAATTACTTTTTATTGGTGGTTGTTTTTTATTGGTTAATTGTCAGAGGGAATAGGGAACCCTCTTGCAATTCATAGATTATAACAATACTAACATGGTCAGGTGATCGGGATTGGCTTCAGTGCTCTTTGTGATTTTTTAATAACCTTAACTCTGTCATGTAAGAGGGCGAGTCTCCATTGATATGACAAAAGGTCAAGGCTCTACCATGTAAGTGGGTCAGCCCCCATTGGTACGATCCAGAATAGGCTCTGTCGCGTAAGCGGGCTAGCCCCCATTGAACGATCCAAAGAGTTTATTCAACCATAGGTTCATTCCTCGTTGAAACTCTTGAGGCAGGCAGACTCATCGACAGTAGTCATGAAGTCTTCAGCCCAATCAGGTAGGAACTATGGATTATTTTATCCAAGAACATAGGTTGTTTTTTTCCCTGTTTTTTAATGTATTTAGTTTAAGTATTATTTTGTTTTTAGCTGTCTTGCCCGCCACCAAGGGTGCCAATCAGCTAAGTATATATCTGCTGGGTAAGTTTCATGTACAAAAATGATATTGTTAAGATACAATAAAGTTTTGTACATACTTACCTGGCAGATATATACGATTAATGGCCCACCCATCCTCCCCTCAGGAGACAGGTGGAAGAGAAATTATGGCTTAGAAAACGGGAATAGTTCCAGACCCCGCCACCCAGCGGCGGGAATGGTGGATCACCTGACCTACCTGTCGCGTGTGCCGCGAGTTTTGAAATTCTGTCGGGACGACCGAGTCTATAGCTAAGTATATATCTGCCAGGTAAGTATGTACAAAACTTTATTGTATCTTAACAATATCATTTTTAGGCAACAAAACTTTTTTTTTTTTCCAGCAGGACTTTTACAGATGACATTGGCAAGACAAATGACATCCCCTTCATTCTCGTGACCTTTTTATCATAACCTTCTAGAGTTGAAACTCTGGGGTACAAGTCATAATCTTACTAACAAGGTACCTTTGTGTTTTTGTGACCTTTTGGTAACCCTAAAGACATTCAGATCATACCACTCCTAATTCCAGTGGCTTGTCTTGCTCCAGAGGTCCTAACTGTATGTTGTAGGACTGGTTAGAGTCTCTCTCCTAAGTAAGTTACTCAGGTTTTCATCAAGTGATGGGTATAAAAAACTTTTTTCTTTTACAAATCCTTAACTTTACAAACATTTTCATGACCCTCAACCAGATTGTACTCTCTCTTCTACCGTAATTCAGGCAGCACTCAGTACTTTGCAATTGCATTCCAGATTGGAAGCTGGTGCACATTTAAGGCTTTTCCCCGTTGCTGAATCACCACTGGTTCCATGCAACGTAAAAACACCATACAAACAAACAAAACAAACACATTTAAGGCTTTGGTAAAGTGATGAGTTTGTGTGAAACAGCCAGTTTTAATTTAAAAATATTATCTCCTTAATTTTTTTAGATTGAGAAAATTGTGGGATCATCAGATGACAATCTTCCAAGAACCATTGCAGATATCCAAGTAGCTCTGCATATGTGTGAAGATACTCTTGCCACTGATAAACAATTTAATACTGTAAGTAACTAATCTTTTGTTGGTTTTTTTCTCTTGTTTTTTAATATTGTTTTTTTTATATGGCTGTTGATATATGAATAGGATATCATTTTTTTTTCAAGACTACTGGATGATTTCATTGCATTATAAACTTTGAAATTTTCCTGTTTCATTTATTTGTACGTAATGCATTCTTTTTAATTAGCATTCTTTTTATTTAAATCACTTGTCTCACAAACTGTCTCACAAATTTATCTTCTTACTTTTGCTATATACTTGATTTTTCACAACAATATTCAGTGGCCTTTACCTTGAATACCAGATTTAAATAGCCATATATTTTTACTTATAATTTATGTACAGTAAGGCTTTGATATTTTGGAGCAAAATGAAAGTGTAATAGTGATTTAGGAAACACCACTTTTAGGTAATATATATAGTTCACATGATTTGCTGCAATAAAGTCTTAAAAGCTGTGAATGCTCTTGAATACTGCTGTGCCAGTTTTTTGAGATTCTGATAAGATTCATAAGTAAACAGATTTCTGTCACAAAACTTTTAATTCTGAAATATCCCAAAGACTTCTCTGAATTTGTTTTCAGCATCTATATAGTAGTTCATATAGTCACTAAGTTCTATGTTCTTAGAGACCTATGTTCTGATAGTCCATAAATCTTTAATATTTTTTGACAATAGTACTCTTTAAGTAATCACAAAAAGGACTAGAACTAATTTTAAGACAGAAAACATACAAAAATTTGGAAAATGAGGTTGGAATAGACCTGATGAAATATAAGTACAACCCCATAGTTGGGTCATGCTGTTCACTGCAGCATTTTTTCATCTGGCTGCAACCCTTTTCATTCCTATTACTGTACCTCCATTCATATTATGTTTCTTCCATCGTACTGTCCACCCTTTCCTAACAATTTTTTCATAGTCTAACTGCCAGGTTTTCCTTCTGTTACACCTTTGAAACCTTTTTACTCTCAATTTCCCATTCAGCACTGAATTTCTGCATAGATCCCTAAATTTCCTGTTCAGTTTCATTCCATAAACATAAAAGGCAGAAACTTTACCTGCAGGATACATAAGCTGTCCCTTGCAAAAGAATTGTGTTGCAGAACGAGAGCTGCAAGATTATGATCGTCCAAATCTTGCTAAGCATACAAAATAAAATTTGCTAAAATGTTGCCACGGACATATTACAGTATGGTGTACTGAAAACACTCGCCAGGGAAATCGTGGAACAAACCCTGTTTTGATATGTACCTTCTCACTTGGAAAGGTATCAATGGTTTTTAAAAGACCTAAAACATTTTTCAAGGCCATATTACCTATGCACAGCACATCATCCCATGATCATGAACAGCTAGGGGAAAGTTTGAAATAATAATGTCCAGGATTACAAGAAAAATTTCAATTTCAATGATGTTTTACTGAGTTCTGAAGTGGAGTACCTCTGATTATCAGAGGGGAGTTAAAAGTCCTTCAAGACTGAGCACATGTTTGGAGCATTTCTTAATGTGTAATTATTGATATGTCATAAATGTACAAATTTTTTTAATTGTTTTTAATCTTTGGTCTCTTAGTTACAATTTTTCCTATTATGTTTTTTCATAAAGTTTTTTGTATTTTTTCTGCAGGAGGAACTTTTAGCCAAGAAAAGAGCTGATCGCAGTGCCCGGCTTGGAGCTGTACAGCGGGATGTGGATGAAAAGCTGAAATTACTTGATGACACTTATAAAGAGAAGGAAAAGGCAATGAGGTTGCAGTTTGAGCAACTAGAGAAAAATGCTGGTTATGGGAAATGATTTGTTGTACTCATTGCTTTCAGTACAAAATCATAGCTGAATAGCCATTTCAGAGCAGCCAAGTGTCATATAGTCTTTTAGACAGTTTTCTGTGACTTTCTCGCCAAAAGTAGTGGGCTTAGCATTTATGATTGTATGAATCGTATGTTAATTTAATCTCAGGTGCTTTAAGTGTTTTTGTTAGTATTTTTGAAGGTTTAATTTCTTATTTTTAACTTATAATTCTTATCATAAATTCAACATATGTATATATAATTTTTGTGCAAATGTATGGCCTGGAAATCCTCTATTATACATTACTATTATTGCTAGTGTCGTAAGGCTGATATTGAAGCAATCTATTTGCAAGCAATCATAACTCTTCCTGTAAAGAAGTGCCAATATTTTAGTATAGATATAGGGCTATTAGGATTATATTTTAGCCATGGATCACATCACTGTCATTCCGTCAAAGAGATTTGTTCAAATCTTACAAGAGCTCTGTACAACATTTGGAGCATTAGATAGCATCAAAGACAAGTTGTCTTCAAGTGGTAATTCTTATGGCGAGATAAAGCTCACAACCCAGGAAATCAAATGGTGTCATCTCAAGATGAGAGAGAGGGGCATACCAGAAAGAGTGCATGAGCTCTTAGAAGAAAGTGAAGTTATTCTTCCAAAATATGAACCTCCGCCTAGAAATCCGGAACTTGAAGCACGCATCCAAAAACTCCGAGCCGAACAGGAGAATCGAGAGTACAATAAAATGGTTGAATCAGTCTGTCTTAATAAGGGAAGTGCATATTTGGGTGATGTTTCAGAGGACTTAAAAAGTGTCAATAGGCAGATTGTATCGGGCGCTCAGTACCTTCTCTCTATTGTTGGTACTTTCTTTGGCGTATTCATGGTCGCAGGGATGGCCACCCCAGATTATGGTATCCGAGCTCTCCTAGCTACTGTATCAGCCCTTGTGGTCGGGCTTGCTGAAATTTACTTTATCATTAAGCATGACATTTGGGAAGAAGAGAAAAAGAAAAAAACATAGTTTATTTTTTATGTCACTGCAAGTTATCATTGCCTAATAAACTATATAGCCTCATTCCTAGACTCTCATACGGATCAAAGGACATGCTCTGAATAGAGAGGTGAAAATTAGAGCAATTTAAAGACAATAGAACAGTCAAGTTTTAAGAGGCCAAAGGAATTTTTTTTTACTCAAGGGCAAAAGCCACACAGCTTGGAGTGGGAGAGATGATGCAGCCAAGAACCTTCAGTACTCTCTACTTTCATCAGTACCCAAGGTATTGCCTCGGATAAAGGATTGTGTCGGCAATTAAGGTCATTTGCTCTGATGATACTACCGTGTGTCGCATGCCAAGAGGTCATGTGTCAGGTATTCTTAGGGAAAGGATGAGTACATTTCCTGGTAAGGATTAGATAAGCTCAGTGCAGTACTTTGTTGTACTACTGACACTCTATAGGTTCTGGACACTAACATGGGACAATATGGTAAGTTTGTAAAATTATTCAGTCTTATAAGAATTAAGTATTATATTTTTGTTCTTCAGTTGTATGTGATTACAAACAGTTTAAGAAATGCACAGCCACAATATTTGTGATCACAAACATTTTTCCCCTTTATAGTGATAGTCAAGATCATCGTTGACCTTGAACTCATTGTCTTTTCAACATACCACGATAAATATGAAATTCACGTAAGTTCTTTTCTTATTCTAAAATATCTAGCAAAGTACTTTTTTTATTACATTGGATTAAAAAATTTACTACAAGTACATATATTCAAAAATTCCTTCAAGAGCTGATCATATTTCATTTTGAATTTTTGGACAATAAGAAAAGTTATTTATAATAACTTGTCTGTATGTACTATATTTTTTATTGTTAATATGTCCATCACTTGGCGAATAGAGTTTTGTCGTTTTTTCACAATGATGAGAGAACTGGTCCTGTGTCTTAACCCTGTGTTACAAAGATGCCATTGTGAACTAATTGCTCCTGGCAAGTATGCCATTCAGATGGAAAACAGATTTATTTTTAAGTTAAGATTTGGCTTCATTGAAAACTGATCAAAGTTTTTTCAGTACAGTAATTCATATGGCCTTATTCAGGTATCAGATTTTTGTTTGTTTGTCTCTTGCTGGGGTTAATACAGGTATATAATTTCATAAAGAATTTTGTATTTAGGGTTTGTTTTCAGTAACTACCAGCACCAGAATACATGCCAGTTTTGATTAACATTATTGCCCCCCCCCCCCCCCCCCCCCCCCCCCCCCAAATCCCCCCCCCCCCCCCCCCCCCCCTGCGGTAGTTTTTTTTTTCTATTGGTTCTTGAGACTGAGCAGCATCGGAATTGGATTTGTACTTCTTACAGCCTCACTCTTGAAGTATTTTTTTTATTACAAGGCCTGAACAGTTTGGAATGAATACTTTACTTTTCTATGAATGGAAATGATAAAACATTTCCTTTTGGTAGAAAGCCTGATCAATTGTAATTCCCCTATCAGGACATATAGGATGTATTGTGTATTTGATTTTGACATGTTAGGATTTTTAAAGGAAAAACATTTCTATTTTATTCAGTTTAAATTGGGTGATCAGCTAAGACGTTAATGAGGCTAATCATTCGTATAGACTACAATAATATAATAGTAATTTCAACTATTTATGTTGGTCCACAACCAGAGTTATTTATTTCATGGCCAATTTGAATCCCTTAAAAAGTTCAATAACAAATGTTCCTTTTCATGGAAAATGCACCCTTCCTCCACAAAGGGTTAGATGCAGTGTTAAAAAGATCTATACAAATCTCACTTTTGAAATCAAGTGTTGCATTTTTAATGGTTTAATTTTTGTAAGTATAAGAGACTTACCATTCATAACTGTTTCAGGTAAGTGGAATGCATTTCAAATCTAAGTATGCTGATGTTGAAGAGTGTCAGTTATTGTAAGGTAAAGAAGCTCTCAAATTTGACTTCTTGAAACCTGGTGGGTTTCATGTGCAAAGGTAATGTTTCACAGAACTTAATCTTTCAGTCATTGCTGAAGAAGTAAGTGACATATTTAAGCATACGTATTGAACTCCACTCTTAGATAGCTGTTATAGAAAACATAAAAAGTAGCTGGAACAGTACTTACTAACCAGTGAAAAATGGCTGAGCAGCATTAAACAAGGTTGATTTTGTGTTCTTGACTTAAGACATTTTCATATTGTAACTTTGTCCCTCACTGTCTCTGTTATTGTCATCAGACTTAGGTTAAGGTGATAATCTAACTCAGTGGTGTTATTATGACTTACAGGTGGGCAAATTGTTTGTTTACATATTTTGATTACTTCTAAGCATTCCACATTTATGTCTAGCTGTATTGTTGTTACTGAGTCGGCCAGTCTTTAGTTGATTTCCTCAGTTTGGTTCTTTGTGATTTATAGCAGAGAATTAAAATGCCAATATACTATGTTCATTTGTTTGATTTTTCCTTGGCTGTATGTAAAGATAGCAGTGAGACCTCAAGTAAGCCAGCTAACGACACCTTCCCATAGAATTAAGAACTTGGTACTTGCAGAATGCCTCAAAATTTTCTTTTCAATTTCTCCATCATTATTATCTTTTTACATAGTAGTTTAACCAGACCATTGAGCAAAATACTTTTGTAGGGCTGACCAGAAGGATTCGTCCTTAATAATAAAATTAAAAGCAACACTTCAGCATAACATACTAAGGTCTGGCTTTCTGATTAGTAACAGAGGCCCTCTGTTATTATCTGTGCTTGAACACTAATTAGATAACTTACAGCTAACAGCTAACTTGTACTTAACACTTAATATTCAGTTTAAGAGATTTATTTCAAAATGTATCACATCAAATAAAATATTGTACCATAGCAAAAATTAACCATATTGATTTGGCTGATAAATAAAGTCCATTAAGTTGTGGTGTCACTTGTTTCCAAACCTTGTCATTTACTGTGACTCGAAGTTTGGATATTCACATAAGAAACATTTAGCTGTTATCGTTGACCAGTATTCTCTGAATCAGCTATCCTTTGGCGCCAAATGAGCATGACCTACTTGAAATCAAAAATTAATTACTATACAGGACTACATTACTGTACAGTTCGAGACCAATGATGTATCTCTTTGCCTCGGAGCAAGTATTTGTTACAGACTTGGTTCAAGATGTAAACTGCACTTTAAAGTACGTGATTCCATGAGAAGGCAACTTCATGCTTTCGATAGACCTGAAGGATCTGTACTTTTAAATGCCTATCCATCAGAGCTTGCAGAAATATGTACTCTTGCAGTGTCAGCAGTGAGACCAGCTACCACTTCAGTATGTCAATGTTCTGGAGATGTAGACAACAAGGTTAGCATTGCAAGCATTTCACAGCCTACATCAACAAATAGGGTCACAGCATCTAGAACTTTTTTTTTTTTTTCCCAGCATTAGTTTTTTAAGAACCTTTTTTTTTTTTTTTTTTTTTTTTTTTTTTTTTTTTTCCATTTGTAATTACAGATGCAAAAGTGAGTGGTTTGACAAGCCATCAAGTTAACTGCCTTATACATTCTGGACAGACAGAACATCCTGGCAGATCAGCTCAGTTATCAGGCTAAGGCAGGAGAGACTGAGTGGTCCCTGAATACTGGACTAGCAGAGAAGCTTTTCGAGTTAATTGGTTCATCATGCTCAATCTGTTTACTACAAGAGTGAACCAGAGAAGCTTTTCGAATTAATGGTTTTGTACATGAACTTTCCTGTCAGATATATACTTAGCTATAGTCTCCGACGTTCCCGACAGAATTTCAAATCTCGCGGCACACACGACAGGTAGGTCAGGTGGTCTACCTTACCCGCCGCTGGGTGGCGGGTGTATGACCCAATCCCCCTTGCTTGTCAGATTTTCTCTGTCGCTCGGAACGATAACAACTGTTGTCGGTTCCTTTTGATAGATTTTTCGCTTCTCGCTTGCCTGGAGTTGATTTGGACTTCTTTTTGGTGACTTATTCGCTCTGTTTGGCTTGGCATACACTATTTGTGGACCGTTTTTGACTTTGCGCTGGAATTTTCTTTAACATGTCTGATCTGGATTCAGTAGCTAAAACTTCTGTTTTGTTTAGGGTTTGTGTGATTGAAGGGTGTAAGGTGAGGTTGCCGAAAGCTTCGGTTGACCCTCGCACTGTATGCATGAAATGCAGGGGGAATGAATGTTCTTTTAGTAACCCTTGTAAGGAATGTGAGGGACTGAATGAAGACGAATACAAGGCTCTCTCTTCTTATATTAGGAAGTTCTAGTAGGTCTAGAATGAGTGAGTTGGATGTAGAACCTAACATTAATGTAGAAGTGGAACCTCCTTCCCAGGTTGCAGCCCCTGCTCCCCGCACCGAAGCCGAAGATTATCTTCGGAGGCGGCGGCTTTAAGAGCTACGATTCATTCGATGGATCAGAAGATTTGTCAGTTAGAACAAGGTAAGGAGAGTGTTAGTGATCAGTGCAGTGTCCCCAGTGTTGTGGAGGGTGCGTCTGACTGGCTCCTTAGTGCCTCTAGGCCTAGACCTCTTCCAGACTCCCAGTTCCAGTGGAGGAGGAAAGTCGAAAGCCGCAGGAGGGCTAGGGAGAGCCCCCACCGGTCAGGCGTCCCCTCGGCAGATCCTGAAGTATGCTCCCAGCCTGCCTCGGATCATTACGAGAAGGAGATCCTGCCTCAATGCTTCTCCTCTTCTTCGTCGCCCTCTCCGAAGAGAGGTTGGAACTCCCCAGTTGCGTCTCACCCGTTGAAGAGGGCTTGGAAGGCTTCCTGCAGTCCTTTGGCTTCCAGCCCGGAAGTATTCCCAGAAGAAACTTCTTTGGAAGTAAAGAAGCCCAAGAGATCTTGTGATCGCTTGTCTTCTCGCGCCCCTCGCTCTGCGCCTGCTTCGGAGGAAGACCAGACGGATTCTCCTACTAGAGTCCTTGCGGGACTACAGGCTCAGATCTCGGCTTTGGCGGACTCTCTGGCCTTAAGATCGCGGAGGAAGAAGGACGTTTCTCTTCCGATCAAGAGATCTAGGCGCCGTTCTTCAGAGGATCGTTCTCCGCTTCGTAGGCGATCTCCTTCGTATGGGGAGTATTCGAACGAAGGTAGGAGCTCACGCGAGCGGCCCGCTCTCCTGGCTCTCTCTCAGCTGCTTCAAGGCGCCAGACTTCACTCAGGCGCTCTGTGGAGAACGAAGACTTTTCTCCAGATAGGATCCCCGCTTCTGGTAGGCTTTCATCGCCTGCTCATCCCGCTGTTTCTAGTGTACGGCCGAGAGGAGATAGGTACTTGGAGCAGAACAGGCCTTTTTCTTCGACTCCCTCTCGTGGGACTTCTCCTTAGCAACTTCGAGAATCTAGAAGGCGCCCTTCTACAAGTAGGCGCTCGTCTTCCGGATGTCACTCTCCTCGAGTTTCGGATCTGGCTTCGAGTAGACGCTTTTCTCCTGTTCGTAGCTCCTCTCCCTTCAGACGTCAAGAGTCTGGTAGGAGCCATGCGCCTGGTAGGTGTCCTTCTGGTAGCCGCTCCCCGCAAGATAGGCGCCAAGAGCCTAGTGTACGCCGATCTCCTGGTAGGCGCTCGTTGTTTTCGAGGCGCCCTACTCCTGACTGTTCTCCTCTTGGCAGACACCAAGAGCCTCTCAAGCGCCCTTCTCCGTGTAGGCGCTCTCCTTCTTCTAGATGCCCTACTCCTGACCGTTCGCCTCTTGGTAGGCACCAAGAGCCTCGCAAGCGCCCTTCTCCTGATAGGCGCTCGTTAGCTTTGAGGCGCCCTTCTCCTGACTGTTATCCGCTTGTCAGACGTCAAGAGTCTCTCAAGCGGCCTTCTCCTAGTAGGCGCTTTTCATCTTCCAGTCGACCTTCTCTTGATCGTGCTCAACTTGACAGGCACCAAGAGACTCGCAAGCGCCCTGCTCCTGAGGCTGATAGGCACTCGGCGCCTAGCAGCCGCTCTCCTCAGGATAGGCGCCCAGATACTAGTAGGCGCTCTCCTCCTCGTAAGCGCCCTGTTGATGTATCCAGACCTTCTCGGGGTAGAAGCCCTGCCTCTCCTTCAGTCGAGATTTCGTCTACCTCGAAGAGGGAGTCTCATTGCAGACAATCCAGGTCGGGCGGGCGCTCTTCCTTTTTGTCTCGTTGTTCACCTGCTGATTTGAACTCTCCTGCGAGAAGGCACTCTCCAACCTCTCGCTCTGCTCCTGCTAGTACCTCTTCATCGCCTAAGGATCCTCCGCACTCTCCTCGACAAGGAATCCTAGAGGGTTCGGATGAGGAAACGAACACTTCCGCAGCTGTGTCTTCTTACAAGAAGCTCACAGAACTTCTACTGCAAGAGTTTGGGGATTCCCTTAGTCCCACTGCTCCTCCTTCTCCTCACTCGTTGTTTTCTACGGCAAAGACAACGAAGGGTTCGTCTTGCGTGAGGATGAAGCCTACCCTTTCGATGAAAAAGGCACTTAGGAGTTTTGGTTCCTGGACGATTTCCAAAGAGGAAGCAGGAAAAACGATGTTGGCTTTCCCACCTTCGAAGCTATCAGGACGTGCTGATTTCTGGTATGAAACAGGAGAGTCCTTCGGGCTGGGTCTACTGTCCTCGGCCGATGCGGACTTTTCGGCGTTAGTGGATGCCACAAGGAGAGCTGCACTTAACTCTGCTAAAACAACTTGGGCGATGAACGAGATCGACCACATTCTGAAAGGTATGTTCAGAGTGCTGGAGGTCTTCAACTTCCTTGATTGGTCGCTGGGAGTCCTGGCTAAGAAGATACAGGTGCCAGAGTCTTTTTCTCCAGAGGATCTCCTTTGCGTGTTATCTTGCATGGACAAGTCCGCTAGAGACGGAGCGAGCGAAATCGCCTCCTTGTATGGGGCGGGAATCGTGAAGAAGAGATCTGTATATTGCTCCTTCTTGACAAAGTCCGTCTCCCACGCTCAGAGGTCTTCGTTGCTGTTTGCTCCTCTTTCCGCTCAATTATTTCCCAAGCATCTAATCCAAGACATCTCGAGATCTCTTTCGGCTAAGGCCACCAAGGACCTTCTGGCCCAGTCAGCAAGGAAGCCTCGTCCTTCCTTCCCTACCAAGACTAAGAAGGAGAAGTCTAGTACTCGGGAACCCTTTCGAGGGGCTTCCTCCTCCAGTACCTCTTCGTTTAGGGGTCGTAGACCCAACAGAAGAGGAAAGATTTTTGCCAAGTCAGTCAAGACCTCCAAGTAACTTACAAGTCCTTCAGACAACGGTGGGCGCCAGGCTCTTAGGATTTGCGGAAGTCTGGGCCCAGGAAGGGGCGGATCCTTGGACCCTTTCAATTTTGAGGAGGGGTTACCTCATCCCTTTCACCTCAAGGCCTCCCTTGACGACCACCCCAAGGGAGTTGACGGCCAGGTACAGAGACCCCATCATGAATCAAGCTCTCCATCTAGCAGTAGAACAGATGCTGGAGAAGGAGGCTATCGAACTAGTGACAGACCATCGTTCAGCAGGCTTCTACAACCGCCTTTTCCTAGTTCCGAAATCCTCAGGGGGATGGAGACCGGTGTTGGATGTAAGCGCCCTGAACTTCTTCGTAGAAAAGAAGAAGTTCACGATGGAAACACCTTCTTCGGTGCTGGCAGCGCTTCGTCCAGGGGACTGGATGGTGTCCTTGGACTTACAGGACGCTTACTTCCACGTACCGATCCATCCTTCCTCGAGGAAGTTTCTCAGATTCATGATGGGGGGAAGAATTTTCCAGTTCAGGGCTCTGTGTTTCGACCTCTCGACGGCCCCTCAAGTGTTCATGGGGATCTTGAGGAATGTAGCTCAATGGCTTCATTTGAAGGGGGTGAGGATATCCATGTACCTCGACGATTGGCTTATAAGGGCCAATTCAGTAGATCGTTGTTTGAAGGACTTACAAGTAACACTAGAATTGACGAATGAGTTGGGACTTCTGGTCAATTTCAAGAAGTCTTGTTTAATTCCCGAACAAGAGTGTGTGTATCTCGGGATACGGATGAACTCTCAGAGTTTTTGGGCTTTTCCCTCTCAAGAAAGGATAGCCCGAGGATTCGAGAGAGTAACAGCCTTCTTAGGGAAAGAAGTATGCACAGCGAGGGAGTGGATGAGTCTGCTGGGGACGCTTTCCTCGCTGGAGCAATTCGTTTCCCTAGGAAGGTTGCACCTGAGACCGCTCCAATTCTTTCTTCATCAGAATTGGAGTCGTCGTTCTCAGGATTTGATGTTCTCCCTGTCAATATCTCAGAAAGTCAAGGAGGAACTCACATGGTGGGCAGATCCCAACATGTTTGCGAAGGGACTGTCTCTTCAATCCCAGAGCCCCAACCTAGTGTTGTTCTCCGACGCGTCAGACACGGGTTTGGGGGGCGACTCTGGGAACCAGCGAGGTGTCAGGTACCTGGGTGGGGGACCAGGTATCCTGGCACATCAACAGAAAGGAGCTGATGGCCGTGTGGTTGGCTCTGAAAGCCTTCGAACCCAACGTCAGAGGATCAGTAGTGCAGATCAACGCGGACAACACCACAGCTCTGGCATATATCAGAAAACGGGGGGGACGCATTCCTTCTCTCTGTACGAAACAGCAAGAGACCTTCTTCTGTGGGCCGAAGAAAGGGGAATCAAGCTTCTCACCAGGTTTGTGCAGGGAGAGAGGAATGTGAGAGCAGATCTCCTCAGCAGGAAAGATCAGGTCCTTCCCACAGAGTGGACACTTCATCTAGATGTATGCCAGAGCCTGTGGAAGTTGTGGGGCAGGCCACACATAGACCTCTTTGCCATGTCAAAAAACAAGAGACTGGATCCTTACTGCTCTCCAATCTCGGATCCAGAAGCATTAGCAATCGATGCTCTTCTTCTAGACTGGAGCGGAGTCGATGTCTACGCGTTTCCCCCCTTCAAGATTCTGGGGTTAACAATCAAAAAGTTCGTAGAGTCAGATTCAACGAGAATGATCCTAATCGCTCCCTTTTGGCCAGCCCAAGAATGGTTCACAGAGGTACTGGAATGGTTAGTGGACCTTCCAAGATCGCTCCCTCTAAGGAGCGATCTACTCAGACAGCCCCACTTCGACAGGTACCACAAAAATCTCCTCGCTCTCAGTCTGACTGGCTTCAGACTGTCCAAAGTCTGGTCAGAGCGAAAGGCTTTTCAACAACAGCTGCTAAAGCAATCGCAAGAGCGAGGAGATCTTCCACCTTACGTGTATACCAGTCAAAGTGGGATGTCTTCAGACGGTGGTGCAAGAGAAAGAACATTTCCTCTTCCAGTACCTCTGTGACCCAGATTGCGGATTTCCTGCTTTTTCTCAAAGAAGATTCTGATCTAGTTGTATCTACCATTAAAGGATACCGCAGTATGTTGGCAGCGGTCTTTCAGCATAGAGTCATGAATATCTCCGAGAATAAGGACCTGCATGACCTTATTAGGTCCTTTGAAATGGTTAAAAAACAGTCTCATATTACACCGAACTGGAATCTAGATGTGGTTCTCCAATTCCTTGGATCGTCTAGATTTGAACCACCTAGTTCAGCCTCGTTCAAGGATCTGACGAAGAAGGCTCTCTTCCTTATGGCTCTAGCAACCGCTAAGAGGGTGAGTGAGCTCCAAGCAATTGAGGGCAATGTTGGTTTCAAGGAAGAATCTATGGTTTGTTCGTTCCTTCCGGGATTTCTAGCTAAGAACGAAAACCCATCCCGTCCATGGCCCAGGAGCTTCGAAATTCGTGGGCTATCTTTTCTTGTAGGGGAAGAGCCTGAGAGAACTCTTTGCCCTATGAGGATTGTAAAATATTACCTTAAGAGGAAGGACCAACTTAAGGCCAATCAAGAAGTACTTTGGTGCTCCGTGAAGGACCCCACTCGACCCATGTCGAAAAATGCTCTGTCCTTCTTCTTGAGATGCCTTATTAAAGAAGCACATGTTGCCTGCAAGGAAGATCATTTTAAGCTTCTTAAGGTGAAAGCCCAAGAAGTGAGAGCCATTGCAACTTCGCTTGCTTTTAAGAAGAATATGTCTGTGCGGAACCTGATGGAGGCAACCTTCTGGAGATGCCAATCGGTTTTCGCAAATCACTACCTACGTGATGTAAAAATCACTTATGACAAATGTTTCGCCTTGGGCCCTTACGTATCGGCGGATTCGGTGCTGGGGCAGGGAGCTGGAACTTATCCTTGTTAGAGTTTTATATTTTTACCCTATATTTTGTTATTGTTGTTTATGGTTGTCTGAAAGAGGTTGCAGGGAGGCACCTCTTTTTGTCGTAGTACTAACCCTTTGTAGTTTGGTTAGGTGGTCTGATGAGTTTTGGCTCCTTGCAGAAGTAGTGGTAAGGATCTGTTAAGTAAGCGGACAAGTTCCCTTTAATAGGATCCGACTTGGATTCTACCACACAAGGGGATCACATCCCAGTGGTAGATCCGAGGGTCTTTCAGCAACAGGTCACGTCCTAGCTGTAGCTCTCCAGGCAATGCAGACTCAGAGACAGTATCAATGAAGTCTTCGGCCTGAAAAGGTGAGAACCAATGTTTGTTCCGACACGGCATACAAACCTTCGGTCCTTTTACAATAGGAAGGCACTAGCGGCAGCTGGATAGGTCGTAAGCTTTCGAACAAGGGGTTCGGTAGTTAACTGCTTGTCCGACAGGCGCGCGCGGGCGCGACTGGGAGGTAAACAAAACCACTTTTGCTTTCGGCCTGCTGGCATGTAGACGTGTATCATCGCTCTGCTGCCCGCTTCATCGTCGTTGCTTTCGCATGGTTGGTGTTTTTTCTTTTCTATTTATCTAGTGAAACTGAATTGTAGTACAATCATTTCATATTATTTCCATTGAATTCAATTGTGAATTAAAGGATCTTGGTTTCTCCACGCCTCCGATTACCCGAGTGCCGGACTGAAGGGCGTAAGTGCGGGAATTCATTTTTCCGCAGAAATGATCCTCGTATTGTGTATGCTCGGTGCCGAGGGCGGGGAGAGCGCGTCGCTCCGAGCTTATATTTTGGTTGGAAATGTGTAGATGAAAAATCGTAAGTTAAGTGCCCTTTTCATTTATGACCTGTATGCTCGTTGCCGAGCGAATGCGCTCGGCACGAAAACTTATTCTGTATGGAAGTGGAATCGCAGTACAGTATTCTTTTCATTTTCATATATTTATTTTGATTGTAGCAATACTCATTTTGGATCAGTTTCCGCTCTTACCCGGAAATTGATCCTTTCCCCTTTTTTTATTTGAATGAAGTGAAATCGCAAGTGCAGTTCTTTTTCATTTTCATATTTTATGAGATTGCATTGTTACTTGGATCAATGTTTCAGCTATTCCCGGGAATTGATCCTTCCCTTTTTATTTTGTATGAAGTGAAATCGCAAGCGCAGTATTCTTTTTCATTTTCATATATATTTTGATTGCATCAATTCATTATGGATCATGGATTCCGTTCATAATCGGGAATGGATCCTTTTACCCTTATTGCGCTCGGTACCAAGGGCGCAAATGCGCTCGATCCGAGCCCTTATCATTGTGAAGTGAATCATAATGCAAGATTCGTTTTTCATTTTATTCCTTTTATTATTCGATTGCATCAATATTTATTTGGTTCAAGTTCCGCTTCAGTCAGAATTGATCCTTATGCCCTTGCATTCGGGCCGAGGGCACGATTGCTCTCGGGCTCTTATTATTATTGTTGGGTACATGGGTGCTGTGCGGGGGTGGGGAACGAGAATCCCCCCCCCCCCCCCCCCCCCCCCCCCCCCCCCGCCGCTCAGCTCCCACAGATGGCCCTTCCCCTTCGGGGGGAGGTTATCTGGGTTCTTCTCCTCGCCCGATCCGTCGAGCGCGGGGGAGGGCGCTCGGTGCCCGATGTACAATTGTATTCGGGGTCTTCCACTCGTTCGGTGTGGGGCTCACCCCCCCACCCCCCGCACGAGGGGACTTCCCCCCCACTAATCACTACTACTGTTATTTCCGCAGGTGCTACTGCCACGAGGGTGGACCTTGGTGAGGTATGGGCGTCCTTCCATTTGCAGGGCGTGCTAGTGTCCAGGGGCTGCGGTTCTATGTCTGGGCCTACTGCGGTCACCCATGGAGTGGTGACCACGCTCCAGGTGACGACGTCCCTCCTCACCTGGTGTACTCGCCTCACGTCGTAACAGTCTTGCCTACAGCCGCGGTGTGAGTGCCGTTCTTGCTTCCGATACCGAGAGGGGGCGTTGCCGCCGCCGCTCGTGGTTGCCGCGCTGCCGCGCCACACTTCCGCTGCCCTAGAGCTCGCCCCTGGATCTGCCGCCGGTACCAGGATGTTGCTGGCTGCTGCTCCACTTCCTGTGTTTCCGGTGCTGCCTGCCGTACCTGCCGATTCTGGGCTGACTGTCCATGCAGTTGCTGCGCTGGCTGTCCCTGCCGTTGCTGCGCTGGCTGTCCCTGCCGTTGCTGCGCTGGCTGTCCCTACCGATGCTGTGCTGCGTGTGCTGCTGTTCCTGAGATGACCACCTGCTGACGTCGTCCCTGTTCGTGGTGGTACTACCCCAGACTTTGGTCTGTCTGTACAGGTGCGTCCGGGCCCTGTGGCTTCGGCTACAGCAGACCCCGGCTCCGCCCTGGATAGCCAGATCTTACGTCTGTCCTGAGGAAGCTGACGAAGAAGAGGAGGAAGGTGTCGTCGTCGTCGTCTTCATCTTCTTCATCGTCGTCGGCTGCCGCCTCTTCCCCTTCGACTTCTAAGACTTCACAGCCGAGGAAGAAGAAGGTTGCCTCCTCCCTCCTAAGAAGTCTCCCTCGGGAGCTTCTCGGGACCGTCTCACCTCGGTGGGACGGGAGGGTTCCTTCCGCTGGTCCTCCTACTCCTTCGGGAGCGGGGCCCGTCTCTTCTTCCGCAAGGAAGAAGACTACGGGGACCAGAGGGGTACCGGCTAACACGGTACTTCCTCGCATGGTGTCAGTGGTTCTGCCACTGCATCAGGGATCCGTCTCGGCCTCTCGTCGCGGGAAAGGAGGTACGAGTGTACGGTCGCCTACCAGCGACCGTGCAGCCAGGAACCAGACCTCTGAGCCCGCTCAGCGTCAGGTTCACGGCACCGGCGGAAGACTGTTGACAGCCGCTCACGCGACTCTCACCAGACCAGCTCTCGCTCTCGCGGCGACCAGCTGGCTACCCGGGGACGTGACGGTCCACGACCGGCCACGGGCTGAGGCTGGGAAGAGGTCCCCCCGTTCGCCGGTGCCAGCCACGGCTGGAACCAGCGACGTGACGTGCCGTGAGGACAAGCACCGGTCTCACTGTGACAGTGGAGCCTGCAGGTCGCCTGACCGTCGCTCTCACAGAGAGCGATCGGGTACGGCAACTAGCACCAGCTCTTCTGACACTCGAGATCGGGGCCGCTGTGCTCAGTCCAGCCGTTCTCCACAGCGAGACGGTTCGACCAGGCCTGCAGCTCGATCGCCACCGCGGGTTGACGATCGCCTGCAGCCCTCCAAGCCTGCTGGTTCTGCCAGCGAGCGAGGAGGGAGCGTCAGGTCGCCTCTCCCGTACCTTCAACCACCTCGGGTACACCGGGAGGAGCGAGTATTGAGGAGTGATCGTGAGGGGTGCGCCCTCATGATCCCACCATGACGCCCTACGTGCAGGCACGGTTCTTGGACCGGCCAGGACGTATGCGCAAGTGGATGGAGAAGACCGAGAGGGCTGTCGCTGTTCCCCCTTCTTAGGAGGAAGGTTCTCGGAATATGCTCTTGTTCGAAGGGCTTAACGGTCCTACTCTGCAAGATGCTGTGACTTCCGAGATCCAGAGGAACTTTGCCGAGGTTATAGCGCTGATTCGTCAGCACAACGACCTCGGGGAAGGATCGCCGCTCCCACCAGCAGAGCCACGTCTCGGCTCGAGTCGTTTTGGGGCCCAAGAGGGAACCCAAATCGACGGTGGGTCTGCCGCGATCGGAGCTTGCCAACTGTGTTGAACCAGGTAGTCTCTCGTCTCCGGACAAGAAGGCTCTCTCAGTTCTGGCCGGTCGAACAAGCTACTTCACCTCCTCTACTGCGACAGAGGCGTTTCTACGTGTCTTCGGACACGTATTTGAATACCCCTTCGGTCCTCCTGAGAGGTTTCGACCTCGACGAGGACTGGAATGAGTCGGAGGACGGTATCGGCTCTCTCCTGTCAGGTGTTCCCGCATCAGCCCCACCCAGACGACGTTCACAGTGGCGGCAGACCCTTACCTACCAGTATGAGTTCGTAACCCTCCTCCCGAAAAACGTTTTCTCCTGACGATTACGTTTTCCCAGGCTCTGAGAGGCCATCGCCGTAAGGCGATGGCTGCTCTTTCTTCTCCAACTGCTAGTTCCGCTGGGAAGGCGAGCCAGTATCCAATTCCTCCCCCATTCCCTCTCTCCTTACGGCTACGAGGGAAAGGGGAGGGATCCTACAGAGATTTCTCTGTAAGATCCCACGTTAGGGGCTGCGCTACCGGGGGACCTTCGGGTCCTACCTGACGTAAGCCCCGGTCATTGAGGAGGGATCCTGCCCCTTTCTCGATTTCTACGGGAATCGAGAGGACCACCAGCCGATATCGTTTGACGAATTCGGTGGGGGTTTCGCAGAGTGCTTAGAATTCTACGGAATTTCTAGCGCACTCAGAGTGTTCGAGTTTTTTACGATCTCCAAACACTTAGGCGAGACCACGGTCCAAAGTGAGCGAGAATCCCCGATAATTGTTACACGATAATCGGGAACCTCGCTTATGCTCGAATTCCTGTAATTTCTAGCATTTGGAAGAAGACTGCTGCTGAAAGAAGAGTATCTCACAGGAGGCGATTAACCTGGAATAGAGAAGAACGGACGGGAACTTCATTGTTCCGACACGGCATACAAACTTCGGTCCTTTTACAATAGGAAGGTACTAGCGGCAGCTGGATAGGTCGTAAGCTTTCGAACAAGGGGTTCGGTAGTTAACTGCTTGTCCGACAGGAGCGCGCGCGCGACTGGGAGGTAAACAAACCACTTTTGCTTTCGGCCTGCTGGCGTGTAGACGTGTATCATCGCTCTCTGCCCGCTTCATCGTCGTTGCTTTCACATGGTTGTGTTTTTCTTTTTCTATTTAGTGAAACTGAATTGTAAGTTGTTCCGACACGGCATACAAACCTTCGCGGTCTTTTACACAATAGGAATGGTACTAGTCGGCAGCTGGATAGGTCGTAAGCTTTCGAACGAAAAAGGGGTTCCGGGTAGTTAAACTGCTTGTTTCCGACATGGCGCGCGCGCGCGACTGAGAGGTAAAACAAATCACTTTTGCTTTTGGCCTGCTGGCGTGTGGACGTGTATCATCGCTCTCTGCCCGCTTCATCGTCGTTGCTTTCGCATGGTTGTGTTTTTCTTTTTCTATTTATCTAGTGAAACTGAATTGTAAGTACAATCATTTCATATTTATTTCCATTGAATTCAATTGTGAATTAAAGGATCTTGGTTTCTCCACGCCCTCCGTTTACCCGAGTGCCGGGACTGAAGGGCGTAAGTGCGGGGAATTCATTTTCCCAGAAATGATCCTCGTATTGTGTATGCTCGGTGCCGAGGGCGGGAGAGCGCTCGCTCCGAGCGTATATTTTGGTTGGAAATGTGTAGATGAAAATCGTAAGTAAGTGCTCTTTTCATTTATATTTTTTTGACCTGTATGCTCGTTGCCGAGCGAATGCGCTCGACACGAAAACTTATTCTGTATGGAAGTGAATCGCAAGTACAGTATTCTTTTTCATTTTCATATATTTATTTTGATTGTAGCAATACTCTTTTTGGATCAGTTTCCGAGCTTACCCGGAAATTGATCCTTTCCCCTTTTTATTTGAATGAAGTGAAATCGCAAGTGCAGTTCTTTTTTCATTTCATATTTTATTGAGATTGCATTGTTTACTTGGATCAATGTTTACCGCTATTTCCCGGAATTGATCCTTCCCCTTTTATTTGTATGAAAGTGAAATCGCAAGCGCAGTATTCTTTTTCATTTTCAATATATATTTTGATTGCATCAATTCATTATGGATCAAGGTTTTTCCATTCATAATCGGGAATGGATCCTTTTAAACCCTTGCGCTCGCTCGGTACCGAGGGCGCAAATGCGCTCGATCCGAGCCCTTATTCATTGTGAAGTGAATCGTAATGCAAGATTCTTTTCATTTTATTCCTTTTATTATTGATTGCATCAATATTTATTTGGTTCAAGTTCCGCTCAGTCAGGGAATTGATCCTTATGCCCTTGCATTTGGGCCGAGGGCACGATTGCTCTCGGGCTCTTATATTATTGTTGGGTACATGGGTGCTGTGCGGGGGTGGGGAACGAGAACCCCCCCCCCCCCCCCCCCCCGCTCAGATCCCACAGATGGCCCTTCCCCTTGGTGGGGGGGGGAGGTTATCGGCGTTCTTCTCCTCGCCCGATCCGTCGAGCGCGGGGGAGGGCGCTCGGTGCCCGATGTACAATTGTATTCGGGGTCTTCCACTCGTTCGGAGAGGGCTCACCCCCCCGCGCGAGGGGACTTCCCCCCACTAATCGCTACTACTGTTAGTTTCCGCAGGTGCTACTGCCACGAGGGTGGACCTTGGTGAGGTATGGGCGTCCTTCCATTTGCAGGCGTGCTAGTGTACAAGGGGCTGCGGTTTCTATGTCTGGGCCTACTGCGGTCACCCATGGAGTGGTGACCACGCTCCAGGTGACGACGTCCCTCCTCACCTGGTGTACTCGCCTCACGTCGTAACAGTCTTGCCTACAGCCGCTGAAGAAGGCCGTTCGCCAGTACCGAGAGGGGGGCGTGCGCCGCCGCTCGTGGTTGCCGCGCTGCAGCGACCACACTTCCGCTGCCCTAGAGCTCGCCCCTGGACCTGCCGACCGGTACCAGGATGTTGCTGGCTGCTGCTCCACTTCCTGTGTTTCCGGTGCTGCTTGCCGTACCTGCCGATTCTGGGCTCTGATGTCCATGCAGTTGCTGCGCTGGCTGTCCCTGCCGTTGCTGCGCTGGCTGTCCCTGCCGTTGCTGCGCTGGCTGTCCCTACCGATGCTGTGCTGGCTGTGCCTGCTGTTCCTGAGTTGCCCATACCTGCTGACGTCGTCCCTGTTCGTGGTGGTACTACCCCAGACTATGGTCTGTCTGTACAGGTGCGTCCGGGCCCTGTGGCTTCGGCTACAGCAGCCCCGGCTCCGCCCTGGATGGCAGATCTTACGTCTGTCTGAGGAAGCTGACGACGAGAAGAGGGGAGGAAGTGTCGTCGTCGTCGTCTTCATCTTCTTCATCGTCGTCGTCTGCCGCCTCTTCCCCTTCGACTTCTAAGGCTTTCACAGCCGAGGAAGAAGAAGGTTGCCTCCTCCCTCCTTAAGAAGTCTCCCTCGGAGCTTCTCGGGACCCGTCTCACCTCGGTGGGACGGGAGGGTTCCTTCCGCTGGTCCTCCTGCTCCTTCGGGAGCGGGGCCCGTCTCTTCTTCCGCAAGGAAGAAGACTACGGGGACCAGAGGAGTACCGGCTAACACCGGTACTTCCTCGCCTGGTGTCAGTGGTTCTGCCACTGCATCAGGGTCCGTCTCGGCCTCTCGTTCGCGGGAGGTACCGAGTGTACGGTCGCCTACCAGCGACCGTGCAGCCAGGAACCAGACCTCGGAGCTCGCTCAGCGTCAGGTTCACGGCACGGGGCGGAAGACTGGTGACAGCCGCTCACGCGACTCTCACGCGACTCTCACCAGACCAGCTCTCGCTCTCGCGGTGACCAGCTGGCTACCCGGGACGTGACGGTCCACGACCGGCCACAGGGCTGAGGCTGGGAATAAGGTCCTCCTCCCGTTCGCCGGTACCGAGGCCACGGCTGGAACAGCGACGTGGACGTGCCGTGAGGACAAGCACCGGTCTCACTGTGACAGTGGCGCCTGCAGGTCGCCTGACCGTCGCTCTCACAGAGAGCGATCTGGGTACGGCAACCAGCACCAGCTCTTCTGACACTCGAGATCGGGGCCGCTGTGCTCAGTCCAGCCGTTCTCCACAGCGAGACGGTTCGACCAGGCCTGCAGCTCGATCGCCACCGCGGGTTGACGATCGCTGCAGCCCTCCAAGCCTGCTGGTTCTGCCAGCGAGAGCGAGGGAGGGAGCGTCAGGTCTGCCTCTCCCGTACCTTCAACCTCCTCGGGTTACACCGGGAGGAGCGAGGTATTGAGGAGTGATCGTGAGGGGTGCGCCCCTCATGATCCCACCACGACCCCCTACGTGCCGGCACGGTTCTTGGACCGGCCAGGAGTATGCGCAAGTGGATGGAGAAGACCGAGAGGGCTGTCGCTGTTCCCCCTTCTTAGGAGGAAGGTTCTCGGAATATGCTCTTGTTCGAAGGGCTTAACGGTCCCACTCTGCAAGATGCTGTGACTTCCGAGATCCAGAGGAACTTTGCCGAGGTTATGGCGCTGATTCGTCAGCACAACGACCTCGGGGAAGGATCGCCGCTCCCACCAGCAGAGCCACGTCTCGGCGGCGAGTCGTTTTGGGGCCCGAGAGAGGGAACCCAAATCGACGGTGGGTCTGCCGCGATCGGAGCTTGCCGACTGTGTTGAACCAGGTAGTCTCTCGTCTCCAGACAAGAAGGCTCTCTCAGTTCTGGAACGGTCGAACAAGCTACTTCCACCTCCTCTACTGCGACAGAGGCGTTTCTACATGTCTTCGGACACCGTATTTGAATACCCCTTCGGTCCTCCTGAGGTTTCGACCTCGACGAGGACTGGAATGAGTCGGAGGACGGTATCGGCTCTCTCCTGTCAGGTGTCGATCAGCCCCACCCAGACGACGTTCACAGTGGCGGCAGACACTTACCCTACAGTATGAGTTCGTAACCCTCCTCGGGAAAACGTTTTTCTCCTGACGATACGTTTTCCCAGGCTCTGAGAGGCCATCGCCGTAAGGCGATGGCTGCTCCTTTTCTTCTCCAACTGCTAGTTCCGCTGGGAAGGCGAGCCAGTATCCAATTCCTCCCCCATTCCCTCTCTCCTTATGGCTACGAGGGAAAGGGGGGGGAGGGATCCTACAGAGATTTCTCTGTAAGATCCCACGTTAGGGGCTGCGCTACCGGGGGGACGGGGATTCGGGTCCTACCTGACGTAAGCCCCGGTCGTTGAGGAGGGATCCTGCCCCTTTCTCGATTTCTACGGGAATCGAGAGGACCACCAGCCGATATCGTTTGACGAATTCGGTGGGGGGTTTTGCAGAGTGCTTAGAATTCTAACGGAATTTCTAGCGCACTCAGAGTGTTCGAGTTTTTTACGATCTCCAAACACTTAGGCGAGACCACGGTCCAAAGTGAGCGAGAATCCCCGATAATTGTTACACGATAATCGGGAACCTCGCTTATGCTCGAATTCCTGTAATTTCTAGCACATGGAAGAAGACTGCTGCGGAAAGAAGAGTATCTCACAGTAGGCGATTAACCTGGAATAGAGAAGAACGGACGGGAACTTCCAGTTTGGCTTGAACTATCGTCTTCGGTATTCTGTTCACCATTGAAGCTTTCCTTGGGAAAGACTTCTCCTTCACTCTCTTGACTAGAGAACGAAGGCGGTCGATCTCCAATCCTTATTCTCATTCCTCGAGAGGAAAAGAATTTAGGATGGAGGTCGTGGTACAAACAACCTACAAATATAACTACGTATAATTCCCTCACCCAGCGCATCACAATTCTTTTAAAACAAGTTGGAATTGTTCCGGAGGGGGGTAGGCGCATACCGTACATTAACTCTACGGTTTGTGACCGAGACGAATTGTATCTTAATTGAACTGCAACTCGGGGTTGCCTGCAACCTCCAGCAGTTATCAGTTTCGATTTAGATACTTGGTATTGTCATGACAACACCAAATCAGCTTTTGTATTACCGAAATCCGTTTCGGTTAAATATAATTGCTCGAGCGTATTCTTTATGCTCGATGGGTTCTAGCCGAACGCTTTCCTTCGTGGAATAATGGATTACCTGGCAACTCAGGATGACGAGTCACCGAGAGCTACTGCGTATTGAACTGCCTGATAGCGGCTCAGTATCAGCTAGTCTCGGAGATGAACGGTCGGTTACGTCTCTCTCTCCCGGCTGTTTGATTGACTACCGAAACCGTATCTCTGCCCAACAATCATGGACTTAGGTCTCTGATTAACGGGGATTCTCGCAATAATGAAGGACCATCTACTGCTGTGACGCTCGATTCATCGCCTTCGACATTGCGAGAATTTTCAACAGAGATATCTCTTGGACTCTTTCATCTTTCTGTTTACCGCACGGTAACAGAAGTCTGTACTAGTCACCCGCTGCATCGCACCGCGATAATGCGAATGATTTTTGCAGACATCTGAAGTTTGTCTTCCAAAATATCTCGTATTCGTAGGTGTGCAATTATTTCATTGCTCGCCCCGAATTAACAGATATGTCAGAAGACATCGCCTACTCTCCGACCTGACAGCTCTACTTCCAAATGTTCAGCCCATGAGAAGCAGTTCTCAGGCAGTATTTCCTCCTGTCTTCATTACTGAAAAGCGCTCCGCTTTATTGCAACTACGATCCTCACCGGACAGCAATGAATAGCGGTTAGCGTTCTCAGTCTTTGTAGCACAGGTTTCAGAATCAATTGAGAATCCTTCTCTCGGTTCAGCTGTGAAGACGTAGGTTGCATTTTCTGTACACCTTCGTCTTCAACGACACATAGTGTTGTTTCTCCTTAGCCGAGAATCAAACTTAAAATACTAGAGATATCTTGCCATCAGGGACCTCGGTCTCTAGAAGGCAATTGACTTTCGCTTGTTGGGCACATGCCTTAAGAGAGTCATCACCTTGCCTTCTGGCATCTGTGACGAACAAATTATTTGTTTAGTCTCTTGGCATAACCCTTTTAAGGCGAAGGTCACGTGACTTGCTCGGGTGCTTGGACAACTTGCCTCCTACCGAACGCAGTCAGTCGCAGCTGTCAGAGCGCCCAAGTCTGTTACGGAACTTCGCTGTGGACTTAGTTCGGTTGTTCCATAAACAGTCTTTTCTTCGTCCAACGGCTTGTCACAGTACCCATACCATCGACACCCACCATTGAGTGTCGGTGTCCTATCCACTACCGAGAAGAACAACTTCGCTGCAGACGGATAGACCAGTATGGGTACAGGACATCACCGAAGTCGAGAAGAGGGATAGGTCATACGACCATTCCCTTCTTTTCCTCTGAGGTAATTGCATGACTTTTCCTGCGAAGTCAAGCATCCAGGGGATGGGGATTCGTGACGCTCGATTTCGTACCGAATTCGTAGCGAAGACTCTGAACCTTCGGTTCCTGACGATCGGTTAGAGTCCTTCACAATCCCCTCCCTAATGGACTTCACCGCCTTCGATGCGAAGGAGATGCTGCTTTGTCCTGTGAAAGCGCGACCGCGCTTTCTGAAGAAACTCGACATCCCAGGCTGAGTGTTGAAGACTCTTCGTCAGCACCAAGATGACCTAGAAGTACACTCCCTCGAGTTACACAAGAACTTCTCCGTGGCGCAGGTACTGAAGGCAGGGGTCTGTACAACCAGACCACTGGCACCTCCTTCTACCTTTTCGGATATTGCCCACAGGTCCTTGGATCGTTTTCCTTGGGACCCGTGGTGGCTGCTCAACACGTTGTGTAGCTAACCCAGACCCTAGCAGGCTGAACAGCATCGAGTCCTGGTGTGACTGTAAGAATAGATAAGTGAATGAGAGAGTGACTGGCTTCTCTTCCTATCTTTTTCTCCCCCTCTACCTGTGGGTAGAGGGATACGGTCATCACCTTGCTGGATAAGGACGAGTGCCGGTGAGCTACTCGACGAGCCCCATCCTATCCCTTTCACTAGGGATGGGAGCGAATATCCACCACTTCCTCCTACAAGGGGGGGGGGGGGGGGGAAGTGGATGCCAACAAGAGACAAACCATACTTTATGTTGCCTCTTGCAAAAGATAGGAACTTGTTCTTGTTTGCTGGTACGAGAGATACGCTTGCCTCTCTCTTAGTACTTGGTCCAGAGGTCTGACCATTGATCCTGCGGTGCACACCCCGATCAATCGGACAGAGGCTTGGATCCCTCCCTCGCTCTTACGACCAGGGAGGCATTCCAAGGTTGGGCGAACACCAGTCTGTTCACAAAAGACTCAGATTCCCTTCCCACCCACCAAGAAGTGAGTCTTCCTATTGTAAAAAGGACCCGAAAGTTTGTATGCCGTGTCGGAACAAATGACAATTTGTCCAAAATTGCATTTTTCCTAATATACAAACTGAGGTCCTTTTACACATAGTCCCACCTCATGCCACCCCTCACTCTGCAGTTTTTGCTTGGTCCAAAAGCAAAAGTGATTTGTTTACCTCTCAGTCGCGCAAACGCGCGCGCCTGTCGGACAAGCAGTTAACTACCGAACCCCTTGTTCGAAAGCTTAGACCTATCCAGCTGCCGCTAGTACCTTCCTATTGTAAAAGGACCTCAGGTTTGTATAGTTAGGAAAAATGCAATTTTGGACAAATTGTCATATTTATTTCCATTGAATTCAATTGTGAATTAAAGGATCTTGGTTTCTCCACGCCCTCCGATTACCCGAGTGCGGACTGAAGGGTTTCGTAAGTGCGGGAATTCATTTTTCCAGAAATGATCCTCGTATTGTGTATGCTCGGTGCCGAGGGCGGGAGAACGCTCGCTCCGAGCTTATAGTTTGGTTGGAAATGTGTAGATGAAAATCGTAAGTAAGTGCCCTTTTCATTTATATGTTTTTTTGACCTGTATGCTCGTTGCCGAGCGAATGCGCTCGGCACGAAAACTTATTCTGTATGGAAGTGGAATCGCAAGTACAGTATTCTTTTTCATTTTCATATATTTTATTTGATTGTAGCAATACTCATTTGGATCAGTTTCCGCTCTTACCCGGAAATTGATACTTACCTTACTTTTTATTTGAATGAAGTGAAATCGCAAGTGCAGTTCTTTTTCATTTTCATATTTTATTGAGATTGCATTATTTACTTGGATCAATGTTTCCGCTATTTCCCGGGAATTGATCCATCCCCTTTTATTTTGTTATGAAGTGAAATCGCAAGCGCAGTATTCTTTTTCATTTTCATATTTATTTTGATTGCATCAATTCATTATGGATCAAGGTTTCCGTTCATAATCGGGAATGGATCCTTTTACCCTTGCGCTCGGTACCGAGGGCGCAAATGCGCTCGATCCGAGCCCTTATTCATTGTGAAGTGAATCGTAATGCAAGATTCTTTTTCATTTTTCTTCCTTTTTTTTAATTCCTTTTTTTTTATTGATGCATCAATATTTATTTGGTTCAAGTTCCGCTCAGTGGGCAGGGAATTGATCCTTATGCCCTTGCATTTTGGGCCGATGGGCACGATTGCTCGGGCTCTTATTATTATTGTTGGGTACATGGGTGCTGTGCGGGGGTGGAGACAACGAGAATCCCCCCCCCCCCCCCCCCCCCCCCCCCCGCTCAGCTCCCACAGATGGCCCTTCCCCTTTGGGGGGGGAGGTTATCTGGGTTCTTCTCTCGCCCGATCCGTCGAGCGCGGGGGGAGGGCGCTCGGTGCCGGATATACAATTGTATTCGGGCTCTTCCACTCGTTCGGTGTGGGGCTCACCCCCCGCGCGAGGGGACTTCCCCCTACTAATCACTACTACTGTTATTTCCGCAGGTGCTACTGCCACGAGGGTGGACCTTGGTGAGGTATGGGCGTCCATTCCATTTGCAGGGCGGTGCTAGTGTCCAGGGGCTGCGGTTCTATGTCTGGGCCTACTGCGGTCACCCATGGAGTGGTGACCACGCTCCAGGTGACGACGTCCCTCCTCACCTGGTGTACTCGCCTCACGTCGTAACAGTCTTGCCTACAGCCGCTGTGAAGTGCCGTTCGCCGTACCGAGAGGGGGGCGTGCCGCCGCCGCTCGTGGTTGCCGCGCTGCCGCGACCACACTTCCGCTGCCCTAGAGCTCGCCCCTGGATCTGCCGCCGGTACCAGGATGTTGCTGGCTGCTGCTCCACTTCCTGTGTTCCGGTGCTGCCTGCCGTACCTGCCGATTCTGGGCTGACTGTCCATGCAGTTGCTGCTCTGGCTGTCCCTGCCGTTGCTGCGCTGGCTGTCCCTGCCGTTGCTGCGCTGGCTGTCCCTACCGATGCTGTGCTGGCTGTGCCTGCTGTTCCTGAGATGCCCATACCTGCTTGACGTCGTCCATGTTCGTGGTGGTACTACCCCAGACTTTGGTCTGTCTGTACAGGTGCGTCCGGGCCCTGTGGCTTCGGCTACAGCAGCCCGGCTCGCCCTGGATAGCAGATCTACGTCTGTCCTGAGGAAGCTGACGAAGAAGAGGAGGAAGGTGTCGTCGTCGTCGTCTTCATCTTCTTCATCGTCGTGGGCTGGCGTCCTGCCTCCCCTCGACTTCTAAGGCTTCACAGCCGAGGAAGAAGAAGCAATTGCCTCCTCCCTCCTAAGAAGTCTCCTCGGGAGCTTCTCGGGACCGTCTCACCTCGGTGGGACGGGAGGGTTCCTTCCGCTGGTCCTCCTGCTCCTTCGGGAGCGGGGCCCGTCTCTTCTTCCGCAAGGAAGAAGACTACGGGGACCAGAGGGGTATACCGGCTAACACCGGTACTTCCTCGCCTGGTGTCAGTGGTTCTGCCACTGCATCAGGGTCCGTCTCGGCCTCTCGTTCGCGGGATGGTACGAGTGTACGGTCGCCTCCCAGCAAACCGTTTGCAGCCAGGAACCAGACCTCTGAGCCCACTCAGCGTCAGGTTCACGGCACGGGGCGGAAGACTGGTGACAGCCGCTCATGCGACTTCACCAGACCAGCTCTCGCTCTTGCGGCAACCAGCTGGCCTACCCGGGGATGTGACGGTCCACGACCGGCCACGGGCTGAGGCTGAGAAGAGGTCCCCCCGTTCGCCGGTGCCAGCCACGGCTGGAACCAGCGAAGTGACGTGCCGTGAGGACAAGCACCGGTCTCACTGTGACAGTGGAGCCTGCAGGTCGCCTGACTGCGCTCTCACAGAGAGCGATCGGGTACGGCAACCAGCACCAGCTCTTTTGACACTCGAGATCGGGGCCGCTGTGCTCAGTCCAAGCCGTTCTCCACAGCGAGACGGTTCGACCAGGCCTGCAGCTCGATCGCCACCGCGGGTTGACGATCGCCTGCAGCCCTCCAAGCCTGCTGGTTCTGCCAGCCGATGCGAGGAGGGGAGCGTCAGGATCTGCCTCTCCCGTACCTTCAACCTCTCGGGTTACAACCGGAGGAGAGAGGTATTGAGAGTGATCGTGAGGGGTGCGGCCCCTCATGATCCCACCACGACGCCCTACGTGCCAGGCACAGTTCTTGGACCGGCCAGGACGTATGCGCAAGTGGATGGAGAAGACCGAGAGGGCTGTCGCTGTTCCCCCTTCTTAGGAGGAAGGTTCTCGGAATATGCTCTTGTTCGAAGGGCTTAACGGCCCTACTCTGCAAGATGCTGTGACTTCCGAGATCCAGAGGAACTTTGCCGAGGTTATGGCGCTGATTCGTCAGCACAACGACCTCGGGGAAGGATCGCCGCTCCCACCAGCAGGGCCACGTCTCGGCTCGAGTCGTTTTGGGGCCCGAGAGGGAACCCAAATCGACGGTGGGTCTGCCGCGATCGGAGCTTGCCGACTGTGTTGAACCAGGTAGTCTCTCGTCTCCGGACAAGAAGGCTCTCTCAGTTCTGGCCGGTCGAACAAGCTACTTCACCTCCTCTACTGCGACAGAGGCGTTTCTACGTGTCTTCGGACACCGTATTTGAATACCCCTTCGGTCCTCCTGAGAGGTTTCGACCTCGACGAGGACTAGAATGAGTCGGAGGACGGTATCGGCTCTCTCCTGTCAGGTGTCGATCAGCCCCACCCAAACGACTTTTCACAGTGGCGGCAGACCCTTACCTACAGTATGAAGTCCGTAACCCTCCTCGGGAAAAACGTTTTCTCCTGACGATACGTTTTTCCCAGGCTCTGAGAGGCCATCGCCGTAGGCGATGGGCTGCTCCTTTTCTTCTCCAACTGCTAGTTCCGCTGGGAAGGCGAGGCCAGTATCCAATTCCTCCCCCATTCCCTCTCTCCTTACGGCTACGAGGGAAAGGGGAGGGATCCTACAGAGATTTCTCTGTAAAGATCCCACGTTAGGGGCTGCGCTACCGGGCGGGGGGGACCTTCGGGGTCCTACCTGACGTAAGCCCCGGTCGTTGGAGGAGGGATCCTGCCCCTTTCTCGATTTCTACGGGAATCGAGAGGACCACCAGCCGATATCGTTTGACGAATTCGGTGGGGGGTTTCGCAGAGTACTTAGAATTCTACGGAATGGTCTAGCGCACTCAGAGTGTTCGAGTTTTTTACGATCTCCAAACACTTAGGCGAGACCACGGTCCAAAGTGAGCGAGAATCCCCGATAATGTTACACGATAATCGGGAACCTCGCTTATGCTCGAATTCCTGTAATTTCTAGCATTTGGAAGAAGACTGCTGCTGAAAGAAGAGTATCTCACAGTAGGCGATTAACCCTGGAATAGAGAAGAACGGACGGGAAATTCCAGTTTGGCTTGAACTATCGTCTTCGGCTATCTGTTCACCATTGAAGCTTTCCTTTGGAAAGACTTCTCCTTCACTCTCTTGACGAGAGGACGAAGGCGGTCGATCTCCAATCCTTTATTCTCATTCCTCGAGAGGAAAAGAATTTAGGATGGAGGTCGTGGTACAGAAAACCTACAAATATACTACGTATATTATTCCCCTCGCGACATGATTCTTTTAACAGTTGAATTGTCCGGGGGGTATAGGCGCATACCGTAGTTAACTCTACGGTTTGGTGACTGAGACGAATTGTAATATCTTAATTGAACTGCAACTCGGGGTTGCCTGCAACCTCCCAGCAGTTATCAGTTTCGATGTTTTAGATACTTGGTATTGTCATGACAACACCAAATCAGCTTTTGTATTTACGAAAATCCGTTTCGTTTAAATTATAATTGCTCGAGCGTTATCTTTATGCTCGATGGTTCTAGCGAACGCATTCCTTCGTGGAATAATGGATTACCTGGCAAACTCAGGATGACGAGTCACCGAGAGCTACTGCGTATTGAAACTGCCTGATAGCAGCTCAGTATCAGCTAGGTCCTCGGAGATTGCACGGTCGGTTACGTCTCTCTCTCCCCTGGTTTGATTGACTACCGAACCGTATCTCTGCCCAACAATCATGGACTTAGGTCTCTGATTAACGGGGATTCTCGCAATAATGAAGGACCATCTACTGCTGTGACGCTCGATTTCATCGCCTTCGACATTGCGAGAATTTTCAACAGAGATATCTCTTGGACTCTTTCATCTTTCTGTTTACCGCACGGTAACAGAAGTCTGTACTAGTCTCCCGCTGCATCGCGGACCGCGATAATGCGAATGATTTTTGCAGACATCTGAGTTTGTCTTCAAAATATCTCGTATTCGTAGGTGTGCAATTATTCATTGCTCGCCCCGAATTAACAGATGTGTCAAAAGACATCGCCTACTCTCCGACCTGACAGCTCTACTTCAAATGTTCAGCCATGAGAAGCAGTTCTTCAGGCAGTATTTTCCCTGTGTCTTCATTACTGAAAAGCGCTCCGCTTTTATTGCAACTACGATCCTCACCGGACAGCAATGAATAGCGGTTAGCGTTCTCAGTCTTTGTAGCACAGGTTCAGAATCTTGAGAATCCTTCTCTCGGTTCAGCTGTGAAGACGTAGGTTGCTTTTTCTGTACACCTTCGTCTTCAACGACACATAGTGTTGTTTCTCCTTAGCTGAGAATCAACTATACTATGAGATATCTTGCCATCAGGGACCTCGGTCTCTAGAAGGCAATTGACTTTCGCCTGTTGGGCACATGCCTTAAGAGAATCATCACTCGCCTTCTGGCATCGTTGACGAACAAATTATTTGTTTAGTCTCTTGGCATAACCCTTCCTAAGGCGAAGGTCACGTGACTTACTCGGGCGCTTGGACAACTTCTGATCCTACCGAACGCAGTCAGTCGGCAGCTGTCAGAGCGCCCAAGTCAGTTACGAACTTCGCTGTGGACTTAGTTCGGTTGTTCCATAACAGTCTTTTCTTCGTCCTAACGGCTTGTCAACAGTACCCATACCATCGACACCCACCATTGAGTGTCGGTGTCCTATCCACTACCGAGAAGAACTTCACTGCATGGGGATAGGAGAATGTGAGACACTTCGCTGCAGACGGATAGACCAGTATGGGTACAGGACATCACCGAAGTCGAGAAGAGGGATAGGTCATACGACCATTCCCTTCTTTTCCTCTGAGGTAATTGCATGACTTTTCCTGCGAAGTCAAGCATCCAGGGGATGGGGATTCGTGACGCTCGATTTCGTACCGACTTCGTAGCGAAGACTCAGAACCCTTCGGTTCCTGACGATCGGGTTAGAGTCCTTCACAATCCCCTCCTAATGGACTTCACCGCCTTCGATGCGAAGGAGATGCTGCTTTGTCCTGTGAAAGCGCGACCGCGCTTTTCTGAAGAACTCGACATCCCAGGCTGAGTGTTGAAGACTCTTCGTCAGCACCAGATGACCTAGAAGTACACCTCCCTCGAGTTACACAAGAACTTCTCCGTGGCGCAGGTACTGAAGGCAGGGGTCTGGTACAACCAGACCACTGGCACCTCCTTCTACCTTTTGGATATTGCCCACAGGTCCTTGGATCGTTTTTCCTTGGGGACGCCCGTGGTGCTGCTCAACACGTTGTGTAGCTAACCCAGACCCTAGCAGGCTGAACAGCATCGAGTCCTGGTGTGACTGTAAGAATAGATAAGTGAATGAGAGAGTGACTGGCTTCTCTTCCTATCTTTTTCTCCCCTCTACCTGTGGGTAGAGGGATACGGTCATCACCTTGCTGGATAGGACGAGATGCGGTGAGCTACTCGACAGAGCCCCATCCTATCCCTTTCACTAGGGATGGGAGCGAATATCCACCACTTCCTCCTACAAGGGGGGGGGGGGGAAGTGGATGCCAACAAGAGACAAACCATAACTTTATGTTGCCTCTTGCAAATAGGAACTTGTTCTTGTTTGCTGGTACGAAGAGATATGCTTGCCTCTCTCTTAGTACTTGGTCCAGAGGTCTGACCATTGATCCTGCGGTGCACACCCCGATCAATTGGACAGAGGCTTGGATCCCTCCCTCGCTCTTACGACCAGGGAGGCATTCCAAGGTTGGGCGAACACCAGTCTGTTCACAAAAGACTCAGATTCCTCCCACCAAGAAGTGAGTCTTCCTATTGTAAAAGGACCGAAGGTTTGTATGCCGTGTCGGAACAAATGACAATTTGTCCAAAATTGCATTTTTCCTAACTATACAAACCTGAGGTCCTTTTACACATAGTCCCACCTCATGCCACCCCTCACTCTGCAGTTTTTGCTTGGGCCAAAAGCAAAAGTGATTTGTTTACCTCCCAGTCGCGCGCGCGCGCCTGTCGGACAAGCAGTTAACTACCGAACCCCTTGTTCGAAAGCTTACGACCTATCCAGCTGCCGCTAGTACCTTCCTATTGTAAAAGGATTTCAGGTTTGTATAGTTAGGAAAAATGCAATTTTGGACAAATTGTCATGTTTGGCTTGAACTATCGTCTTCGGTATTCTGTTCACCATTGAAGCTTTCCTTTGGGAAAGACTTCTCCTTCACTCTCTTGACTAGAGAACGAAGGCGGTCGATCTCCAATCCTTATTCTCATTCCTCGAGAGGAAAAGAATTTAGGATGGAGGTCGTGGTACAGAACCTACAAATATACTACGTATATTACCCTCGCGACATGATTCTTTTAACAGTTGAATTGTCCGGGGGGTAGGCGCCATACCGTAGTTAACTCTACGGTTTGTGACCGAGACGAATTGTATCTTAATTGAATTGAACTGCAACTCGGGGTTGCCTGCAACCTCCCAGCAGTTATCAGTTTCGATTTTAGATACTTGGTATTGTCATGACAACACCAAATCAGCTTTTGTATTTACCGAAAACCGTTTCGTTTAAATATAATTGCTCGAGCGTATTCTTTATGCTCGATGGTTCTAGCCGAACGCATTCCTTCTTGGAATAATGGATTACCTGGCAACTCAGGATGACGAGTCACCGAGAGCTACTGCGTATTGAACTGGCTGATAGCAGCTCAGTATCAGCTAGGTCTCGGAGATGCACGGTCGGTTACGTCTCTCTCTCCCCTGGTTTGATTGACTACCGAACCGTATCTCTGCCCAACAATCATGGACTTAGGTCTCTGATTAACGGGGATTCTCGCAATAATGAAGGACTATCTACTGCTGTGACGCTCGATTTCATCGCCTTCGACATTGCGAGAATTTTCAACAGAGATATCTCTTGGACTCTTTCATCTTTCTGATTTTTGCAGACATCTGAGTTTGTCTTCAAAATATCTCGTATTCGTAGGTGTGCAATTATTCATTCTTCGCCCCGAATTAACAGATGTGTCAGAAGACATCGCCTACTCTCCGACCTGACAGCTCTACTTCCAAATGTTCAGCCCATGAGAAGCAGTTCTTCAGGCAGTATTTCCCTGTGTCTTCATTACTGAAAAGCGCTCCGCTTTTATTGCAACTACGATCCTCACCGGACAGCAATGAATAGCGGTTAGCGTTCTCAGTCTTTGTAGCACAGGTTCAGAATCTTGAGAATCCTTCTCTCGGTTCAGCTGTGAAGACGTAGGTTGCATTTTCTGTACACCTTCGTCTTCAACGACACATAGTGTTGTTTCTCCTTAGCTGAGAATCAACTATACTATGAGATATCTTGCCATTAGGGACCTCGGTCTCTAGAAGGCAATTGACTTTCGCCTGTTGGGCACATGCTTTAAGAGAATCATCACTTCGCCTTCTGGCATCGGTGACAAACAAATTATTTGTTTAGTCTCTTGGCATAACCCTTTTAAGGCGAAGGTCACGTGACTTGCTCGGGTGCTTGGACAACTTGCCTCCTACCGAACGCAGTCAGTCAGCAGCTGTCAGAGCGCCCAAGCCAGTTACGAACTTCACTGTGGACTTAGTTCAGTTGTTCCATAACAGTCTTTTCTTCGTTCTAACGGCTTGTCACAGTACCCATACCATCGACACCCACCATTGAGTGTCGGTGTCCTATCCACTACCGAGAAGAACTTCACTGCATGGGGATAGGAGAATGTGAGACACTTCGCTGCAGACGGATAGACCAGTATGGGTACAGGACATCACCGAAGTCGAGAAGAGGGATAGGTCATATGACCATTCCCTTCTTTTCCTCTGAGGTAATTGCATGACTTTTCCTGCGAAGTCAAGCATCCAGGGGATGGGGATTCGTGACGCTCGATTTCGTACCGACTTCGTAGCGAAGACTCAGAACCCTTCGGTTCCTGACGATCGGTTAGAGTCCTTCACAATCCCCTCCCTAATGGACTTCACCGCCTTCGATGCGAAGGAGATGCTGCTTTGTCCTGTGAAAGCGCGACCGCGTTTTCTGAAGAAACTCGACATCCCAGGCTGAGTGTTGAAGACTCTTCGTCAGCACCAAGATGACCTAGAAGTACACTCCCTCGAGTTACACAAGAACTTCTCCGTGGCGCAGGTACTGAAGGCAGGGGTCTGGTACAACCAGACCACTGGCACCTCCTTCTACCTTTTGGATATTGCCCACAGGTCCTTGGATCGTTTTCCTTGGGACCCGTGGTGGCTGCTCAACACGTTGTGTAGCTAACCCAGACCCTAGCAGACTGAACAGCATCGAGTCCTGGTGTGACTGTAAGAATAGATAAGTGAATGAGAGAGTGACTGGCTTCTCTTCCTATCTTTTTCTCCTCCCCCTCTACCTGTGGGTAGAGGGATACGGTCATCACCTTGCTGGATAAGGACGAGATGCCGGTGAGCTACTCGACAGAGCCCCATCCTATCCCTTTCACTAGGGATGGGAGCGAATATCCACCACTTCCTCCTACAAGGGGGGGGAAGTGGATGCCAACAAGAGACAAACCATAACTTTATGTTGCCTCTTGCAAATAGGAACTTGTTTCTGTTTGCTGGTACGAAGATACGCTTGCCTCTCTCTTAGTACTTGGTTCCCGAGGTCTGACCATTGATCCTGCGGTGCACACCCCGATCAATCGGACAGAGGCTTGGATCCCTCCCTCGCTCTTACGACCAGGGAGGCATTCCAAGGTTGGGCGAACACCAGTCTGTTCACAAAAGACTCAGATTCCTCCCACCAAGAAGTGAGTCTTCCTATTGTAAAAGGACCGAAGGTTTGTATGCCGTGTCGGAACAAATGACAATTTGTCCAAAATTGCATTTTTCCTAACTATACAAACCTGAGGTCCTTTTACACATAGTCCCACCTCATGCCACCCCTCACTCTGCAGTTTTTGCTTGGGCCAAAAGCAAAAGTGATTTGTTTACCTCCCAGTCGCGCGCGCGCGCCTGTCGGACAAGCAGTTAACTACCGAACCCCTTGTTCGAAAGCTTACGACCTATCCAGCTGCCGCTAGTACCTTCCTATTGTAAAAGGACCTCAGGTTTGTATAGTTAGGAAAAATGCAATTTTGGACAAATTGTCATTTTTATATCCTACAACATTAGTTGTTTCCCTTCTTTCCTATATTATTTAGCTGTCTCTTACCCTCCACCAAGGGTGCCAATCAGCTAAGTATATATCTGACAGGAAAGTTCATGTACAAAAATGATATTGTTAAACTACAATAAAGTTTTGTACATACTTACCTGGCAGATATAAACAATTAATGGCCTGCCCAGCCTTCCCTCAGGAGACAGGTGGAAGAGAAAATCTGACAAGCAAGGGGGATTGGTTCATACACCCGCCACCCAGCCGCGGGTAAGGTAGACCACCTGACCTACCTGTCGCGTGTGCCGCGTGATTTGAAATTCTGTCGGGAACGTCGGAGACTATAGCTAAGTATATATCTGCCAGGTAAGTATGTACAAAACTTTATTGTAGTTTAACAATATCATGTTCATCATGCTGGATTTGTTTACTACAAGAATGAACCAAAAGCTGCCAGTCATCCGTTTCCCAGACCCCTGGGCGGTGATGGAAGACGCATTACAACACCCCTAGAACAACATGGATTTTGTATTTGCGCCCGTCATTCAGCCTACTACGCTAGCCAACAATTCACCAGACAAGTAGGGGATTACAGGAGTCATGAAAATCCCTGCTTGCAAGAAAACTAGGATCACGTCAATTCCATGGTAATTTTCAACTCCAGTATGCTGCAGCAGTTTAATTTCGCCCTTCCCCCCCCTTTCCCCAGCCAACCTAACGTTTACTCTATATAAAAATAAAAATTTTTATTTCCAAAGGAACAAATAACAAATTTAAAACATTATTGATGTTGTATTATTACTAGGTATACAAACTAGGTCCTTTTATTTCATGTATATGTACTGTGATGACTGCCTGGCTCTTTTGACTGTCAAACAATTGCCTTAGCCTTGGGGACCTCAAGAGAAGCCTTCTCTCAGAGGCCAGTGATGAAAATAGCCAGTACTTAGGCCAAAGTCCTCGGAAGAAGTTTCTGATGCCAATGGCATTTTTAGATTTGTATCAGAAGCAGGTCTGCTACAAAAGCTATAGATACAGGCAGTCCCTGGGTTACGACGGGGGTTCCGTTCTTGAGACACGTCGTAAGCCGAAAATCGTCGTAAGCTGGAGCATCGTCAAAAATCCTAAGAAAACCTTACTTTTAATGCTTTGGGTGCATTCAGAACTATGTAAACTGCATTCTTATTGCATTTTTCATCAAAGAAAACTTTTAAATATTGATTATTTTGCATTTTGGTGTCATATTTCATCTGCCAGATCAGCATTTGTAGGCGTCGTAACTCTGGAGCATGTGTCGTAACCCTGGAACATGCGTCGTAACCCTGGAAATAATTTATGATGAATATAATTGAAAAGCGTCGTAACCTCGAACGTCGTAAGCCGAGACCGCCGTAACCCAAGGACTGCCTATATTTTTTTTTATATACTCTTGCCATCATGTCTATAGTTTTTAAATAACAATAAATTATATCAACATCATGTCATTTATTGAGAATGCCAATCAGTACATATATGTACTTTAAACTACCACCCCAACTGCCCTGTTCAGTCGCTGCAGCTGAAGAAAGAGTGAGTATTGATGGAAGGTAAGGGTTATTCCCCTACTCATCCCCAATCTTGACCGACCAGTTGACTACCTTATTGTCAAGATCAACAACTGAGCCAGCTCTTGCTGAAGACTACGTACAATACAAAAGACTGATTGGTTATTTTGGCAGTAGACAGCAGCACTTTGAAGTGTTCTCATTTTGACATTTTTCAAGCATTCAGGTACATATAAATAAAAAAATTTTAATGTTAGAAAGTTAAGTGTTCTTAACAGGTTTTAAATGAAGTCACTACTACATGATGAATTTGTCGTTTATCACTATAGAGAATAGCAGCTTTATGTTTTAGTTATTTTAACATTTCTTTTTATCTTTAGGAGCTAGTTTTGAATGAATCATGTGCACTGATATAAATATTTATTTGCATTTTTATAATATTCATTGGTACATTTAACTTCTGCAATAACAGTGTCTCATTTAATTCAAGCATCACTTTGTAATGGTATGTTTTCACCTCACAATCATCTAAATAGAGTTCTGTTTACATTATATCATAGGAATCATCATTGATCCATCTTTAAAAATTAGTTCTTTTACCCTATTACGGTTTGTTTTTGCAATTGGCCTCATCGTCTCCATCAGGGCAGTCTTCAACATTATTACAGATCATCTTAAGAAAAAGACATCTCCCAGACTTACACTGGAAAGAAGATTCTGGACATTTTACAGCACTGCAATTCATCTCATCACTGTTGTCACCACAGTCATCAACATCATTGCAAACAGTGTAATAAGTAATGCACTTTCCATTCTTACACTGGAATGTTGATTTGGGACATTTAAAACTACTGCAATCCACCTCATCACTACCATCACCACAGTCGTCATAACCGTTGCAGACTTGGTAATAAGTGATGCAAATGCCATTTTGGCAAGAAAAAGGTCTTTCAGGAGGGCAAGTAAATTCAGTGCAATTTGCTTCATCACTCCCATCAGCACAATTAATGAATCCATCACAACGATGGAAGGCTCTGCGGCACTCCCCTGACCCACACTTGAATGGGCGGTAAAAGGGACACTTGAAGTCTGAGCAGCTTTTTTCATCACTTCCATCAAAGCACTGGGCATAACCGTCGCAGAATTTGTACTTGTCCTTGCACTCTCCTGACTTGCAATGAATGGCATTCTTCCAGCACTTTTTCTTGCATCCTTTTTCATCACTGCCATCTTTACAATCCACAGTATATGAATTACAGCGATAGCCATAAAAGATGCATTCTCCTGAGTTGCACTTGAAGTATTTCTTTCTGCAAGAGTAAGCCTCACAGTTCAATTCATCACTGCCATCACGGCAATCAGCTACTCCATCACACAGAGGAGTGTAGACACACTCACCAGAATTGCAACGGAATTCTCTTTTGGAAAAACAGGTAGCTTCCTCACAGTCTTCTTCATCACTACCATCAGGGCAGTCACGGTATCCATCACATGCCTTTCCATAAGGTGACAAACAATCCCCTGTTTTACATGTAAATTTGCATTGTGCCCCACAGTTCAGTTCATCACTGCCATCCATGCAATCTTTAATGCCATCGCACTTAAACTCATTGTCTTCACGGTATGTATATGCGCATTCTCCAGAGTTGCATTTTCCTCCAGAGTTTGGTAAGCAAGGCAAAGTCAAGCACTTACTTTCATCACTCTTGTCAGCACAGTTGAAAATTCCATTGCATACATCTCCAGGTGAAATGCATTCCCCTGAAGAGCATTTAAGAGGCCTAGAGTCAGGACAGTCAATAACACCACAAGAGATTTCATCACTTCCATCGACACATTCCTCTCTACCATTGCATAAAACCTTCATGCCAAGACACTCCCCTGACTGGCACTTAAATAGTCCCTTGCTGCATTCATAGTCTTTGCAGTCAGACTCATCTTTTCCATCCTCACAATCATTATATCCATCACATAATTTTGTCTTACTTATACATTTACCAGAAGGGCAAAAGTAACATTCCTGGGGGGAACAAATTTCAAGCTTTTCATCAGATCCATCTGAGCAGTGAATGAACCTATCACATACATCATCTTTGCTAATGCACTGGCCATTGTTGCACTTGAATGAACGAATTGCAGGACACTGCAAATTGAGGCAATCTTCATCTGAGCCATCAAAACAATCATTTACATTATCACAAACCTCGTAATTGCTGATACATTCACCTGACTTGCACCTGAAGGCAGAGCAGCTGCAGGGTAGCTCATCTTCGCCATTTCTGCAGTTAAGCGTGCCATCACATATACTGTAATGACTAATGCACTCACCAGATGCACAGAAATGCTGTCGATAGGGAGGACAATCAGGTTGCTGTTTGCAGTATTCATCAGAACCATCTGTACAATCTTTTATCCCATCACATCTATGTTTTATTGGTATACATCCCCCTGACTGACACTTGAACCAACCTTCACCACAGACACCTGGAAAGGCATTTGAATACGTAGTCAGTTCAACTGAAAATTTATGATGCTAACATAGTACAGTACTGTTCACATAAATGTATACATATAAATCTTTCTCTGCAAGTGGTTCCATAACTATTGCTCCACTGCTTGACTGTCATGCATCTATCATGCTGAACTTGTATAGTGTTAATTTTTAAATGGAACTTTTGCACGCATTTTGGGCTTCTTATAGAGGCCACTCAACAACAGCTAATGGTTCTATTAAGTCCAGAAAGCGATAAAAGTTTTAGATACCATGTATGTAATGTTTGCTGTCGTGATTTACTGATGTGTCACCAGCAGTGTATGGAAGCAATTCATCTTAAGTGTACAGTAAATTCAGTTGTAATTAATGTTGTGGCTGACGATGGTAATGGTCCCCTTGTGGGTAACTCTTAGTAAGTCATCAGTGTCACTACTCCCTCAGAGTTCGTAATTGACGTGTAGGGTTTACTCACGTTTAGCACAGGCTTCCTCAGATTCGTCATCTTTCAAAGGACAGTCAGGGGTTCCATCACAGACACTGTAATCCAGAAGGCACATTGTTGGAATGCCTGAGCACTGAAAGTAATTCCTGTCACAACAGCCTGCAAGGATACGATGAAAGAAAGTACTATTTCAATATACAATACGTACTTTGGCTTTACTCAGGGATCAGAGTGAGCATGCATCCTAACAGATAGATATCCTTGTACTTTTTTTTAACTGGAGTCCAGTAGGCGCTAGAGAATTTTTCCCTTACATTATGATTAAAGTTATGTTAGCTAAGGAAAATAGAAATTGATTAGAAATTTTTCATTTTTGTTAGATTTGTTTAAAATATTGTGTTGTGTTTCATTTATTTGTTATAAGACGAGATTTCATCCCAATAATAATACATAAAAATTATAATAATCAGTGATGATAAAAATGAGTATTGATAATAACTGTGGACCATCATTAAGTTTAGATCCAATATATATGAACTATAAGGGATTTAGGTTTTCCATGTATAAAATTATTCTGACAAAAAATGGCTTAAGATAGTTTAATGTATTAAGTTTATCCATGGATAGCTTCCATTATGATTGAGTATATGATTTTCTCTCCTCTCTCAGTTGGCTGTTGGTCAGTAGACTTATCAAAGGCATAAGGCTATTGGTGTAAAAATATTTGCAACTGCAATATATCTTTGAATATGATGAAGATCAAACTTGTTGAGAACCTACTTTCTGGAGGTGGTAAAAAATTGTGCACTTAACCAAACCCATTGATGAGAAATAAAGAAGAATTTCAGATAAGCAGATAGGCCTAACCTTTCCAAATCCTTGAGATGCTTTCTAGACAACTTACCGTAGGGTGATTTTTGGAATTTGTCAAGAGAATCTCTGTTGGTTAACTGTTTTGGCAAAGAGCCGTCCATTCTCTTGATTTTACCGCTTGGATTGTAAAATGGCATGGACTGTGACTCGTTTATGGTGGGTCTTGTTATGCTTTTGGATTCTTCACTGGGTTTTTTTATTTGATTTATCGAAGCTTCAAAATCGGTATAAAAAGCGTCGTCATAAAAGATATCGTCATACTCCTTTGCATAATAATCATAGTTATGGTAATAGGTATTACTAAAATCATAAGGACTGAAGTTAATGGGGTCGTCATAAAAACTTGAGTCAAAATCGTAGTCCATATCAGGCATAGGTTCAAAAATGTCTGGTGGGAAACAGTCTTGTTTCTTGCAGACTCCTTTGTCGCAAATCTGTGTTGACCTTCCACAATCATCATCCTTTGTACACTTTCCACCCTCCTCTGCAATGATAGGAATATGGTTAGTACAAAATACAGAAGATATTTTGACATTTATATGAACAGTTTTTATATTGTCTTGATGCACATTTTGACCTTGAAGCTATTTTGATATTGTCTTGATGCAGCGTGAAAATGTTACTACCTAATCGTGAATGTTTTGCAGTTACGTTATCTTTGTCTTAATAGTTATATTTTCTCTATAGCTATAGATATTAATTTACCTTCTCAATAAATTTTATCAACACTATATTTTCATCATTACTTTGATTTGACACTTAAGCAAATATTGGGTTAAATATTTGTGAATTTTGCTGTAATATGGCACAATATTATTACGTGTTTCTTGCTTTGAAAAGTATTATGATTCCCTTTTAAGGTAGGACAAAGCTAGACCTAAATAAGGTGCAGACACAATTCTTTAGAAATCGCTACAGAGCATGTAGTACTTTTCATCTTTGAATTTTTTTATCCCCCTAGAGGGAAGGACATTCCTTGCACTTATATTAACACTTGAAAGGTGAAGAAACATCCAGACTATGTTGAGATCAGTACATCAGTATCATAAGAGGTATCGAATGTAACAGAGGAAGAGGTTTCTAGCACCTGAAATTCTGAAGAGTAAACAGGGAAGAGAAGGAGAAGAATTGTGCTATGTTGCTTGGAAGCGGAGATCTGAGAACCAGTTGAAGATTTCTTTACCTTGGGGACATACTATACTCTGTTTTTTTCCATCTGTCCACCCGCCTGTGGTGTTTGCGTATGGTAACACTGCGTCCTGGGCTTTATATAGTTACGCTATGTATAAGTTTTAGGTAAATAAAAGGATATCTGGGTGTACGTTTGCAACTGAAAAGTGTTTTAATAATTTACAGTATGCGAATTACACCGTTAATATTCGAAATAGATATTGTTATTATTGTTGAATGTAACTATCTAAGGCCCGAGACGTAGTGTTACCATATGCAAACCCACAGGCGGGTGGACAGATGGAAAAAACAGAGTATAGGGTGTGAAGCAGGTGTTGAGATGTCAATAATCAAATTATGAGTAACAGCAAGGATACTGTAGAAAAAAAAAACTAAACTACGGAAAAATAAGGAGTACTGTATCCCATCAATTAGGTCAAAATTATGGAAACCTAGTTTTCAAGCCTGTAGGTATTGCTTTGTGCAACTAACATGCAGACACTGAATAGCTGGGGGGAAAAACAATGAGGACCTGTATGAGATGATTTATATACGTTGTGAGAAAGGACGAGAAACAGTTATTATAGCAGTAGTCATGGAAATGTTGCAGGACAGGGAAACCTGTAGAATGGTGCTGAAAAATCTTAAAGTGAAGACCTCCAAGACCTAGACCATAGAGGATATCAGGCAGGAAGTGAACAAGAGAGAGGAGAGTGGATAGAATTCATTCTGCATCTAACCTCACGCAAGGAAATTTTGGCACAAAAGTGTTCATAATGCTGCATTGCCTTTCATTAAGAACAATGAAACTCATGAGGCAGGATATCTACAAAACAAGAATGGTTTCACAAGCTTACTCACCTATACAAGGGCCAACAGGACCAGATTCTCCTGGACATGAACAGCCTCCTAAAAATGAAAACAATAATGGTATAGTAGGTAGTAATTTCAAAATTTGCCATGGACTTGCAATATTTTCAGTAATATATTTTATTTCAAATATTTACTCTACATGAAAATTCTCATTTTTAGAAGATATGCAAATCGTGAGCTAATTTGTGTAAATACATTTATCTGTTTTATTATTTACCGTCATTAATGATCTTTTTGATACTCTGCGAAAGGTTCTGTAGGTCATAATGGGATTCCACAGACCAGTAACACAGTAGCGGCGTTGATTTCAATCCAAGGTGAGTCAGCTGACTAAGCAGTTTATCAGGAACCTCAACATTTCCAATGGTAATGAGACAGATGGTCGTATAAGTAACCCCAAGGTTCAGCTCACTGATTTTTTTCAGTGTTTCATTTCTTTTAGTCACTATAACTAAAAATGAAAAAAAATATTCCATCAGTCTTCATTTTTTATGCTGTTATCCAAAGATAACGACATGTTTTAGGTCACACTGATTTTCTTCTGTATTCGTCAACAGGAAGCTTCGTCATAAAATTCCAGTTTGAAAACCATATAATTTTTATGATTATTCTCCTAAAAGCTTTGTTAATAAGAAGGAAAGGTTGCAGCAGAACAAGATAAGAATGTAAAACATACATGGTTTCTCAAAGGATTTCAAGTTATTTCATAAATTCACTGACCAAAAAAAATTTCATGTGACATAATGCATACTTACACAGATTTCTAATCTTCTTTCTGAACACATCGTATTTGGAAAGACTGCGACGGTAACTGCTGAATGATTCTGACAAGAGCTCATTTCTGAGTTGGCACAGAGTCTTGTAAGGCCCCAACAGGACATCAGTGAAATCAGGATTGATGACATACGGTTCCATAGATGGTGTGAAACTAGAGTGGAAGATTATTGATTGAATATACGGTCTTCTGTATCATTTTGAAGTAAATTCCAGAGGATGAGGTTTGTGACATCATCCCCTGTGCATATGATATTGAAGTGAAACAAAAAGATTACTTATTTCCTAAGAGTCACCCTCGCTTACTGAAGATAGTTAACTGTTCTTTGATTACGTTACATACTGAGATGAGTTAGTTGTTCCCTGGTAAAACAATATAACAGCTAAGAAGACAATTTCACATATCCAGATGATTCAATGTGTTTTATTTCAAATTATTCTGAGAGAATTCATGCCATTTAATAAACTCTACTACTCATAGATGTCCATCACTATACTCTGTTTTTTTTTCCATCTGTCCACTCGCCTGTGGTGTTTGCGTATGGTAATACTACGTCCCGGGCTTTAAGATCGTCACATTAAACTTACATTCAACAATAATAACAATATCCTATTTCAAATAGTTACGGTGTAATTTGCATACTGTAAATTATTAAAACACTTTTCAGTTGCAAATGTACACCCAAATATCCTTGTATTTACCTAAAACTTATACATAGCGTAAAGCCAAGGACGCAGCGTTACCATACGCAAACACCACCAGCGGGTAGACAGATGGGAAAAAACAGCGTATACCTAATTTTGAATTCATTTTTTAATTTATCCAGGGCCCTCACCTTTCTCGTAGTGATTCCCAGATGAAGTTCATGAGAAAGATGTCATCTCTTTCAGCATAGTCATTATAGATGTAATAGCTGGGGTCATGGTAATCATAGTAATCGTACTCATAAATGTACCTATCATAGTATTCGTAGTAAGACCCCGACTGAGTGAGGAAGGTCACCGAACAGCCGCAATCATCTGTCCCTGAGTGAAGGAAAGAAGCCCATCAGAATAGTTGCTCCCATACGTAGTACGTGTCTGTATATATATATACTATATATCATATATATATATATATATATATATCTATATATATATAATATATATATATATATAATAGTATAATGTAGATGTATATATATATAATATATAATATATATATACATATATATAGGATATATAATTATAATAAGTGATCATTTTCATTCGGTGGAATGTAAAAGGATAGCCCTAATTCACTGAAATTTTAAAAAGATTTACCTGGTACTATTTGTATAACGTTTATCATTTGTTTTCCAGATGATTAAAAGGTGTTGTTATCCGGTACCATAAAAGCTTTTACTTTTACCGTCACATTCCCAACTTCCGATTGATTGTATGACATTGGCGATGAGTTGTGAAGATGAGGATAGTGAGGAAGAACGCAACAGAGGCATTAAGCCACCACCTACTAGAAGTCCTGGCTCTTGGATGTTGGTACGTGCATTGTTTTTTTCTGCTTCCTCTACCTTATTTTTTGCATATTTTGTCATTTCAAGTTACCGAGTTCATTTATCTTATTCATATAATGTTAAAGATAGCTCAAGAGCTTTGTAATACTACATTCCAGCTTATGCTTTCATAGATGCTCTGAGCCTTTATCTTTTGCTACACCTATTCTGTGACACCTCATCTCTCGTCCCACCGTCATCCATTAAATTTACTCCCAAACACATAATTAAATCAACTGCTTCAATTCTACCATTCTACTTCATTAGAGCTCATTGCTCGTCTTCTTGGTTTCCGGTTACCATCACGATTTTTCTCTTGCTCACATTTACTCCCAAGTTTCTCATTTGGCAAATATTTCAACCTCTTTCACTAGATTATGCAATTTCTCTTTGCTATTCCTATTCCCTACCTGCAGTTGCTTCCCATTTAAACAAAAATCTTAATCTCTCAAATGTTTTTGCTCACATTCACCTGTCTAATTTTTTTTCCTTGTATTTTTTCCTAATATGTTCCTCTTGACTACTATCCGCCCTCCTGTATAAATGTGTGATTGCGTCACCAGCTCTTTCGTTTTACCTCAATAACTTTATTCCTTAACCCACCACTTTGTGGTTTATTTCCTTTTCCTACCCTTCACGGTCTAGACACAACTTCTATCTGGGCCATGCCACAAATACACTTCCTGCAGTGCCTGTGGACATATCAAGGAATTTTTCACCCTTTCACTCAAGGAACTCATACCTACACTCTTTTTTTTTTTTTTTTTTTTTTCATCTGATCACCCTCCTGTGGTGTTTGCGTATGGTAACACTATATGTCCCAGGCTTTAGATAGTTACATTCAGCTTACATTCAACAACAATAATGATAATAATATCCTATTTCCAATATCAACGGTGTAATTCGCATACAGTAAATTACTGAAACACTTTTCAGTTGCAAATGTACACCCAGATATCCTTTTATTTACCTAAAGCTTACACTTAGCATAACTATCTAAAGCCCGGGACGCAGTGTTACCATACGCAAACACCACGGGCGGGTGGACAGATGGAAAAAAAACAGAGTGTAGCTACAGACAAGTGCCATCTGAAAAAAAACAAAATAATAGAAAAAAACAGAACCATCATCCTTACTTGTCGGTTTTGGTGAGACGCAGACCCTCCCGCATCCATTAGGGCAGCATAAATTCAGTGGGGGACAGTCGGCATCTTCCAAGCACTGTATCTCGCACTTGGCCAGCAGGTCTCCAGTCAAAGAGGTTTTATCAGGACACTCGGTGTTCGGATACAGATACCTTTGTTCGTATCGGTATCCTGGTGGGTCATAGTTCGAAACGGGTTCGACAGTGTCCCACCATTCTGACGCCGAGTGGAATTGGATTAGGAATGAACGTGGAAACAGCCTTTGACCATGATATCAGCTATAAATGCGACGTTTCAGAGGTATTCAGTTATATTTACAGTATATAACGTTATGGAAATTGAAATTAACTATGGTGAACAATCCCACCTGAACAAATGATGAATCTATTCTTTTATGACATATTTCATTCTATCCAAGCAGAGACGTAGCTACATTCAATTTAGTCAATTATTTCTCTGCCAACAATACTTTTGTCATTTATAGTAGTTTGAATAATGCTGTAATAATAATAGTTATTAATAAGAGAATTTCACCTTTCAATCACCAGCATTCATCGATCTGTCAACCATTTTCTTCTTCTTCTTTCTCTGCACCTTCTCCCACTTCATAAGTTACTATCTGCTTCACTTAGTTTGAGATATAAATTTGTCTATGTATGTTAGTATGTGCATGTTGCACTTGTGTAGTACTGTAGCTAGGGGTAGTTTGTATACTATCCGCGAACTGAACATCGGGACATGCATGAAAGTTCTTGTTACAGTTTCATCTCTCGGGTCTAGGCTAGCACACCACAGCGCTAGGCCTAATTAAGGTCAGATGTGGTTTTTTCTAGTTTAGGTGAGAACACGATATACTAGGGAAGTTAGGTTTTGCATTGTTTTGGTGGAGCGACTACATATCCGCGGACAATCGAGTTTCGTGGGAAAAAAATCTGAAATTATGCATCTACATGTATACTGGTTAGCCTGTCGTTTTATATGCAGAGTAACGGGTCAAACTTTTCTATGCAGAGTAGCGGGTTAAAGTTTTGTATGCAAAGTAACGGGTTAAACTGTATGCAGAGGTATGCAGAGTAAAAGACCAACTGTAAATATGTCTATACAGGGGCAATTGCAGTTTTGGACGGTATATACATCTGAGTACGTCCCCCTCTCCCCCGCCACCCAAAAACCCCAGTTTCCCACAAGTGTAACTTTTCCCCTTGAAAATCTGTGGTCCGCGGATATTCACTCGCTCCATAGTTAGATGAAGGAACAGAGGTTTATCTACATTATAGAAATTTATTAAAAGAAGAAAGCAAAAAAATGAGAGGAATTTTTAATGAAAGGGTGCTTAATTTCAATTCATCAAAGCAAGAGGAAAGCTTGCGACAAAGCATTTCAGAAGCTGTGCTGACAAGGAAGAAAGCAAAAAGTAAAAGTACAGGCATTGGTGGGATTCATTTTTCAGCCGAGCAATATCTTCATGCGGACTCGCGGATGAGACCAAGATTCTGCGACTAGTAGTTCCTTCTTGAAAGTCGCGTATATCTTGACAAGGCTTGCTTGGTGCAACATTCTGGAGATATTTCTGCACAGGATTAGAAGAAATTAACAAAATCAACAGATGAGTACACACACACACACACACACACACACACACACACACATTGGTTTGAACTCCTCCCATCTGTTGCTGTTGAAAGCAGGAGCATCTTTTAATTTGTACGAAATATTTACAGTCACACAGTGCCAAAGACATTTTGATATGGCGAATAGATCTAAACTGCATATTTTTTATTAAGTCGGTTGAAATGCTAAATGTATTATGGATTCCAAAATCAAGTGATGAAACAGTAAACCTCTTATGTTTTGAAGGTCTAACGGTCCTCGAAAATAATCCCTGATTTTCATTTAACCTGGGTATTTTATGGATACAGCAGGTATCTATGCACTGAATGAACTCAACTTCTTTGTTTTATAACTGTCTTTCCAGATACTGCTTCCCTAAAATCAGTTGAAAATCCAAGTATGGCAAAGATATGAAGAATTTCTCAGCCCTTCAGAATAGATTTGAACTGGGAATCTATTCCCATATTATGTACTACGATAACATTAGATAGAAATGGACTTAACTGAGACTGAGAGGTTGGAAAGTTTGCTAAGGTAGACTTTACCTTACGAAAGTCGTGAACACTGGACTGCTGCTGAAGTTTCTCTCGCCAGGACCAAGGAGCAACTTGAACCAGTGGGTTTTGGCAGTGGACAAGTCAACTATGATATTACGTGGCATGTAACTACAACATGTGTTTTTCAGTAGGCGTTGGCATATAGATAAGCAGGTGTAAGGGCTCGACTGTGCATGTGTTGTTTCTGTGCACAAGATAAGGTTGTAAAGTCTTGTCACGTATATAGAACATCGTTCTGTTGCCACGTCATATGCTCTGGAGTAGGAAATCTAAAATATACACCGTGTATACTCTCGTATTATGTGACTTTTGAAGACAACTTTGGTGCTGATTTTAAGGGGGTCGCATCATACAGAGATTAGTATCGTATAATATAATACAAACATAATAAGTATACATTCCACGGATTTTTTAAAAAAAATTGTGCTATACTTCATTGCATCTAATAATATTGTATGTATTTAGATATTACTATTTGTATTATAAAATACAAACAACAATCAATATTTTGATTTGGAAATCAGCTGAGGGCGCGCTGCGAGGAAAGTTTATTTTGCTGCATTGAACTAATCAGAGCGAATTTCTTGCTTCTTGTTAGCGTAAATTAATCTCTAGATACTCTGTGTATATGGGACAAGGTTATTTTACGTTGTACGAAGAGTATTAACGTCGAAATATCACTTGAATACGTATCGTGAACGATTTTTTTTTTTTTTTTTTTTTTTTTTTCCGTTAGTAGAGCTTTACGTATTTTTATTGGAGTGAAAACGGTAAAATGTGTTCTTTCATGGTCAATAGTTTTGATAAAAACACGTTTCTCTCACATTTTGTTTGCGGTCGAGTTTGATAATACTCTACCGAAGTTTGCGAGTTTTATATCCATGTTGCCGATGCACGATAATAGTCGTTAGCAGGCACATTCTTTCCCCAGCTTCAGACGCTATTTGCAGCTTAAATTTAGCTGTATATGTCCTTGCCGATCTTTTCTCCATGGTGAATAAGGATATAGTAGTGTAAAAATATATCATTCCTATTTAACGTCATTTACAACATAACTACGGTAATATTTTACTATCGTACGATGCATGAAATGCAAGCAAAACCGATGGTATCGGATTCGTTTGTTCATAGCTAATCAACTGCTTCTGGCCGTATGCGTTTACACAAGCATAACATTACTAACGATACTTAGCATTCTCTTGTTTTTTTTTTTTTTTTTTTTCCAGCTTAACTAGAAGATGGGATTGAGAAAGAGATGGGGGAAAAGTAGCATATGATAGAAAATGGGATAGATATAAAGAGGAGGAAAAAAGGTTAGCCTATAATAATGTAGTTTGGTCTCAAAAATTTTTGAACTGCATGATACTACACGAGATACATGGCCATGACACATACTGCTTCGATTATTAACCTAATCTGTAATTTTCAGGTTAATTAGTGATGACTATAGATTTCATTTATGTTTCGTCTCCTCCCGTGGTCAATGACTTAGGCTATTTGCCAGAAAAGTACAAAGAATCTTCCTTCTATCGTGTTGCGAATTACTCCCTCTCAACTGGGATTACTGGTTCGCCAGGTGGTATTGGCAGCTAGGATAGCCTAGCCTTTGGCACAGACTTCAATCCCCAATTTCCAGGACTAATGAAGATGGCGGCAAGTTTTTACATTTTTATTACAAAATCAGCAATTACACAATTTACAACTACTATCAAAGAATAATGACAGGAACCGGGGAATGTGAAGGAATTACACTTCAGTAGACTTACGAATTCGGAATACTAACTTTGTAACTTACAAGACCCGTGGGTAATGATCTACCGGCGAAATAAGAGTCAAGGTTTTGCTCAATTTAGCATTACTCCGGCAATTCCCAATAGAAAGTAAATTTCAATATGAAACGCAGAACAAATTCCCACGACTGCTCAATTACCAACTCAGAACCATGTGCAAAATACATTAATTAGAGAAGGAACCATAGTTCCCGGTTTCCTTCTCCCATATTTCTGGCTCCGAACACGACGGAACTAAGGCGAGAGAAAATGTTGCAGTCATTTTTTTCACTACATAATAGTCTCTCCTTACCAAGAAAATTTGTTAATGTGTACTATACGTTTACGGTAACTTTAGAAGAATAGGAATGAAAATCGTAATTCTAACCGCATTGTTAATGGTTAGGTCTGCCCACAGTATTGCTGATTTGAAATCTTCAACCCGTCTTTTCCTATTTTCAATTTTCGATGTCATTAAGGCATTCAAAACCCCTGAGACACTGTAATTCCTTTTAGCGCCTCGATACCAAGTAATTATGTCCTCATTCAGAGATCCAGATATTCATTCAATACAAAACATATAGCCACACCAATCCGAAAACTACTCGTATTCTGAGAGAAATACCGTAGCCCTCAAAAGCGCAATATCATGAACTTACTAGTTTCAAACTCCGTAGGGGTTTGCCGTCGGTGTGAGGAATTCCTCTTTAAACGATTTGATTTTCTAATGTTTTTGTGTATTCACTTGTTTCCGTGCCATCTATCTATTATTATAGTTATGTTAGTGTCTGTCTCGTAAGAAATTATTGATTAATTTCCACTGAGTATTGCCGTCTGTCAGGTAATCGACAGACAGGAACTATGTTACTGTATTTGTATTCATGTGAAAACCATACGGGTGAAAGAACCACATCTACTTGAGAATGACATTCTAACATTATTTTATCTGATTTTGCTATGTTTTGGCATGTAGGTACGTAGTGTCTGTGGTGCGGTTAGCACCGAAAAGATGGTTTTACACACAGACGAATTCTTTTGACATGAACGTCAGTAGAAGTTTTAGTAACGCAGTACAATTACTGTTTTAGTTTTGGTAATTCATTTATCCTTCTACAGATGAAATTGCTCTTGGTGAATGTATTGCGCGTGTTACGTATGGTAGAAGCTGAAGGTGTTATTAGATCTTGTTTCTGCCTCTCGCCAGAGAAGCCATTAGGAGAGGTCAAGAGATCTATGGGTGTGTATGCGTATATGCGTAGTACACTGTATGGGCGTGACATCGCCCAAATTTGTATTGACACACTCCAGCAATCAGTTCACTACATTTAACAAATATGTTGAAATTCCACACTACTATTTTGAATTTATTTTTGACAACGAACTTGATCATTATTATGAAGTTTTTTTACGTTAATGAAAACCTTGCAAGTCAGTTCTGCATTAGTGGTAAATGTACGTATAACTTGTCTCTTTTCCCCAATAAAACCCGAATGCAGGACAAAACCTACAGCTCCATTGGCTCAACTTTTGAGGTAACCTGTCATCTAGTGTTGTGTATAGTGATGCATGTGTGGATTTAGAAAGGGCGATTGCCCTGATTCTTTTAATTTTGTTGGAATTTGTTTCATTTGAGTGACATTAAGTTATCATTCCCATTGAGAGATTAAAATCATTTGTCTCTTATGTTATTATACTCTTGACATGTTTAACTCTTAGTTATTGAATTAATTTTAACTTTGAATTTATCAAATGCGTTTCAATATCCCTTCATTTTATTTAATTTGTCCTGTGTTTCAGTTTTATGGATGGTGAATATAAAATGATGTGATACACTTTGTGTTCATACGTTGCGTAACTTGTAGAAACGAGGTATCACAGTGGTCCTCTAAGGTCTGAAAATCAACCTGTGAGTACTCGCAAGATTTTGAGAGAGAGAGAGAGAGAGAGAGAGAGAGTACCTCTCGTCGTATCTTATATAGCGACTTATGATCTGAGTTCATGTCCACAGGGACTGCTTTGTAAGTGAAAGTACTTAATTGTGGTACTGTTCATTAATGATATTGGTGTGTTATCCTCGTCAACAATGAATTGGGTTGGGAGGAATCTCCCCGTAATTTAGAAACCGCAAAGGGGGCGTGGCGTTGTTACGTAATTTCTAGCGGGTTTTGACCAACAGCATTAAGCTTACAGTCCACTAAGTCCATCTTTTTCGCCACGTGGTGCAATATATCTTAAAGGTCTTTGCAGCGTCCCCTCGGCCCCTAGCGGCAACGTCTTTCATTCCCTTTACTGTACCTGAGTTCATATTCTCTTTCGTCCATCTGACTTTCCACCCTCTTTAACACCTTTCAAGCCTTTTTACTGTCAATTTCCCCCTCATCGCTGAATAACCTCATAGATCCCAGAGTTAGGCCTTTAATTGGCCTGAATTCTTTATTCTATTCTATTCCATCCTACGGTTTCAAACATTGTTTTCGATGATTTTGACAAAAGGCCAAAACAGCCAGCTAGGATCAGGAAACGTGCTAGAAATGACAATCAACAAGGAAGGCTGAAAAGTACAACGCAGTTGGAAATCGAGGTTACAAAAGGAATACGTGGAACATTTTCATTTGTGGCAAATGAAAACTGGCCTTCACTTGAACACTTGTCTCTCCAGTTCTGTGTTGCTCGTTATAAAATTTATGTTTTGTATATTGTGCCATCGACATAGCAGGAACCATCACAGGAAGTATTTACAAATAAAAAATGTAAACTTTTATAGGAAGTTTCATTATTAATTTGGTCTCAGTATCGGAAGCAACATCAGCAGTGTAAAGGCTAGTTGATAAATATAGAAACTATAACACCTGTGAGCTTCAGGTATGAGTCACGAGTTGATATGAATCAACAACCATTTGGTCACTGCCCTGAGTGTACCCTATCTGTGCACACACACACACACACCCACACATTACATATATAATATTATATATATAATGTGTGTGTGTGTGAGAGAGAGAGAGAGAGAGATACGTTAACAAAGGTACACAGTGGTACGAAAAGCGGTACGTGGACTGAGAGGAGGGGGACGGGAGAACTAGTCACAAGCAACCCCCATGGATTGAATAATGTGTAAAGCTCAATGCTATAATTAACTTTTGATAATATGTACTCACTGCACACAAGTAAAATATTGATAGAAACACTGGAAATAAAATTATGTAATGATTCAGTTTTCTTTATGCATGAAGTTCATGCATTTGCCAAAGGAACTTCGATCCCTACTGCTTTGCAAGCTACAGCTGATGGAAGCAATATGTTACAATATTCATAATTATAATCTCTCTCCTCTCTCTCTCTCTCTCTCTGAGGAATTCCTCTCACAACGATTTTATTTTCTAATATTTTTTGTGTATTCACTTGTTTCCATGCTATTTTTCTTTTATTATAGTTATTAGTGTCTGTCTCATAAGAAATTATTGATTGATTTTCACTGCGTATTGCCGTCTGTCAGGTAATCGACAGACAGGAACTATGTTACTGTATTTGTATTCATGTGAAAACCAAATATATTCGCATGCCCATATATTTTGTAAAGATATGTACGTCTACATTGCATGACGTAATAAGGGTGAAAGAACCACATCTATTCGAGAATGACACTCTTAACATTATTTTATCTGATTTTGCTATGTTCTATCTAGTACGTAGTATCTGTTGTGCGCTTAGCACCGAAAAGATGGTTTTACACAAAGACGAAGTCTTTTGACATAAACGTCAGTAGACGTTTTAGTAACGAAGTATAATTACCGTTTTAGGTATGATAATTCATTTGTCCTCATACATATGAAATTGCTCTTGGTGAATGTATTGCGCATATTACGTATGGTAAGAGTTGGTGTTATTGGGTCTTGTTTGTGCCTCTCGCCAGAGAAGCCATTAGGAGAGGTCAAAAGATCGGGAGGGGAAAGGAAGGGTAGTAGTTCGTCCTCTGATCGCTCCTATGCATGCCCCTCTAGGGGTGTGTATGCGTATGTGCATAGTACACTGTATGGGCATGATACCGCCCAAAATTGTATTGACACACACCGCCAATTAATTCACTGCATTTAATAAATATGTTGAAGTTGTACACTATTATATTTGGAAATTATTTTTGACAACGAAGGTATAACTTGTCTCTTTTCCCCAACGAAACCCGAATGCAGGACGGAACGAACAGCTACTTGGCTCAACTTTTGAGATGACC
>NC_087215.1:70615886-70866188 GCF_015104395.2 Macrobrachium nipponense | reverse complement strand
TTTTATATTATTTGTTTGTGTGTTTTTTATTCATGTTTACCTTTTCTAGACTGACCTAGGGTCCAGTTTTGATATGTGTGTTTGTAAATATCTTTGCTTTGCGGGATGTGTTTTTTATCCCTTCATGAGAGGGTAGGCTATTGTTAGGTACCATCCTCCCACACCCCACCCTCCCCTTCCTTGAGGTGTGCTCCCCAGCTGGTAGCCCTCCCCTCTCGGTCTTCGGCCAGGGGTGTTTGGGGTACCGTTGGTTCTCCCCCTATCAGCCTTTTGATGGTGAGTAGGAGAATCCCCGTGAGTTATCTCGTCCTTCGCGGCAGCGCTGTCTCACGGAGGGTGCAGTACATATACCTCTTCTATCCTGAACCAGGTATCTGTTCAGGATAGGTGGAAGAAGGCGGCAGGACCGTTTCCTTTAAATTGAGGGTGTATTTACTTGAGCGGCATACCATTTCATGATTGGTTTTTAGCAACGCGGCAGACATTCAGATTGCTAACGTCTGCCGCGTTGGCGATTCCTCTTCTATCCTGAACCAGGTATCTGTTCAGAATAGGTGGATGAAGGCGGCAGGACCGCTTCCTTCGAGATGAAGGTGTACTTACTTGAGCGGCATACTATTTCATGAATTGTTTTTAGCAACGCGGCAGACATTCAGATTGCTAACGTCTGCCGCGTTGGCGATACCTGATCTATCTTGAACCAGGTATCTGTTCAGGATAGGTGAATGAAGCCGGCAGGACCGCTTCCTTCGAGTTGAAGGTGTACTTACTTGAGCGGCATACTATTTCATGAATGGTTTTTTGCAACGCAGCAGACATTCAGATTGCTAATGTCTGCCGCGTTGGCGATACCTGATCTATCCTGAACCAGGTATCTGTTCTGGATAGGTGGAAGAAGGCAGCAGGACCGCCTCCTTCGAGCTGAGTGTGTATTTACTTGAGCGGCATACTATTTCATGAATGGTTTATAGCACGCGGCAGATATTCAGATTGCTAATGTCTGCCTCGTTGGTGATATACCTCTTCTATCCTGAACCAGGTATCTGTTCAGGATAGGTGGATGAAGGTGACAGGACCACTTCCTTTGATTTGAGGGTGTATTTACTTGAGCGGCATACTATTTCATGAATGGTTTTTAGCAACGCGGCAGACATTCAGATTGCTAATGTCAGCCGAGTTGGCGTTAATGACGCCTAGTGTGTATATATTTTTCTTTTATGTGTTTTATTCATTCCCTTTCTACAGTTCATATTGCTTTAGTCCATTTATCAGCCTTACCTGCCACCCCCGCCCCCCCTTTTTCATAGTAGCTGCAGGATTATACTGATTGCATTTTGCTGCAGTTGCCGCGATTGCAGCGGCAGGACTTTGAAGGGATTGAATACCTTGATTACATATACCCTGCCGCCCCCCCCCCCCCCCCCCCCCCCTCCCCCTTTCCATAGCAGCTCTAGGATTGCCCTAGTTACTTTTTGCTGCCGTTGCGGCGGCGGGGCTATAATTGCAATAATGCTTGTTGCTGCGTCGCCGCCTTAAGGTGTGCTGCCCTAAAGTTGGATGCCACCCTTGGGCGGCAAAGGATTTTTTGAAGATATAAACTCAATAGGAAATCCTTCTTCCAGAATGCCCTGCTGTGAATGCAATCACGCAACAGAGGACATAGCCCACGACTCGTGCATGGAGCAATTTGCGGCAACTGTGATGGACTATGGGACAAGGCCCGTAATTTGGCCCAACCGAAGACGCCATCATTGCCTTTAAGGCGCTTACTGACTGAATTTATGAGTTTGGGGAAAAACTGTTCATGATGTTCATCAGAATTTAAGACACATACTGCGCCTGGATTTGACTCTTCCTGCTGGATCTCAATCCAGGGTAGGTAATTTCTTTGTCTTTGTCTTTGCTCAAAATGTTGATTTTTAGGTTTAGTCGTCTGTTTACCTGAACTATTCCTGAAGACTTTCCTTTGACGCGTGTCCTCTATAGCAGATAATGGACGACTAAGAAGAGGAGTCTTTATCTGCAATTGCACAGGATGTGGCTTCCTCAAGGGCTTCTTCTCTGCCGTGAGGTGGTTCTTGAAGTTGATGCATCTCGGAACCTGCCTGATGCGATACTGGAATCTCAACAACTGTAATTTCTAAGCCTTCTCCTGTGGCCTTTAAAGAACCTCCTATACATGATAAGTTTTTAAGTCTGCCGCCCTGCGTCATACTCGGCATCTAGCGCCAATCTAGATCTTGTGGATTCACACACTTTCAGGGGAAGTCAACATCCAATCCTCTGCAGCTTCTTCCCAAGGTTCTATGAAGGGTGGCTCGCCTAAAGACCCCATCTGTTCAGCAGTGACTCAAGAAGAATGTATTGCCTCTGCCGCCCTTACACAGTCGCCTCCTGGTCCCAGTTAGCCCCTTCCGCCTCAGGGGCGCCGCCCTCTCTGGCTAATTCTCAGGATACCTTGGAGATTATCCTTGGAGCAATTAGGGATACGCAACAGAGGATTGTTACTCTAGAGGAACATCCCTTTAAGAATCTAACTATGATTCCTCGTCTGACTGACGCCACCTCTATCCAGAAGAATATTTCATTAATTAGAAACTCTCAGGAGGCACAGGTTCAAAGAGATGTGGCTCCTCCAAGAACAATGGGCATCATCCCAGTCCGTCAGGCTTATGAGGCCCTTTTTGATCGTCTTGCACCCGATCCTGCTGCTATCTCAGAATGAAATGACAGCTCCTTCCATCCTCCAGATTCGAAGGGGGAAAGGGCAGTAGTCGTGCATCTAAGAATTTCGTCCCCGACTCTAGTACGGGAGGAAATGACACAGGACAGAGGTAGATGGAAGAGATTTAAAAACGGCGACCCCGAGTAGGGATAAACCTGGGAAGAAGACTCCATTTCTCCCATAACATCTACGGAATACATTAAGACATTTGAGAGGCAAAAATTTTGTTCTCACGGAACCGGCCGTCTTGTTCAATTCTGACAGATTGCAGCCGCCTCCTAAGAATGCTGTTCAAGACGAGCTCGGTGCACATCAGAACTTCCTCAGCTCGTTGAACATGACCATCGCAGTGGAAGTACTAAAGTTAGTATATCCTAGTTTTACCAGAATACGGCGCTGATTAACAGTTCCCCTAGGGCTGGTCCCGAAGGATAAGATATTTTTACGTGGCTAGGAACCAATTGGTCACCTAGCAACGGAACCTACAACTTATTGTTGGATCCGAACCACATTATATCCTGAAATTAATTTCTATCACCAGAAATAAATTTCTCTGATTTAGCGTTGGCAGAGCCGAGAATCAACCTTCGGACCACCGGATGGGTAGCCTAGTGCGAACCACTCGTCCAACAGGAACTAATGGAAGTACACCAGACAGACCCCTAAAGAGGATCCTAACTCTTCAGCTCTATACTTTGTTGAAGATGCCCTTACAGCCATGGTAGACAGCCTACAACCTCTTCGCTAGAAAGAAATATGAATTGAGGAAGCTCGCACTTCCGGGCTGTTTTATGAAAAATACTCTGGTTTTAAAGCTCCTCAGTCCAGATCCGCTTTCAAAGAACCTCTCTCATGAGGACGCCTGGGAAGGAGTAGTCACCCAAGCTGTTCATCAGGCCAAGTCAATGCTGACCATGCTTGGTTTTAGGAATCCTGCTACGAAGCGCCCTTTCTCACAAGACCTTGGGTAACTTCAGAAGGAATTACCAGAATCAGTACACTTCTTCATCTTCTAACAGATGTCCCTGAGGTACCTCAAGAGGTCGTGGAAAATGTAACCTCGGGGCAGAGGTATGATGTCTCCAGGCACCCCTAGATGTAACCAGTCTTCCAGGGGAGGGGTAAATCTTTTTAGAATTTGAGGGTTGGCAGGAGACTCCAATACTTTTATCAATATTGTACAAGAGATTCAGGGTCTTGCAATCATAAAGGGGCTGAGGTGGGAGTGGTGCAGTCCTCCATCACACTTCCATTCATTCTTTCAGGCTTCAATCCACAACTCAAAGAATTTGTTTCATACATGATGAAAAGCGGGGCAATAGAGGAGACGACCTCCCTCCTCTTTCAGGGCCCCTTATTTTCAGTCCCGAGAAAGATACAATAAAAGACGGATCATCTTGACCTGTCAACCCTCAACAATCAATACAATGTCCGACCTTCAGAATGACAACTTTGCAAGACGTAAGATTGTTGTTGCCAGTAGGAGCTTTTGCCACCTCCATCGACTTGAAAGACGCCTATAGGCATATTCTGAATTTCCAATAATACACCCATATTACAGGAAGTTCCTCGGATTCAGTCTAGAAGGGAAGAAGTTTCGTTTTAAAAAAAAAAAAAAAACAAAGCTCTACCTTTCGGACTCAACATCGCTCAGAGATTATTCACGAAGATCTGCCGTCCAATTCTGAGGGAACTCAGGCAGAAAGGTATCCAGGTTATTGATATATCTGGACGACTTGCTGATATGGGTGAATTCGGGAGTGGGTTGTTTAAAGGCAACAAGGATTGTTTTACAGACCCTGTCTGAGTTGGGGGTTTTTCTTATCAACATGAAGAATCAAGATTAACTCCGGAACAGACTTTCAGTGGCTGTGGGTGGTTGGGACACCACTTCTGGTACCCTGTATCTGCTGAGAGACAAGGTCATGTCTCTATCTCGGACCCTTTCGTTATTTTTGAAGCAAACATCAGTGTCTTGTCGGCAAGTGGAGCAGATGTTGGGGAGGCTCCAATTTGCATCAATAGGCGACCCTGTGGGCAAAGCCATTTTAAAGGGCCTGAATCACTTTTTAATCACAAAGACCAATAGAAAGCAAAGGGATCAGTTATGTCCATTCCCTCCTTTCATCAAGAAGGCTCTAGAAAGATGGATGCATCCAGAGATTTTCTCGGCAGTGATTCCTTTCCGTCCACCTCCACCCAGTCTGGATGTGTACACAGATGCCTTCCAGACAGGCTAGGGGATTCACACATCTGCAGGGCAGAGGTTTCAGGGTGCATGGTCTCATCCTCTCGCAACTTGCCATATAAATATTTTAGAGATACCCGTCGTGTATATTGCCATCAAGAAGCTGAATCTCCGCCAGGGATCCACTTCAGATTACACTCAGACAGCGCAACAGCAGTGGCCTGTCTGAACAGGAAGGGGTCCGCGAAATCAAAGCCTCTAAGTGAGTGGACCCTCTCTATTCTGAGGTTTCTTCAGAGGAGAAACCTAACGATAACAGCGTTTCACGTGGCAGGGGTGAGAAATGTTATTTCAGATGCGTTATCCAGAAGCCATCCAATACCATCGGAGTGGTCTCTGGATCAGACATCCTTCCACTATGTTTGCTCCCAGTTGGAGATGCCCCAATTAGATCTTTTGCCACGAGAGAGAATTCCCAGTTACCTCACTTCGTTTCTCCGGTGATCGACCTCCTAGCAGTGAAGGTCGACGCCCTCACATGGGACTGGAACAGGTGGCAAGTAATTTACCTGTTTCTTCCAACAAAGATGATCCTCAGAGTGCTCAGTTATTTGGAAAGCTTCAGGGGAAAAGCAAAGCTGATAGCCCCATTGTGGACTGCCCAGCCATGGTTCCCTCTATTGCCAGCAAGGGCAAAAAGAAAGACTCATAATCCTGAATCCAGTACTCTCGCAACTAGTTGGGAGGAATCGTTGCTTTTGTGCCTCAAAGATTCTCCTCCAACTAGCTTGCTGGAGTTTATGATTAAGATTCATAACAAGTTATACTCTAGTGATTCAGCAAGAATTTTATTTAAATCCTTAAGAACTTCTACCAATAGACAATAGACTGTGTGGAACTCTTTTTGTCATTTTATTAGATCTAATAATATTAGTAAGATTTCAGTGGAAACTATTTTACCATTTCTGAGAAATCTTTTTAATGACAGACATTTATCTCCTACCACAATTTCAACTTATAAGTCTGCATTATCTAATCCTCTTAAGCTTGCTTTCAACATTGATGTAACGGTTCATCCATTTCCAGAATTTATGAAAGCCCTTTTTTAAAATCAAACCATGATTCCTTGTACAAAATTTCTTTGTCTTCAGATAAGGTTTTTAAACTGCATTGTCTTCAAGGTTCCAAGAGAACCCTTGTGTTAAAGATAGTTTATATATTACATTGTTTCTAATCTCATTTACTACTGAGCTCATATGAATTTCTTGATTTTTCTTCAGAGAGGGTCAGACTGTTTCCTGATCCAAATTTTTTGGCCAAGAATGAACGTCCTAATTCTAGACGTGAACTGATTTTTATCACTAGACTTAAGGATGATTAAGGAGGTCGTCATCCTTTATGTCCGGTGCATAAGTTGGAGAAGTACCTTGTTTAGACTTGCAATACAAATTTTTGAACAAATTTTTGTACACCCAGAAAACCTTTCTGACATATCAATTAATAAGTTGAGACTATTTATGCGTCAATTTATTTGTTGGGCTGATCCAGGTTCCTTTCCCAGAACTCACGATTTGAGAAAAGTCGCAACTTCTTTTGCTTTCCTAAAAGGTATGAATAGCAAAAGAATTTGTGATCTTGTTGGATGGTCTTCTATAACGTTTTCAGAAAACATATTTGAAGGAGATATCTATTATTTCCTCGTCTTTTGTCGTGCTGGGTTCTGAATTTGGAAGCATATATTCATACATTTAATTAATTTGTTTTATATACGTCATCTGTTATCTATTTGTAAATAAGGTACTATTTCATATTGTCTAAATATATATTTCTATTATAAGTATATATTTAGATTACAATTTATGTCTGTGTTAACAACATAATGGGGTTGATGTCATGGTGTCAACTGGATTCCTGGTATTCTACTTATTAAGTATATGGATACTTTATCTCATTTTTTCTAATACCGATACCTATCATTTTAGGTCTGCCTTTATTAAATTTTGAGTTTTTGTGGATTATGATTTGGTTAAGGGTTTTTGAGTAAATAACTACTTGTTTAATGCATTTAATTTATTCAATTCTTAACAGAGTCAAGATACAGAATACTTATATTTAATTATAGTAATATTGAATATTTCTCATTAATTCGCAATTTCCAATGATATTACCTCAGGATACATCAATTAGCTATTTTTTCAGGTGTATCCCTCTTCCATCAGCTGTTTCTTTTCCCTTCCCTTCTTTCCCTTGTCATAAAATTCCCTTTTTTATGACTCTTGGTAAATACTCCATGAGTGACCCAGGTCTGCCCTTCGGTCAAAAAACGAGGTTTGACGAAGGAAAACATTATTTTTGACCAAGGCAGACCTGGGTCACTCAGACCCCACCCTTCATGGTTTTCTTTCCTTTTAACATTCACACAGTTCGATAACCACTATATCCAATAGTGAACATGGTAACGATGGGTGGAAACAGTTGATGGATGGATTGCGCTGTTCTTCTTCTTTCTTGGAACGGCTCTCCTTCCCTGTAGTGGGGAGGTTTGACATTGGAATGGTTGTTTTTGATTAGGCAGACCTGAAATTCAAAGTCACTTCTCTCTATATACATGCTTTTAGCCTGTGAGAGAGCCCTTTGGGCGTTTTTGGTCTATTTAGACTTCTTGATAATTATTTCGAGAGTCGCACCAACCTGTACAGGTGGTGAATAGTCCTCCATGAGTGACCCAGGTCTGCCTTGGTCAAAAATAATTGTTTTTCCTTCGTCAAACCTCGTTTTTTTACTCCGTGTGTGTGTGTGTGTGTGTGTGAGGGTTTTCTCCAACCATACCTAATGACTCCTCCCACTGAAAGAATTCCAGAGCTTATTGGTGGAACTCTTGCTAAGAGAGGAAGAGTCCTCCCCCCATCCCCCTCAGTAAACACTGTTACCATATATTGAAGTCCCTCAAGAAGGTGTACCAGGGAAACCTGTGTCCAACTGTACGTATCCAGAACTCTGGAGAATTATTGAAAACAGAAGTAATTAATCTAGGGCATATGAAATCGTCTGCATCAAAGAAGTCAATGCCACAAAGGCTATTGCCTGTATATGTATATATATATATTATATATCTATATATATATATATATATATATATATATATATATATAGTATACATATATATATATATATATTTCTACGTTTATTGATCTATTCGTCTACCCAGCATTTAAGTAATTATTTTGATTTGTAAAATGGCAGCCATATTCCTCCAAATATCAGCTGATTTAGGCGGGAAACCAAAGCTGGCTGGCCAGAGTTATGCATTTCCTGTTGGAATGGGGGAGAATATAGTCTCTGGTCAGCTTTAGGGACGTATCCCAAAGGGGAGGATGTAGGCAGACTGGTACTTCTTAGGCCTATATCTTAAGCTTTTTTTCCTGTGACCCTCTGCTGGCTGTATGTTCTGTTTCCAGGACTGCTCGTGGGGGGTTAAGCTGAACCCCAACACCCAGGCAAGACACCTGCGATCTCCCCCAGTCAGCTCCAGTCGTGACCTCGGACGGATGTCCGCCACGAGCCTTCCACACTTAAGCCTAACGGCGCTACTGGCGCGCCAAGAGACCCAGACCTGAGACAAAGCCGACGCCACATTTTCTACAAAGGTCCACACTGATCATGGCATCTAAGTACAGTTGGACACAGGTTTCCCTGGTACACCTTCTTGAGGGACTTCGAAAAATTATATGGTAACAGTGTTTACTGAGGGGGATGGGGGGAGGACTCTTCCTCTCTTAGCAAGAGTTCCACCAATAAGTTCTGGAATTCTTTCAGTGGGAGGAGTCATTAGGTATGGTTGGAGAAACACACACACACACGGAGTAAAAAAAAAAAAAGAAATCTGAGCAGGGTATATCGCTGTAACTAAGATTACTGTCTCACTTTTAATATAAGTTTGTTTATTAAGATTCCATTTAACTTTCGTCTAAGTCGTTATCTTACCACCGTGTCTGTTATTATATATCGGTCATATTCATTACGTAATACTTAAAATTGATCAAAATTTTAGAGAATCACGAACGTCATAACAGGATATTTTAACCTTATCACGTAAGCCAAGTTTATAGTATCGGTTGCGGTGCGTTGCCTACCAATAATATAATAGGAAGCTATAAAGAGAAGCGCAGCAACACTTCATTGAACATACACAAAAACTCTGTGAACGTGTTTTAAGTGTCCGACACCTTAGCTCCTCTCTCTCTCTCTCTCATATTAGCTAGTTTAAAGTGACATGTCATCTAGAAATACCGCTGCGCTAAGTATTCAGTTTTGATATGTCATTAACACCATCAATCTTGACTAAACTAATATATGCATATATATTTTTTCGGGGTGAGGGGGGAAGGGTGTCGGGGATAGAGTTCTTGTTGTTAAGCCGTCTTACAGGTTTTGGAATTCTAAAATGTAATTCAAACTGACAAGCTTCTTGGTTTTGCTGTACCGATGTCCTCAGCCTGGCTTTGCTACAACTGAAATGGGTGGGGGACTAGGAGTAAGGTGGGCCTGTTGCGACCCCGATGAGTGGACGAAGTACTAGATATGCTCGTGGATAGAGTGTATGGCTAACGCAAAGCTCCACTTGAAATATTTTCTTGTTTATCTTTAATGCCTGCGTGTTTTTAGTGTTTATCCTAATATTATTATAGTACTGTAGATTTTCTGAATACAACAACATTTACAAGAAGAAGGATTGGGTTAAACTCACTCTCTCTTGTAAATACATATAGAATGAAAAGGAGAGAGAGAGAGAGACTAGACGTTACTGAGGAATCAAAATGAAACTGCTAGGGACAGAGAAAATTCCACAACGTGTAATGGAAAATGAAGAAGGACTCCCAAACTTGGTGCAAATTTTTAACCATTCCCATATGGTAAACTTAATTCGTTTGCCAATGATAAACAATTGTTGATATTCAGAGGTTTCATGTATTCAGGTGGTTGGTTTTGTATTCCCTCTTGAATATACTGTAAGGAGGTTATTCCCTACACGCCGTTCAATTACATAATTATTACATGATATGGATAAACATATCTACTTGGCTTTATATTTTTCTAATATATTAATTGTGATACATGTTTTAATGTCATACGGACAGAAATTCCTTTCGCTCTTATCATCATTCGTATGAGGATAAAAAACAGACGTCTCTATTGTTAAACAGCCCCTTCAGTCATTTACCTTTCCATTGTGGAGAGAGCTATTTGGAGAACTGTAGTTTGATGATATTGTCCTAGGGTTCTCTTTTTAGATAATTTTTTAAGAAAAAATCAGGATAGCTAAATTCCCTTTAGATTTTGAACTCCTTTAAAAATATCAAAATCACCTTCTAATAAATAAATTATAATAATCATGACCTGGAGCTAAACGATATGCATTGGTCTGTTTACGATTTTTTTTTACATCATACGACATGGAAGTTCAGCGGAAGCCATGGGGTAATCCAAATATACACACTCAATTTTTACATTTATTTTTAAGATTAGTGAGAAGTCCAGCCACCTTCCTTCTAGATCACCTCTTGCAATCTATTAGGCATAGAAGATTCATGGTTTCTGACGATCTGTGGTCGGTTGTGGAAGAGTTTCCATTGTGTTCCCAGAGGTTCATAAGTTGATCTGGTCTCCTCTCCCTCTCAGGCTCCCAACATTTTACCAAATTAGCCTAAATATTCTCAGTGAGGTTCATGTCTGTATCCTTACTTGGCCAGTCAAGCAACTGCAGATCCTCTCGACCTTGAAACCATTCTGGCCGTATGGATGGGGCAGCGGTCGTGAATGAAAATGACAGGAGCAGGTGGGGAGGAATAATTCCGCTGTTGAAGTGAAAGAAGTTAGAAATCCTGAAGAATTTCAATGTATTTTTCACCAGTGAGCCTCCACTCAATCCTGGTGATATCATCCATATAATGTAAGAAGAGCCAGCCCCACACGTTTACTGTGACATGCCCATTCCTGGTTCACCTCGTAAATTTCTTCTGTAGTATCTGAAGGGAAAAAATCTAATTTTTAACAATTTATGCTCTGCTTTTCGTGATAAGTTTTCTTCTCGGTTTGATAGGGAAAATATTCTATATCGTTTTGGGGAAATAAAATGCTAAGTAACAACCCTTTGCAATAAATTAAAGAAATGTTTTATTCATCTGCAAGGATTGATACTTATATAGCATTAACTTTGATCTACAACAGTCCGTTAGGATATGATATTCTTTAATTCAGTAAACAGGCTGTACTCTATATTATAAGTTTGCCTACGTGATTATTCATAACAATAATAATGTATTTGATTAATGCCTGAATGCTGGCCATAGTAGAACTAATGGGGGGTTTTCAATGAAGAATTTTTATATTCACACTTCTCGTGGCAATATAATTCAATTAGCGGAAAATACATGGTTATTGACAAAATTATTATCTTTTGATTATAATATTACCCTTGCTTATAATTATTATAGTCTGACTGTTATTAATGATTATAGAAACTCACCTTATATTACTCGGTCTTCAGTTATGTATTCTGCCGTGACTTCTGATAGTAAAAGACCTTTCGTCACTGCATACGACTCGAGACCAAAATTCCATATCCTCCCCCACAAACTGTTGGACGAAGGCAAGCCTATCAGCACGTTGCCGAGAAATTCCTTCTTGGCAAGAATTCTATGAGGTATTCCTGCCTTATCCAGACGTCTTCGCACCGTCATAGCCGAAACATTTAATGCTAGACGTTCACAAATAGCAATAGTATTGGTAAAAGGATCTTCTTATGCTGCTCGTCGAATGTCGTCGTTATCCTAACGGGTGGTCATTCGTGGTGGAGGTCTTCGAACTGAAATGCGTAATTAACATGCAGTTACCTAGATAATCAAGATTAAGTATAGCCTGTTTACTTATGGGAACGCTATTTGGTATTCTGGGAAGTAAAGAGAAAGAATCACTATTTGAGTTCAACAGGACCAAGGCAACTGCAATTTAGGTTTCATAATTTCACGGGTTTATAAGATTTATAGTTAAAAAAATTAATAAATAAATGAAATAAATAAATGCTATCCAAAGTCGGTCAATTTCCCAGTCTAAGCTTGCCTCCTTTTCCATTTATTTACTGTTGTAGGGGAGACGTCAAGACGCTGTGCAACAGCACTATTGAAAGCCCACTTTCTCGTAGAGCGACCATCTGCGCCTGGAGAACAATATGTTGCTGTTCATTTGGAGACTATAACGAATACTACTAGCAGAGGACAGATAACCTATCAAAATTTATACAACACCTCAGTCTAGCCATGATTGGGCGACAAACTTGTTAGCGTGTAATAGAGGTGCTGTAGCAGTGATATCGTTATCACCGAACAAAGTGATATATCAAATCACACGATTACTGGGACTGAGTGATTGATTGGCTGTTACTGGCATTGCAACATCTCAGGTCATTACTGTCATTGTTAATTGTCTGTTTGTAACACTGTTTACTAAAGGTGGTGCTGTTCCTCTCTTAACGTGAATTCCACTAATCAGCTTTCGAGCTGTTTCAGTGTATAAGAGGTTGGAGGAAGCAAACTTGTAATAAGTATTAATCCTCATAGATGAATAAACATTACCCTAATGCAGGGGTTGTTACTTAGCATTACATTTCCCCAAACGATATATCATTATTTTCCCTTTTACGGAAAGCAACGCGTAAATTGTAAAAAATTTAGATTGTTTTCCTTCAGATACCACAGAGGAAACATTTACGAAGTGGCCAGGAGTGACTTGTAACCGTAAACGTGTGGGCCTGGATTTCCTTACTTGGTTTATGTGATATCACCAAGACTGAAGGGTTTCACCAGTGAAAAATACGTTAAAGTTCTTCAGGATTTCTTCATCCCTTCACTTCACCAGCGGAATTATCCCTTTCCACCTAGTCCTGTCATTTTCATTCATGACGGCTGCCCCATCCATACGGCCAGAATAGTCCAGGAATGGTTTCAAGGTCGAGAGGATTTGAATTGGTTGCCTGGCCAAATAAGGGTGCAGAACCACATAGATCCGAGAAAGATAAAGTCGATTTATTAAAGATTGAACAATTCACAGGTGCCCCGAGAGAAGCCGAAGTGTAGTGGAAAAATCACTGAATTTCTAATCAGTTTTCTCTCATGTATGCATAGATTTTTATTTTTTATTTTTGTTCCCATTATTTTATGCTCATCCATTTCGTATGAAGTAGCTACTGTCGCATATCTTATGTAATATAAGCTCGTTAGGGGTAATTACGTTTGCTTTATGTCTATTACAATTAGAATCATAATTACCTGACCTGTTATCGAATTACAATTACAACTTCAATAATACTGAAATACAAAACTTAAATATTGGAAAAAATTTTCACAAAACATTTTGCACAAAAAAAGGAAATAAATGGAATAAAAAAAATTTTAGAATTGGTAGCTGGCTTGATAAGATTCTCCCTTGATAATATAATAAAGAAATTGGGTAGCGGGTCAAAACATCTCTCTGTTGCATTTGGTTAAGATGAGTTCTCGAAAAGTAAGAGGGCTGCTCTAGGATAACAATCTCAAATAAGGTACTTTATTATTTGAACTTTTCAGTTACAATTACAATTACAATTACCATTAATTATAAATAAAAAACAATGCAATTACAGTTAACTTCAAAACGTGTAATTAAAAACATTTCAGATAAAAGGTAATGTTTATTTGTAATTGGTAAAGCTCTCTTACTGTGGGTTTCACAGACAGTGCAGTCACGTTTTTGGTCAATAACACTGTAATGAAGGCTGGTATCAGTACAAGATATTACTATAATTTTTCGGTATAATCAAGGCTGTAACTCAAATGAATGTCCGGTAAAAATGCTCAATTTTTATTTGTAACACATAGAGCAACTGTAACCAGTTACCTATCTGTAGGCAATTGGCGGCTCTCTCTTTGCTAAAAAAAAAAAAGTTGAAAAGTTGCGTGGCAAACGGATTTCTGCTACCATGCCGATAGTTATGTTCCTAGGCGGCCATCTCTTCTTCACCCTCGTAATACAAGCATATGGCTGATGCCCTGTCCATATGAAGATTGCGAAGGAGGTAACCAAACACAAGTATAACAGTAGCTTTACCATCAATCACAGTATCTATCGTTCTACTACTCCACCATACATGCAGATATCTCTCACTCTAATAATTATAATCATTTACTCCTTACCCAAGTCAATAGTCACTAAAGAAAGAAAAAACAATTTGACCTTAAAATAAAAATAGTAATAGCTACTACTACTGCTGCTGCTGCTAAGAATAATAGTAAAAAACTAAAAAAAATGCTATATTACTGGTTATTATTATTAATAATTAATTAATATTGTTCCCTTGTTTTCAACGTAGACCAAAAGTAATATATCCATGCCTAAGGTAAGGTAGTACGGTACGGAATTTTGCACATTTTTTTTTCCGTACCTGAACTATACCGTACCGTACTTTGGTAAAATTGTCGTTGCGTAATTCCGTACCGTACACATAAGCTAAATATCAACCGTGCCGTACCGTACCGTAATGCCAGCCTTGCTGGCAGGTAACAACCGAGTGAATCGTTAGATATAAACAATATTGTAAATTATTATTATTATTAGATTAGATAGATGGATAGATAAAAAAAAATCTTACAAAATATACTTAAACTGAAATAACATTCAGAGAGAGAGAAGGGAGGGGGAGGAGATGTGAGGGAAGGAAGAGGAAGGGGGTGGAAGTGGGGTTGGAGGGAGAGGGTAGGCGAATTCTTTTTTTATACTGTGTTCATATCCATTTCTGGCTAATCGAGCCTATTGCCTCTTCGCATAGGACAAGTGTCTATTCTTTATAATTTGTGATTCATGATACTCTTATAAATTACGGTACTGGTGTAGTACAATATAGCAAAATCTCGTACTTATACGAATCTTAGTTAAAGAGAAATAGGTTAGAGAATTCGCGAACACTTTTACCGAGCTCATTTTACGAAGCAGTGCTCAACGAGTATTCAGTTCTCAATGTAATTATTAACAGGAACAATAATTATGAGAGCATATATTTAACAGTAGTATCTTTATTTCATACCATGGTGATTATGATCCCTATTGGCTAATCCTACAATCAAGGAACGATATAATGATATATGAATCATGGTATTGTTTTACTCGACTCGAAACAGAGTCTGAATCCCAACGGAGGCGAGGTCGTCAGCAGGATTTTTAAATGGGTCAGACTTCATAACCACTCACCATGAATCGAAGGGACACAAATCTGGCGCTGCGAGGACGAATTGTCACTTTACGCGACAATGGTTTCTCGATACGAGCCATTGCACGTGATGTTGGTGTCCCCCACCACGGTACAGTTGTGGATAAGAAGGTGGGAGGAGAGTGGGAACTTGAACGACTTGCGTAAGTTGTTAATGCTGAATGATTGGTGGATATGTTACATTGTTCATGGTTATTTAATCTTGCTTATTTAACATGAAAGTTTCTTTCTTAAATGTATTTCGTCTCGCTATTATAATTTTGGTTAGACTACAGATATCCACAGCCATTCCAACACCACAGTAATATTTCAGGTGCACCTCCATAATTCCACACCGGTGGGTGGTTGGCCCTTGCAGACCTCGACCATGAACAAAGTTAGATAGTCGATTGAGTTGTCTCGGTAAAATTAAGCCTATAAGAGTATTTTATTTGTGCCCACCCCGTCACAGTCATTGTGTATCTTTTGATAGCTATAGTTTATTTATTAAATGTCATTTCAGTGATGGCTCGGGAATGATTTACAGTTTTAATAACCACCAACCAAATTGAGAATATTATGAATATATGTAATCTCGTTCTATTTGATATGCTTTTGAAACCAAAAATATACAGCCTTGTTTACTAAATTATGATCAATCCATATAAATTATAAGTTAACAATTTAAGATATGTTCTCTTAGCTAGGCCAGGGGGTCCACGGAAAACCACCCCAGCTGAGGATGACGCCATTATCAGGGCGGCTCGAGAGCAACCCTTGAAACGCCGAGGCCATTCATGAAGACCTTGGATTAGAAGTGTCATCGATGACAGTACAACGCAGACTCCAAACTGCTGGGATTCATCACAGAACTCCAGCGACGAAGGAGCTCTTGACGGAGCGACATAAGGCGGGAAGGCTTGATTTTGCCCAACGTCATGCTGATAAGAGTTTGGACTTTTGGGGCAGGGTCATCTTTACTAACGAGAAGTGCTTCTCCTCCACATCGCATGGGAAGCTGCATTGTTGGCGAAAAGGAAAATCCTTACTTGCATCAATTATCAATTGCATTCTTTGTTATATTTATTATTAATCTTCAGATTTTGTTCCAAGGAAGTGGACTGTCAAAATATACAAAGGGAGTTAACATAAATAAGAGTGCTATTTCTGAGATAAATATTAGGTAAGGGACAGTGGCATAATTTGCTCTTTTTCCTCAAATATAATATATTGAATAAATAATTACACAATAGAATTCTTTCAGTGTTGTTCATCACTGAGAATTTAAATTCTCCAAAGGTATACATATATATATGATTTATATTATACACCCCCATTTTTTTCTCTCCTTCAGATATGAACCACATAACATCGTTGAGGTGGTTCGATTCGGCCATGCCACCTGCAACGTATGGGACCTGGGTGTGCCTGCATGGTATGGGTGATGTGTTCCGTATCGAGGGACGATTTACAGCAGCTAAGTATGTTGAGCTGCTGCAAACCACCTTCTTACCTTCGTTATGAGAAAGGAATTTTCCCTTCCCACCAGGGCCCATCCTGTTCACACTGCTCACGTTGTTCAAGAGTGGTTTGCAGACAGGATAACCTGCTTCTTCTTGAATGGCCGAGCAAAGGAGCAGATATGAATGTGATTGAACACATGTGGGCCCAAATGGTGAACACATGGATAATGGAACATGAGAGAACAGCACAGCAACTCATGGCTCACATCAACTCTCAGTGGAAAATTTGTAGACGGAGACCGCAGCAAATTTTCAACCTTGTTCATTCGATGCCCGGCAGATTGAGGGAAGTGACTGAGAGAGAGGGTGGATGGTCAAGGTATTCGATTGTATAATATAAATGTTATATATTTTGTAATAGGACCTAAAATGTTCTAATTTTGTTCTCACTAGTTATTTGATTATGTTTTAATAAACATAATTCACAGCAAGTTTTATTATAACCTTGATATTCTTGATATAATATTCGAAGTATCTATAAAAAAAAATGGCATAATGCCTCCATACAATATTGAGAGTATTGCAGTAATCTTCCTAATCACCGTTTCTTGTTAACAGTATTGAATTATAGAACTGAATGACTTGCTGAGCACTGTTATCATACAGTGAGGTCGGTAACAGTATTGGCAAATTGCCTTACCTGTATACTTGTTCTCTGTGGTGTGGCCGATACAGATATGATACTTCGCCACTTATTTTCGCTTATTAGCTTCTTGAAGTCTATTAAAATAGTTTCCATTATTTGAAATGTAATGCTTTATATCCTACTGATATTTTCAATGTATCTTTGGTGTGAAACCTAAGTTATATGAACAAGAGTAAAAATGTGGCATATTTTTTGGCCGTCGTTGACATTTCTGAGTATAGGGGTCATATGCTCTGTGGGACATTTTAAAAGGTAACTGTCAATTCAGTAGATGATACTCTCTTTATGTCAGCCACTAAGGAAAGCCCAAATGACTTCAACTATCACCTGAGGTCAACGAAATATATAGTCTATAATATATCAGTGCATACATAATTTTAGAAAAAACAACAGTTAACCCTTAAAAGGTCAACCACGTCATATGACGTGTTGCAGAAGTCGTCCCACACATGTTGTTTACGTCATGGGACGTTCTTAAGTTTTTAATTTTGTGCGCCTTCATAGCTTATTGTATCGATATTGGTTCTGTACTACTTAGTGCCTTATTAGAGGTCTTGCTGGCCGTTTGCACTGCTCGTCTTCCATTTGTATGACCTGCGCGGGGGAGGGGAGGTAAGGGTGGCCTAGGAGGTTGTCAGAAACGTCAAACCAGCTAATCCTGGTGGCGATAATTTTTTGCCGCACACCTTCGATTTTGATGGTAGTATATCAGGAATAAAGTTTTTTTATTCTATTTTTAATAATTCTATAATGGAACTGAATGTAGAGAGATCCAATCGTTAATTTCATGTTATGAAATGGGGTAATAAATCAAGCGAACACTCAAGGGAAGAAGAGTTTATGACATTACAGTATCAGAGATGAGAAATTTCTTTGCTTTGGTTATGCTTATGGGTATTGTCAGGAAGGGCAATCTTCGATATTATTGGGTCACATAATCCTTCTCCTGAATTACACTAATTGACAATATCAGAACTGCATACTGAGCGCAGGGGTTTTTCTTATCACTAAGTTAGCTAGTATAGCTGAGAGAGAGATGTATTTAAGTTAGCTAGTATAAGAGAGAGAGAGAGGAAACGCACTGCAACCAATGCTGTAAACTTGGCTTACGTGATAAGGTTAAACTATCCTGTTATGATGTTCGTGATTTTCGGCTATACCAATATAACTTTAAAATGTTGATCAATTTTAAGTATTGTGTAATGAATATGACCGATATATAATAATAGACACGGTTGTAAGATAACGTCTTGGCCGAAAGTTAATGAACCTTAATAAACAAACTTATATTACAAGTGAGACAACAATCTTCATTACAACGATATAAACTGCTCAGATTTTTTTTACTCCGTGTGTGTGTGTGTGTGTGTGTGTGTTTCTCCAACCATTCCTAATAACTCCGCCCACCAAACGAATTCCAGAACTTATTGGTGGAATTCTTGTTAGCAGAGAAGGGGTTCTTCCCCCCATCTCCCTCAGTAAACACTGTTACCATGTAATTTTTCGAAGTCTCGTAAGACGGTGTACCAGGGAAACCTGCGTCCAACTGTACGTCTTGTGAAGCAGCATATTGCTAGTTCCTTACATCCTATTGTCTATTTGCTCCCCATTTTCCCAATTCAAACTTCTAAATAAAAAAGAACTCATCCCTTTGTTTCCTCTCACTGCCTCATGGCCGCATGCTTCCCCTTGTGTGATCATCCCAGACAAATAAAGTTTTCAGGGCATACCTCAGTGAAACATTAGAGTTTCCTTTGCCCCAGTGTTAGAGAACTGAATAATCGTAACTTGTGCAAGAAGTCCTTTTTCTTTTATCTTGTCTAATCTGGGATCTTTTTCCAGATTCCCTGAGTCACGTGTCAAGTCTGTCCGCCCGCAGTGTTGCATTACCGCAAGATTTTCGAAAACCAGCTTTTACGTGAATTTCATTTTGCGCCAGCAATCATTCACTTTTGAGAGATATTATTAGTCCATGTGGGGACCAGTTGCATTTACTTAACCTTGGGTGTTAAGCAGCCTCTTGTAAATAAATAGCTGTAAAGTAATTACCTGAGCTCTCAGCCAACCTTTTGGTTAACTTAATCGGTAAGCCAACAATATATATAATATATTAATAATATTAATTTATCTATATATATCTATATAATAATATATAAATAAGATAAATGCCCACTAAGGAAAATAAACAAGGAGTCTGCGAGATCTTTCGGGCTGAAAGCCCTTTATGGAAGCAGCTGCTTCAGTAAGGCTTTTCAGCCGAAAGATCTCGCAGACTCTTCGTTTATTTCTTCCCCAGCGACCCAGCCCCCCGCCCCCCCTTGCCCCCTATTGCACCCCCCCTTTGTTTATCCTTATTTAGTCCCTATCTACCCCCCCCCCCCCCCTATCTTATTATTTTTTGGTCCGTGGCATTTATCCTTTATTTATGGGATTTATCACGTTCCTAACTTTACGTGATTCTGTTATACATAACCATACATTATATATATATATATATATCTAATATATATATATTATATATTTATATATATATATATAATATCTATAATATATATATATTATATATATCTGAACGTCAGCCTAGATTCTATATAATTATACTTTGTCATGGCGAATTCTCTCGCATTGAATAGGAAACGTGTGTATGAATATTTTGAAACAACAAATCTGTATTTGGGTGAATCCTAGTAAGAGATCCGTCTTGGATTTTAATTATGTCACATATGTTATTACGTAACTAGTCTCGGCTGCCTGTTCGACAGTTGCTAAGGCCAATAAAATTCAATTGAGTTAAGACGTGTTGGTGTTTCGTGCCCATTAAGGGTATCTACCCATATTACAACTCTTACTACTACTACTACTACTACCACTCTACCACCATCGGGAAAAGTATATATCATTTCTTGGCTCTCTGCTGTCGGTCTTCTTGATCGTCATTACCGAAAGTGAATAAGTACACAGTATGTCTGCTATTGAGGTTGCAGCACCGTGTTAAGTAATATGATCTTTAAGTGTGAAAAGTAATTCGTAAGTTCCAGACACACCCTTAGACCGGCTCGTGTCTTTTATTTCCTTAACTGCTTCAACCATTGATTGATTATCTTTTTTCTGTTTGAGTCGTCCGATACTTTTTTATAGGCTAGCTATTGTCAAAACTTTGAGTTGCGGTTGTCAAATGTGAAGTGGAAACCCGTAGATTATATAAATTCACTGTTATCTGTATTGTCGTTTAAAGAAAAACCTTGAATTGCAGGCCTAAGGCCTACCTATGAGGCTTATTAGTAGACGTCCGCACGCAGTTCCCGAAGTGACGTCATGATAATAGACCTGTTTAAGATAATGGTTACTCGTCATATCATTTTTCCTTTTCTCAAAGAATGCATAGCTATCTGCTGTGACCTAGGCTACTTGGGGGCCAGTTATCCTAGAAAGGGAGTGTTGCTAAGTACCCCCCTCCCCTCCCAATCAGTCATGCAAGGGCTCGGTGTCCGAGGTTAGTTTAGGTGGGGTAAGTGTAGGTCTGGTATTCCCTACTACGGTTAACCCGGGTAGCCTAGGCCAGGCCACTTGATCCCTGCATCGATTAGGGTAAAAAACCGCATGGTACAGGGGTGGACCATGTACGATCAATGTGTACAACCCCAAGAAAAGTACATTATAACGCGTCCTGACACCGGAGTAGAGGTCTTTAGCTCCGTTTCTCACCAACAAGAAGTCGCGTCTGATGCCCATCTCTGATGTCAGGACGCTTTATATATAATGTACTTTTTTTGGGGTTGTACACATTGATCGTACATGGTCCACCCCTGTACCATGCGGTTTTTTACCGTATAACGCGTCCTGACATCGGAGATGGGCATCAGACACGACTTGTTGTTGGTGAGAAACGGAGCTAAAGACCTCTACTCCGGTGTCAGGACGCGTTATAATGTACTTTTCTTGGGGTTGTACACATTGATCGTACATGGTCCACCCCTGTACCATTCGGTTTTTTACCCTACATGGTGATATATTTTTCTGGTTTTTTGTCTTGTTTTTTATACATAGCTATCCAGCAATTATTATTAGTAAAGACTCATCTTTTCTAGCTTCCTTCCTCCCCCCTTCCCAATATCCAGCAGAAGAAACTAAAAATTTTGGCAATAGAAAAACATAATTGAGTTCGATGCATTAGTCGGAGGATAAGATATAAATTACATGATCAGTCGAAAAAAAGCACGAGTCCTTCCGTGCCAATAGTAACAATTAGCTATGAACATATTTATAAGAACAGTTAAATGGATGTATCCTTTCCTAACTTGACCTAGGGTGCTTGGTCCTTAACTATCAGCAGCCAAACTCCACCTAACCTGTCGCAGAACACTAGCTATAAATGTTGTTTGTTCCGACACGGCATACAAACCTTCGGTCCTTTTACAATAGGAAGGTACTAGCGGCAGCTGGATAGGTCGTAAGCTTTCGAACAAGGGGTTCGGTAGTTAACTGCTTGTCCGACAGGCGCGCGCGCGCGACTGGGAGGTAAACAAATCACTTTTGCTTTCGGCCTGCTGGCGTGTAGACGTGTATCATCGCTCTCTGCCCGCTTCATCGTCGTTGCTTTCGCATGGTTGTGTTTTTCTTTTTCTATTTATCTAGTGAAACTGAATTGTAAGTACAATCATTTCATCTTTATTTCCATTGAATTCAATTGTGAATTAAAGGATCTTGGTTTCTCCACGCCCCTCCGATTACCCGAGGCAGGGACTGAAGGGCGTAAGTGCGGGAATTCATTTTTCCCAGAAATGATCCTTGTATTGTGTATGCTCGGTGCCGAGGGCGGGAGAGCGCTCGCTCCGAGCTTATATTTTGGTTGAAAATGTGTAGATGAAAATCGTAAGTAACTGCCCTTTTCATTTTTTTTTTTTTTGACCTGTATGCTCGTTGCCGAGCGAATGCGCTCGGCACGAAAACTTATTCTGTATGGAAGTGGAATCGCAAGTACAGTATTCTTTTTCATTTTCATATATTTATTTTGATTGTAGCAATACTCATTTTGGATCAGTTTCCGCTCTTACCCGGAAATTGATCCTTTCCCCTTTTTATTTGAATGAAGTGAAATCGCAAGTGCAGTTCTTTTTTCATTTTCATATTTTATTGAGATTGCATTATTTACTTGGATCAATGTTTCCGCTATTTCCCGGGAATTGATCCTTCCCCTGTTTATTTTGTATGAAGTGAAATCGCAAGCGCAGTATTCTTTTTCATTTTCATATATATTTTGATTGCATCAATTCATTATGGATCAAGGTTTCCGTTCATAATCAGGAATGGATCCTTTTACCCTTGCGCTCGGTACCGAGGGTGCAAATGCGCTCGATCCGAGCCCTTATTCATTGTGAAGTGAATCGTAATGCAAGATTCTTTTTTCATTTTATTCCTTTTATTATTGATTGCATCAATATTTTATTTGGTTCAAGTTCCGCTCAGTCAGGGAATTGATCCTTATGCCCTTGCATTCGGGCCGAGGGCACGATTGCTCTCGGGCTCTTATCATTATTGTTGGGTACATGGGTGCTGTGCGGGGGTGGGGAACGAGAATCCCCCCCCCCCCCCTCCCCCCCCCCCCCCCCCCACTCAGCTCCCACAGATGGCCCTTCCCCTTCGGGGGGAGGTTATCTGGGGTTCTTCTCCTCGCCCGATCCGTCGAGCGCGGGGGAGGGCGCTCGGTGCCCGATATACAATTGTATTCGGGGTCTTCCGCTCGTTCGGTGTGGGGCTCACCCCCCGCGCGAGGGGACTTCCCCCCCACTAATCACTACTACTGTTATTTCCGCAGGTGCTACTGCCACGAAGGTGGACCTTGGTGAGGTATGGGCGTCCTTCCATTTGCAGGGCGTGCTAGTGTCCAGGGCTGCGGTTCTATTGTCGGGGCCTACTGCGGTGGTTCACCCATGGAGTGGTGACCACGCTCCATGGTGACGACGTCCCTCCTCACCTGGTGTACTCGCCTCACGTGGTAACAGTCTTGCCTACAGCCGCTGTGAAGTGCCGTTCGCCGTACCGAGAGGGGGGCGTGCCGCCGCCGCTCGTGGTTGCCACGCTGCCGGGCCGCCGAAACCACACTTCCGCTGCCCTAGAGCTCGCCCCTGGACCCTGCCGCCGGTACCAGGATGTTGCTGGCTGCTGCTCCACTTCCTGTGTTTCCGGTGCTGCCTGCCGTTCCTGCCGATTCTGGGCTGACTGTCCATGCAGTTGCTGTGCTGGCTGTCCCTGCCGTTGCTGCGCTGGCTGTCCCTGCCGTTGCGTGTCGCTGGACTGTCCCCTGCCGTTGCTGCGCTGGCTGTCCCTACCGATGCTGTGCTGGCTGTGCCTGCTGTTCCTGAGATGCCCATACCTGCTGACGTCGTCCCTGTTCGTGGTGGTACTACCCCAGACTTTGGTCTGTCTGTATAGGTGCGTCCGGGCCCTGTGGCTTCGGCTACAGCAGCCCCGGCTCCGCCCTGGATAGCAGATCTTACGTCTGTCCTGAGGAAGCTGACGAAGAAGAGGAGGAAGGTGTCGTCGTCGTCGTCTTCATCTTCATCGTCGTCGGCTGCCGCCTCTTCCCCTTCGACTTCTAAGGCTTCACAGCCGAGGAAGAAGAAGGTTGCCTCCTCCCTCCCAAGAAGTCTCCCTCGGGAGCTTCTCGGACCCGTCTCACCTCGGTGGGACGGAAAGGGTTCCTTCCGCTGGTCCTCCTGCTCCTTCGGGAGCGGGGCCCGTCTCTTCTTCCGCAAGGAAGAAGACTACGGGGACCAGAGGGTACCGGCTAACACCGGTACTTCCTCGCCTGGTGTCAGTGGTTCTGCCACTGCATCAGGGTCCGTCTCGGCCTCTCGTTCGCGGGAGGTACCGATGTACGGTCGCCTACCAGCGACCGTGCAGCCAGGAATCAGACCTCTGAGCCCGCTCAGCGTCCAGGTTGTCACGGCACGGGGTGCGGAAGACGTGGGTGACAGCCAGCCGCTCCAACGCGACTCTCACCAGACCAGCTCTCACTCTCGCGGCGATCAGCTGGCTACCCGGGGACGTGACGGTCCACGACCGGCCACGGGCTGAGGCTGGGAAGAGGTCCTCCCGTTCGCCGGTGCCAGCCACGGCTGGAACCAGCGACGTGACGTGCCGTGAGGACAAGCACCGGTCTCACTGTGACAGTGGAGCCTGCAGGTCGCCTGACCGTCGCTCTCACAGAGAGCGATCGGGTACGGCAACCAGCACCAGCTCTTCTGACACTCGAGATCGGGGCCGCTGTGCTCAGTCCAGCCGTTCTCCACAGCGAGACGGTTCGACCAGGCCTGCAGCTCGATCGCCACCCGCGGGTTTGACGATCGCCTGCAGCCCTCCAAGCCTGCTGGTTCTGCCAGCGAGCGAGGAGGGAGCGTCAGGTCTGCCTCTCCCGTACCTTCAACCTCCTCGGGTTACACCGGGAGGAGCGAGGTATTGAGGAGTGATCGTGAGGGGTGCGCCCCTCATGATCCCACCACGACGCCCTATCGTGCCAGGCACGGTTCTTGGACCGGCCAGGACGTATGCGCAAGTGGATGGAGAAGACCGAGAGGGCTGTCGCTGGTTTCCCCCTTCCTTTAGGAAGGAGGTTTCTCGGAATATGCTCTTGTTCGAAGGGCTTAACGGTTCCTACTCTGCAAGATGCTGTGACTTCCGAGATCCAGAGGAACTTTGCCGAGGTTATGGCGCTGATTCGTCAGCACAACGACCTCGGGGAAGGATCGCCGCTCCCACCAGCACAGAAGCACGTCTCCGGCTCCGAGTCGTTTTGGGGCCCGAGAGGGAACCCAAATCGACGGTGGGTCTGCCGCGATCGGAGCTTGCCGACTGTGTTGAACCAGGTAGTCTCTCGTCTCCGGACAAGAAGGCTCTCTCAGTTCTGGCCGGTCGAACAAGCTACTTCACCCCTCCTCTAAACTGCGAACAGAGGCGTTTCTTACGTGTCTTCGGACACCGTATTTGAATACCCCTTCGGTCCTCCTGAGAGGTTTCGACCTCGACGAGGACTGGAATGAGTCGGAGGACGGTATCGGCTCTCTCCTGTCAGGTGTCCGATCAGCCCCACCCAGACGACGTTCACAGTGGCGGCAGACCCTTACCTACAGTATGAGTTTGTAACCCTCCTCGGGAAACGTTTTTCTCCGACGATACGTTTTCCCAGACTCTGAGAGGCCATCGCCGTAAGGCGATGGCTGCTCCTTTTCTTCTCCAACTGCTAGTTCCGCTGGGAAGGCGAGCGAGTATCCAATTCCTCCCCCATTCCCTCTCTCCTTACGGCTACGAGGGAAAGGGGAGGGATCCTACAGAGATTTCTCTGTAAGATCCCACGTTAGGGACTGCGCTACCGGGGGGACCTTCGGGTCCTACCTGACGTAAGCCCCGGTCGTTGAGGAGGGATCCTGCCCTTTCTCGATTTCTACGGGAATCGAGAGGACCACCAGCCGATATCGTTTGACGAATTCGGTAGGGGGTTTCGCAGAGTGCTTAGAATTCTACGGAATTTCTAGCGCACTCAGAGTGTTCGAGTTTTTTTACGATTCCAAAACACTTAGGCGAGACCACGGTCCAAAGTGAGCGAGAAATCCCCGATAATTGTTACACGATAATCGGGAACCTCGCTTATGCTCGAATTCCTGTAATTTCTAGCATTTGGAAGAAGACTGCTGCTGAGAAGAGATAATTCTCACAGTAGGCGATTAACCTGGAATAGAGAAGAACGGACGGAACTTCCAGTTTGGCTTGAACTATCGTCTTCGGGTATTCTGTTCACCATTGAAGCTTTTCCTTTGGGAAAGACTTCTCCTTCACTCTCTTGACTAGAAGACGAAGGCGGTCGATCTCCAATCCTTATTCTCATTCCTCGAGAGGAAAGAATTTAGGATGGAGGTCGTGGTACAGAACCTACAAATATACTACGTATATTACCCTCGCGACATGATTCTTTTAACAGTTGAATTGTCCCGGGGGGTAGGCGCATACCGTAGTTAACTCTACGGTTTGTGACCGAGACGAATTGTATCTTAATTGAACTGCAACTCGGGGTTGCCTGCAACCTCCAGCAGTTATCAGTTTCGATTTTAGATACTTGCTATTGTCATGACAACACCAAATCAGCTTTTGTATTCACCGAAATCCGTTTCGTTTAAATATAATTGCTCGAGCGTATTCTTTATGCTCGATGGTTCTAGCCGAACGCATTCCTTCGTGAATAATGGATTACCTGGCAACTCACCCGGATGACGAGTCACCGAGAGCTACTGCGTATTGAACTGCCTGATAGCAGCTCAGTATCAGCTAGGTCTCGGAGATGCACGTTCGGTTACGTCTCTCTCCCCTGGTTTGATTGACTACCGAAAACCGTAAAATCTCTGCCCAACAATCATGGACTTAGGTCTCTGATTAACGGGGATTCTCAGCAAATTAATGAGGGTGGGACCATCATTACTGCCGTGTGACGCTCGATTTTCCATCGCCTTCGAACATTGCCGAGAATTTTTCAACAGGAAGATTATCTCTTGGACTCTTTCATCTTTCTGTTTACCGCACGGTAACGAAGTCTGTACTAGTCTCCCGCTGCATCGCACCGCGATAATGCGAATGATTTTTGCAGACATCTGAGTTTGTCTTCAAAAATATCTCGTATTCGTAGGTGTGCAATTATTCATTGCTCGCCCCGAATTAAACAGATGTGTCAGAAGACATCGCCTATCTCTCCGACCTGACAGCTCTACTTCCAAATGTTCAGCCATGAGAAGCAGTTCTTCAGCAGTATTTCCCTGTGTCTTCATTACTGAAAAGCGCTCCGCTTTTATTGCAACTACGATCCTCACCGGACAGCAATGAATAGCGGTTAGCGTTCTCAGTCTTTGTAACACAGGTTCAGAATCTTGAGAATCCTTCTCTCGGTTCAGCTGTGAAGACGTAGGTTGCTTTTTCTGTACACCTTCGTCTTCAACGACACATAGTGTTGTTTCTCCTTAGCGAGAATCAACTATACTATGAGATATCTTTTGGCCGATCAGGGGACCTCCGGGATCCCTCTAGAAGGCAATTGACTTTCGCCGTGTTTGGGCACATGCCTTAAAGAGAATCATCACCTCGCCTTCTGGCATCGGTGACGAACAAATTATTTGTTTAGTCTCTTGGACATAACCCTTTTAAGGCGAAGGTCACGTGACTTGCTCGGGCGCTTGGACAACTTGCCTCCTACCGAACGCAGTCAGTCGGCAGCTGTCAGAGCGCCCAAGTCAGTTACGAACTTCGCTGTGGACTTAGTTCGGTTGTTCCATAACAGTCTTTTCTTCGTCTAACGGCTTGTCACAGTACCCATACCATCGACACCCACCATTGAGTGTCGGTGTCCTATCCACTACCGAGAAGAACTTCACTGCATGGGGATAGGAGAATGTGAGACACTTCGCTGCAGACGGATAGACCAGTATGGGTACAGGACATCACCGAAGTCGAGAAGAGGGATAGGTCATACGACCATTCCCTCCTTTTCCTCTGAGGTAATTGCATGACTTTTCCTGCGAAGTCAAGCATCCAGGGGATGGGGATTCATGACGCTCGATTTCGTACCGACTTCGTAGCGAAGACTCAACCTTTCGGTTCCTGACGATCGGTTAGAGTCCTTCACAATCCCCTCCCTAATGGACTTCACCGCCTTCGATGCGAAGGAGATGCTTGCTTTGTCCTGTGAAAGCGCGACCGCGCTTTTCTGAAGAAACTCGACATCCCAGGCTGAGTGTTGAAGACTCTTCGTCAGCACCAAGATGACCTAGAAGTACACTCCCTCGAGTTACACAAGAACTTCTCCGTGGCGCAGGTACTGAAGGCAGGGTCTGGTACAACCAGACCACTGGCACCTCCTTCTACCTTTTGGATATTGCCCACAGGTCCTTGGATCGTTTTCCTTGGGACCCGTGGTGGCTGCTCAACACGTTGTGTAGCTAACCCAGACCCTAGCAGGCTGAACAGCATCGAGTCCTGGTGTGACTGTAAGAATAGATAATGAATGATGAGAGAGTGACTGGCTTCTCTTCCTATCTTTTTCTCCCCTCTACCTGTGGGTAGAGGGATACGGTCATCACCTTGCTGGATAAGGACGAGATGCCGGTGAGCTACTCGACAGAGCCCCATCCTATCCCTTTCACTAGGGATGGGAGCGAATATCCACCACTTCCTCCTACAAGGGGGGGGAAGTGGATGCCAACAAGAGACAAACCATAACTTTATGTTGCCTCTTGCAAATAGGAACTTGTTCTTGTTTGCTGGTACGAAGAGATACGCTTGCCTCTCTCTTAGTACTTGGTCCAGAGGTCTGACCATTGATCCTGCGGTGCACACCCCGATCAATCGGACAGAGGCTTGGATCCCTCCCTCGCTCTTACGACCAGGGAAGCATTCCAACCAAGGTTGGGCGAACACCAGTCTGTTCACAAAGACTCAGATTCCTCCCACCAAGAACGTGAGTCTTCCTATTGTAAAAGGACCGAGGTTTGTATGCCGTGTCGGAACAAATGACAATTTGTCCAAAATTGCATTTTTCCTAACTATACAAACCTGAGGTCCTTTTACACATAGTCCCACCTCATGCCACCCCTCACTCTGCAGTTTTTGCTTGGGCCAAAAGCAAAAGTGATTTGTTTACCTCCCAGTCGCGCGCGCGCGCCTGTCGGACAAGCAGTTAACTACCGAACCCCTTGTTCGAAAGCTTACGACCTATCCAGCTGCCGCTAGTACCTTCCTATTGTAAAAGGACCTCAGGTTTGTATAGTTAGGAAAAATGCAATTTTGGACAAATTGTCATATTGGGATAGTACATCCTAAACTAGCCTTTTTGACTTCATCTAACTCAGGGTACTGGTTCCTCGCCTGAGTAGGAGGATGGGAGCCATGATCCCTTATCCATCCTAAGCCGACCAGGTGTACCATGAAGTAGGCTAATAGAAATGAAGGGCAGAAGTTCATCTCAACCTGATCTTCCACACTGAGGGTGGCATAGCTGGCAAGAATTTTCAGACTGTCTTATCTTCCTCGAGAACTCTGACCCACCTCAACCTACCCATATGTTATTTTCATGCCATCAGTTGTGAAGTTTTTGCCTTTTAAAAAATTAGTAAATGCCAACAAAATTTTTGCTTTATTAACTTTATGTTGTGTAAATTACAATATTTATTTTTGTATGCATATTTGTACGTCATTTATATTTTGCTTTTTATGTGATAATCTTTCATTCATTAATTCAATATATGGCTTAATGTTTTCAGAGCTGAACTGGCAGAACGATGGATTTTTTCTTAGGTGCATTGGCATCGTGTGGGGCTGTCTTAGTGTCAAACCCAATGGATGTTCTCAAGACTCGTATGCAACTTGAGGGAGAGCTCAAAGAGCGAGGGAGATACACCGTAATATACAGAAATATTTTTCATGCAGCATATACAGTTGGAAAGGTATGATTTTTGCAGTCAGAACATATGTAAAGCATTAAGATATTTTGATGTTGTAAGTGAATTCCAAACTGAACCATAAGTGTTATGCTGTAGATTTTTTCTTAAATCAGTAATCTGAGTCTTGTCAGGATATTCTATAGTCTAATGAAGAAGAATTTCTGAATTATAGGATACAAACCATTGATTTTTATAGGAATAGCCATCATCTTAAGCTGAGAGAGAGTTGTTGAACTGGGTAACAAGATTGTTAACTGGTGGTTATGGGAGGAGGTTAGGTTGAGATGGGAAATACCCCTCACTCAACTGCCATCACTAAGCACTTTTTCTTCAGCTGCCTTGATTACTAGACAACACACAATATATATGCATAAGTAAAGAGGAGGTTTTAGTATCTTAAGGTATTATTTTAAATTTCATATTTCAGCAAGATGGATGGAGTGGCCTACAAAAGGGATTAGGACCAGCTTTAGGGTACCAGGTTGTCATGAATGGTATCCGATTTGGTTTATACCAGAAAATCCTCGACTCAGGAATCATATCTTTGAAGGATGGCAGTACTTCAACTTTAGGATGTGTTATTGCTGGAGCAGGAGTTGGTGTCATTGGTGGATTTTTCGGGAGTCCCCTTTACTTGGTAATCATTGAAATATCAGATGTATTTTAGTCAAGAACTACATATATCATGGTGCAGTATGGTAAAAAAATATTTTGATTTCCAAATGGCATAATAAAATCGATACTTTAAGGTCAGATTGACTAGTAACTTTTTTTTTTAGTATACACTATATATATGTATTGCGTAAAATTTTATTGAAAAAAATATTTGTATCCTTTGTCATTTCATAAGCTACTCCCCCAAAAAACAAAGTACAGCTACTGTATGGACGAACTATTTCATGTCAGGTGGTGTATCTCCTTCACAAATAAAATTATGCTGTATTATCATTGCAGGTAAAGACACATCTACAGTCACAGGCCGTCGAATCTATAGCTGTAGGCTATCAGCACAACCATCAAGGTATGTGTAATTGTTCCGATACGTAATACAAACCATCGGTCCTTTAACAATAGGAAGTAGCTAGCGGCAGCTGGAACGGTCGTAAGCTTCGAACAAGGGGAGAACGGTAGTTAACTGCTTGTCCGACAGTCGCGCGCCGCGCGACTGGGAGGTAAACAAATCACTTTTGCTTCGGCCGCGGGTGTGAAGGACGTGTTCGTCATCGCTCTCTGCCCGCTTCATCGTCGTATGCTTTGTTTATATTGTGTTTTCTACTAATGGTTTGTTTGACTTGAAAATGAAACTGTAAGTACACTGTTTTCATTTTCATTACTTAATTATGAACCAACATGGAATTATCGCCGTAGATGCGGCGATTTCCTCTCTTTTCATGAATTGAACCCTTGAATTATGTCTCGGTGCCGAGGGCGGGCGCGCTCGCGCCGAGTCATGTATTTTGGGCGAAAGTGTGTAATTGAAAAATGTAAGTACTCTTTTCATTATATTTTTGCCCTGTGCGTTCGTTACCGAGAGTGTGATTGCGCTCGGCACGAGCCTTTTAATTTTGTATAATAGAATGCAATGAAAGTGGATTCGCAATTGCAAAATTCTTTTCATTTTCATTTATTTATTTGCATGAATTTAATTTGGATCAATTTTCGTTCTTACCCGGGAATTGATCCTTACGTTTTTTTTTTATGTGAAAGTGAATCGCAAGTGCAGTATTCGGTTTCATTTTCATATATATTTTATGATAGCATCATATTATTGGATCAAGTTTCCGTTCTTACCCGGGAACTGATCTTTTCCCCTTTAGTTCTTCTATGAAGTGAATCGCAAGGGCATATTCTGTTTCATTTTCATATTACTTTTTCACTGCTGTGGTCGGGGCGGGGTAGGGGAAGCGAAGGTCTGCCAGGAAGTCGTCGGAAAGCTCTCCCGCGACTCCCTTGGTATCCGATTCTTCGTCCTCCTTCCTGCCCCCCGCTCAGCTTCTTCGTTGTATTTTGTATTTGGGGTCTTCCTTGCGTTCGGGATGGGGCATGTCTTCCCCCCGTGCGTGAGGGAACCCCTCTTACTAATCTATCTATGTTACCGCAGGTGCTACATCCGTGGGAGACGACCTTGGACAGGTATGGACCACCGCGGCGGCAGGGCGTGCCTAGCATCCACGGGCTGCTGCAGCGTCTAGCGAGGTCTGGGGCGGTCTCCACTACTACCACGGCCGCTTATGCTGCTCCCCCCCCCTCCTGGTCTACACTCCCCATGCTGTGTCGATGACGCCGTCTGCCGCTACTAGGGCCGCCGCCGTACCGAGGTGGGGTTGCCGCCGCCGCCTGTTTTCTTCGTGTTGCCTGCCCCAGACTTCCGCTGTTCCAGCAGCTCGCCCCTGGACCGGCCGCCAGGACCCAGGTTCCGCTGGCTGCCGATGATTCTACTACGAGGCGATCGCTGGGCCTGCCGTACCTGCCGCTGATGTGATTCCCGCTGTTGGCTTGGCTGTCCCTTCTGGGTCTACCGCTGCCGCTGTTCCTGCCGCTCCTGAGCTGGTTGCTGTTCCTGTCGCTCCTGGTTCCTGAGCCTGTCCATGCTGGTCCTGCCACGGTGTGTCTTCCCAGTCCCAGGTCCTTCCGGACAGGTGCAGTCGGGCCGTGTTGCTTCGGCAATAGCCCCGGCTCCGGCCTGGATGGAGGACCTGACGACGTCCTGCGTGAGCTGACGAGGAAGAGGAGAAGAGGAAGCTGTCATCTTCGTCTTCATCGTCTGCTGCTGCCTCTCCCCTTCGACTTCTAAGGCCCATAAGCCGAAGAAGAAGAAGGTCTGCCTTCCCCCCCGCCCCCTAAGAAGTCTCCTTCGGGAACTTCTAAGGGCCCGTCCCACCCGGTGGGACGGGGGGGTTCCTTTCTTTGCTGGTCCTCCTGCTCCTTCGGGAGCGGGGCCGTCTTCCCTTTTTCCGTAAGGAAGAGATAGATCGGGGACCAGAGGAGTATCGGTTAGCTCTGGTACTTCCTCGCCTGGTGCTAGCGGCGATGCCGCTACGTCAGGTTCCGGCTCGGTCTCTCGTTTCGCGAAGATATCCCGAGTGTACGTTCCTCTCTCCCTCGGGAGACCGTGCAGCCAAGTTTCGGCGCCAGAGTTCGCTCGGCGCCAAGACGCGGCACGGAGCAGAAGGCTGGTGAGAGACGCTCAGGTGACTCTTGCCAGGCCAGCGGCCGCTCTTGCAGCGACCAGCTGGTAAACCGGGGTTTTCCCCCCTAAGAAGGCTCCTTCGGGACCTTCTAAGGGCCCGTCTCGCTCCGGCGATTCGGGGTGAGCCTCTTTCTGCTGGTCCCCCTGCTCCCATTCAGGGAACAGGGCCCAGTCTTTTCTTCTATCAAGCAAGGAGAAGAAGACGGGGACCAGAGGAGTACCAGCTTCGGCTGGCACTTCCTCGCCTGGTTCTAGCGGTTCTGCTGCTAAACCGATGGATCCGCCTCGGGCTTCTCGTTAGCGAGAAGTACCGAGTGGACGGTCTCCCGCGGGAGACCGTCCAGCCCAAAGTCTTGACACCCGAGCTCGCTCGCCGTCAAGACCGAAGCGCGGAGCAGAAGACTGGCGAGTGTCGTGCAGACGACTCTCGCCAGGCCAGTGGACGCTCTCGCAGCGACCAGCTGGCTGCTCGGTTGACGTGACGGTCGCTGACCAGCCACGAGTTGAGGCGAGGAAGGGGTCCCCGCGGCCGTCGGTACCAGCCACGGCTGGTACCAGCGGCTCGACGCGCCGAGAGGACGCTCGCCGGTCTCTCCGCGACAGCGAGCCTAGCGGAAGGTCACCTGACGCCGCTCCCATCGGGACCGGGCGGGAGACGGTAACCAGCAACAGCTCGCCTGACGCTAGAGATCAGCGTCGACGTTCTTAGCCGAGCCTCTCGCCCCAGGCGCGAGCGGCAAAGCTAGGCCTGCTGCTCGATCGCCACCGCGGTGGACGATCAGCAGCAGCCCTCCAAGCACGCTGGTCCTGCCAGCGAGCTAGGGGGAGCGTCAGGTCTGCCTCTCCTGTACCTTTCAACCTCCTCGGGCTACACCGGGAGAGCGATGGTACCTATGAGGGATCGCGAGAGGTGCGCCGCTCGCGATCCCGCTATGACACCGTATGGACCAGGCACGGTTCTAGGAACCGACCAGGACATACGCGCAAAGTAGCTGGAGGCGACCGTCAGGGGTCTGCCGCTGTTCCTCCTTCTGAAGGAGGAGTATCTCGGGATCTGTTCTTGTTGGAGGGACTGGACGGTCCTACTCCGCAAGACGCGGTTACTCCGAGATACAGAGGAATTTGCAGAAGTCATTAAGCTGATTCGTCAGCATAATGACCTTGCGGAGGATTGCCGCTCCCACCAGCAGAGCCCACGTCTCTGCTCGAGTCGTTTTGGGGTCCCGAGAGGGAAACCAAACCGACGGTGGGTCTGCCGCGATCGGAGCTTGCGATTCTGTCTCGAACCAGAGGTCTCTCGTCTCCGGACAAGAAGGCTCTCTCAGTTCTGGCCGATCGATCAAGCAACTTCCACCTCCTCTACTGCGACAGCGGCGTTTCTACGTGTCTTCGGACACCGTATTTAAATACTCCTTCGGTCCTCCTGAGAGGTTTCGACCTCGACGATGGACTGGAATGAGTCGGAGGACGGTATCGGCTCTCTCCTGTCAGGTGTCGATCAGCCCCACCCAGACGACAGTGGCGGCAGACCCTTACCTACAGTGAGATTTGTTCGTAACCTCCGCGGGAAAACGTTTTCTCCTGACGATACGTTTTCCAGACTGAGAGGCCATCGCCGCAAGGCGATGGCTGCTCCTACCCTTCTCCTACCGCTAGTTCCACTGGGAAGGCGAGCGAGTATCCAATTCATCCCCCATTCCCTCTCCTTCCTTACGGCTACGAGAAAGGGAAAGGAGGGATCCTACAGATATTTCTCTGTAGGATCCCACGTTCGGGGGACTGCGCTACCGGGGGGGACCTTCGGGTCCTACCTGACGTAAGCCCCGGTCGTTGAGGAGGAATCCTGCCCCATTCTCCGATTTCTACTGGGAATCGAGAGGACCACCAGCCGATATCGTTTGACGAATTCGGTGGGGGTTTCGCAGACTGCTTAATTCGTCTACGGAATTTCTAGCGCATTCAGTGTTCGAGTTTTTTTACGATCTCCAAACACTTACTCGCGACCACGGTCCAACGTGAGCGAGACGAGAATCCCCAGATACACGATAATCGGGAACCTCGCCTATGCTCGAATTCCTGGAATTTCTAGCATTGGGAAGAAGACTGCTGCTGAAAGAAACTATCTCACAGTGCCGACCAACCTGGAATAGAGAAGATCGGACGGGAATATCCAGTTTGGCTTGAACTATCGTCTTAGTATTCTGTTCACCATTGAAGCTTTCCTTCGAGGAAGACTTCTCCTTCTTCACTCTCTTTGATAGAGATCGAAGGTGGTCGATCTCCAATCCTTATTTTGTTTTCTTGAAGGAAAGAATTTAGGATGGAGATTGTTGTTCAGAATCCTACAAAATATACTACGTATATTAACCTCGCGACATGTTCTTCTACTAAGCAGTTGAATTGTCCGAGGGGTAGGCGCATATCCTAGTTTATCTACGATTGCGACTTAGAAGAGAAGTATTCTAATTGAACTGCAACTCGGGGTTGTCTGCAACCTCCCAGAGTTTTCAGTTTCAATTTTTATATACTTATGGTTTTTTGTCACGACAACACCATTTCAACTTTTATATTTACCGAAATTCGTTTCGCCTAAATATAATTGCTCGAGCATATCTTTTATGCTCGGTAGTTCTAGCCGAACGCATTCCTTCGTGGAATAATGGATTACATGGCAACTCAGGATGACGAGTCGGCGAGAGCTTCAGGCTCAACTACTGCGTATTGAACTGCCTGACAGCAGCTTAGTATCAGCTGGGCCTCCGAGATGCACGGTCAGTTTATGTCTCTCTCTCCCCTGGTTTGATTGACTACCGAACCAGTATCTCTGCCCAACAATCATGGACTTAGGTCTCTGATTAATGGGGATTCTCGCAATAATGAAGGACCATCTACTGCTGTGACGCTAGATTCCATCGCCTTCGACATTGCGAGAAATTTTCAACAGAGATATCTCTTGGACTCTTTCATCTTTCTGTTTACCGCACGGTAACAGAAGTCTGTACAAGTCTACCCGCTGCATCGCACTGGCGATAATGCGCGAATGATTTTGCAGACATCCTGAGTTTGTCTTCAAAATATCTCGTATTCGTAGGTGTACAATTGTTCATTGTTCAACCCGAATTACGAGATGTGTCAGAAGACATCGCCTACTCTCCGACCTGACAGCTCTACTTCCAAATGTTCAGCCCATGAGAAGCAGTTCTTCAGGCGGCTTTCCCCTGTGTTTTCATTACTGAAGAACGCCCCGCTTTCATTGCAACTACGACTTCTCACCGGACAGCAATGATAGAGCGGTTAGCGTTTTCAGTCATTTCGTAAGCACAGGTTATGAATCTTGAGAATCCTTTCTCTCGATTCATCTGTGAAGACGTAGGTTGCATTCAATATCTACCTTCGTCTTCAACGGTACATAGTGTTGTTTCTCCTTAGCTGAGATTCAACAACCATGAGATGTTTTACCTTCAGGGACCCTCGGTCTCTAGAAGGCAATTGACTTTCGCCTGTTGGGCACATGCCTTAAGAGAATCATCACCTCGCTGTCCGGCATTGGTGACAAACAAATACATTATTTGTTTGGTCTCTCGGCATAACCCTTTAAAGGCGAAGGTCACGTGACTTACTCGGATGCTTTGACAACTTGCCTCCTACCGAACGCAGTCAGTCGGCAGCTGTCAGAGCGGCCGAGGTCAGTTACGAACTACGCTGTTGACTTAGTTCGGTTGTTACACAGCAATCATTACTTCGTTTTAATAGCTTGTCACAGTACCCATACCATTGACACCCACCATGGAGTGTCGGTGTCCTATCCACTACCGAGAACTTCGCTGCATGGGGATAGGAGGATGCGAGAGACCTTCGTGCAAACGGACAGACCAGTATGGGTACTGGACATCACCGAAGTAGAGAAGAGGGATAGGTCATGCGACTATTTCCTTCTTTTCCTCTGAGGAACTGCATGACTTCTCCTGCGAAGTCAAGCATCCAGGGGATGGGGATCCGTGACGCTCGATTTCGTACCGAACTTCGTAGCGAAGACTCAGAACCCTTCGGTCCCTGACGATTGGTTTCGAGTCGTTCACAATCCCCTCCCTAATGGACTTCACCGTCTTCGATGCGAAGGAGATGCTGCCTTGTCCGCAAGAACTTCTCCGTGGCGCAGGTACTGAGGCAGGGTCTGGTCCAACCAGACCACATGCCCTTCCTTCTACCTTCGGGATATTGCCCACAGGTCCTTGGATCTTTTCTTGGGACCCGTGGTGGCTGCTCAACACGTTGTGTAGCGAACCCAGACCCTCGCGGAGGCTGAACAGCATCGAGTCCTGGTGTGACCGTAAGAATGGATGAGTGAATGAGAGTGTGACTGGCTCCTCTTCCCATCTTTTTCTTCCCCTCTACCTGTGGTTAGAGGAACACGGTCGTCACCCTGCTGGATAAGGACAAGATGCAGGTGAGCTACTCAACAGAGCCCCATCCTATCCCTTTCACTAGGGATAGGAGCGTATATCCACCACTTCCTCCAACAAGGGGGAGGAAGTGGATGCCAGCTTGAGACAACCCATACTTTATGTTGCCTCTTGCAAACAGGAACAAGTTCTTGCTTGCTGGTACTAAGAGATACGCTTGCCTCTCTCTTAGTACTCGGCCCAGAGGTCTGACCATTGATCCTGCGGTGCACACCCCGATCAATCGGACAGAGGCTTGGATCCCTCCCTCGCTCTTACGACCAGGGAGGCATTCCAGGGATGGGGACGAACACCAGTCTGTTCATCAAAAAGACTCAGATTCCTCCCACACCAAGAAGTGAGTCTTCCTATTGTTAAAGGACCGATGGTTTGTATTACGTATCGGAACAAATGACAATTTGTCGAAAATTGCATTTTTCCTAACTATACAAACCTGAGGTCCTTTACATATAGTCCCTCCTCATGCCACCCCTCACTCTGCGTATTTTGCATGGGCCTAAAAGCAAAAGTGATTTGTTTACCTCCCAGTCGCGCGCTCGCGGCGCGACTGTCGGACAAGCAGTTAACTACCGTTTGCTCCCCTTGTTCGAAGCTTACGACCGTTCCCAGCTGCCGCTAGCTACTTCCTATTGTTAAAGGACCTCAGGTTTGTATAGTTAGGAAAAATGCAATTTTCGACAAATTGTCATTTTACAGATGGAGAGTGGAGGGGAAATTAGTGAAGAGATTACACACCAAATATGAAATCTAAATCATCACATACTAGTATCCTGTGGAAGGATATATTGTCAGAAGTAAACTAGTGAGATTTGCACGCCTGCAGTTTATGCACATTGCAACAGAAAGTTCAAGGTTTTGTTATATGAGTACTTAGGTAGCAAGCTCCTTATATATAGACTTTTGTCACATTTCACATTTCTAGACTATCATGAGGACATGTATGGCTTTAGAAAATACCCTGAAAAAAAATTTAAAGCATTTCTGAAAATCACTCTCAAAATGAAAAGATGGAAAAAATGTCAGTTGAGGCAGTCTGTTACTACAAATACAAGGCAGCATACAAGTCCCATGTATGTCACCAGGACGTTCAAATCAAAGACTTCACATGCTTTTCTTTCCAATATTTTTTTAGGTTAAGACCTTGGACACTAGCTAAGTTTGTTCATTAGTGCATGTGATTATATCCGCTAGTACATTTTGTGAGTACCCATATTGAGATTACTAAGATATTTTATATATATTCAGACAAGAAAATGTAAGGATCTTTTATATATATTCAAACAAGAAAATGTAAGGATCAGGACAACTGTATATGTATTATGTTTCCCAGTGTCAGAAACATAACAGTTATTTTAAAATTTTATTCCAAATGTAATAATTTAAATGCAACATTTTACTTTTTAAACATTGTTTTACATTTAAGTATACAGCACTAGTATATACGTACTATAGGTAAGCATTATGGTTTTGTAATTAAGAAATAATTCAAAAAAATTTATTTGAAATAAATACTCACCCTGAAGGTTTCAGACAACTAAGTTTTACACTATAGTTGATGCCTTTATAAATATTTACGCTTCATAGATTTTCACTGTAAAGCTATGTAGTACGATGGGTAATGTAAACTATAATTCCATCGTGTAATGAGAACATAGTATAATATCATTTTACATAGATACTAGAAGATGCATCAAAGAACTGCTTATTATGTGTGATACAGTTATTAGGGCAAGCTAATTATCACCTATTGTCTACTATTCTTATTATGACTTAGCTAAGATACACTTGATGAGCATAATTTGCTTTTTGTTTATATTAGATCATTATGAAAGGTACACTTTGCATTTATTACCATATACCCTCTTTGGTTTGCTGTGATAATACTGAATGGGATCGCAAGACATTGTCAAGTGATTCTGAATGTTTTTTTTGACACATTTTCAATTTATGTAAATATTAAAGTTTTTATGAGATCTAGGAACCTATCATATATATATATATATATATATATATATTATATATAATATCTATATATATATAATATATATATATATATATATATATATATATATATATATATATATATATATATATATACAGGCAGTCCCCGGGTTATGGCGGTCTCGGCTTATGACTTCCGAGGTTACGACGCTTTTCAATTATATTCATCAGAAATTATATTGCAATACACCCCCTGAACAACCTGAACTAGCCCTGGTCACTTACCAGCCCGAACCATCATTTTTATTAAAAATTTACCAAATCTTTGGTTAAAATAAACGATTCAGTGTTGCCAATCTCCTGGCAAACACCCTCGTTACCTAGTTACCATCCCACCGCTAGTAGCCCTGCCTCACGGGCCGGTCACACCTGCCTCTCACGTCAATCACTTCGTTCGCGGTGGAGTACAGATGTATCCACAGCGAACTCCTTTTTTCTTTGGGTCGTTGCCCTCCGGCCTTCATTTGGCCCGTTTTGATTTGATTGATTTTGGTGACGAATTACGCATCCCTTTGGATTGCGGTTGGATTGCTCTTAATACCTTGTCATTAGACATTGATTCTGCAAAGGAAGAAACAACACAGGCTACGACAACGACTACTGCATCCTCGGCCACGACATCACAGAAAACGACGAGCGGAAGTTCAACAACGTATCGTCTTTGCCAACAATGCAGAAAAGGATGAGTACCCTATTACACGATAGTCATTCCTTATGCGTAAATTGTAGGCCTGTTCAATATAATGTAAGACCAGATGTTTGAATGTCAGGAGTGGTTCTTTTTGGACCAGATGTTAGGGTATCTCAAACATAGGAAAGGTCTCGTATTAAGAAGTAACTGTAGGCAGGAAGAGACTAACGTAGATCAAGATAAAGACTTAGAGACAGTGCTCTTTTAAGAGACTTGAGTAGCTGACATCGAGTATGACATCTGTTACCGATTTTATGTCGAGATTATGTGAGGATAGATCGAGCAATAGGGATACTGAAATTACTAATCGTTCTTTTCCAGCTCCCCTGCCTGTTCCAGAATCAGCCCTAACCGGTGCTGGGGGTTATGGGGATCCGCAAGCCCACAGGGCAGGATCCGCCGTCCCCCCTGGCGCGGAGCAGGCAGTGTTGGCAGCAGATTCCCCTTCCCTCGATGTGTAAGTTCTCAGGATGATAAAAACTTAGGTCAGATATAGACGAGTAGGGATAATAGGCTACATAGTGTTTAGTTTAGGAAGAGAAGTGCAGGCTTCTTCGGGTCGGGTTTCTATTAAAAGTAGTAGTTTTTAGAGCACAGTGTCCTTAGAGCATCTTTAGGCTTTTCCTGCTTCGATTCCTTGCATCAGAAGCTTTTAGGCCAGGGTTGGTTTTTCAGATATGCTCCTTCGTCTTTAAGGTTACTTTTCCTCTACGTATACGATACGATAATTGTTAATATCAACTAATTCTCCGTTCAATGCATATTGACTTACGATATTCAGTATGAAGAGAAATCGAATAAATTAACTACGATTAGCCTAGTGTTCACGATGATATATCGTATGCATATTCAGTAGCCTAGCCTAACCTAAAGTATTCGCTGTACAACATATCGGTAGTTATTTTTATATTGGCTAACGCTGTAGGCTTAAGGCATTCTTGACTTCGGATAATTCAATACAGGTGTAATTGAAAACGAAACGAGAATCCGATCTGAGGATAATTAATATGAATGTAATCGAACAGAATGAAGATCGGATTCTGTCCGACTAAAGCATTATAATTGTATTATGTGTATCATCATATTGGCGTAGTATAAACACTAAACTCGGCAGTCATTCACGCTGGAATCAGCGGATGACGAATACGGGTTTGCGTCGCCGACTCGCCGTATCCATCTCATTCTCTCCTGATTGACTAAAATGACTAACGTAACAACACTCTCACTTATGCCAAGTTGTACAAACGTCTTAAAGGAGACGTGTCTTCAACTATGTTGACATTTAATATAGTCAATGAGGTATCTATCTTGGGCATATAATCAGATGTCAGATATAGGAATTTTGTATGTATGACGTCCTTCATACGTTAACATTATTATTGCCGTCCCCAGTATTTACATTGATTAGTCAATTACGTTTTCAATTATTACCAGTCGTATTATCAAATTACAATGACAACTGAAATTAATATTAGGCCTAATAAAGTTAATTTAATTACCTTTAAATATTATTTTATTACTTTTTCAATTAAATTAAACAATTACACTAGCTGGTCGTCAAACAGCACTATTGTAAGGAGGTGTGGTTTAGACAGACAAGGATGCCGGCTAGTCTATTTTTTTTTCTCCTTGGCTTCAGATTCAACCATATCACTTGGTCTCGGCTAATGTTTTTGTCCTTAGTTAGCATATTAATGAATATCTGGATACTTAACTTATGTAACGAAGTCATACTGTTCGTCTTACGATGTAATTTAAGGAACCAAAAATTTGACTGATACGTCGCATTGGAAGGTAGTTTTTTTCCCTCGGGTTAGATGGCGTTGAAATTTAGGATTCCGTTCGTTTTTCACTCGTTTTCATAGGTATTACGACCTTACACTTTATATACGTTATTAATCCTTTGTCTGTGTGAAAACAACAGTAATGAGCTCTTTCATGCTATTAGTTTCTTTTTACCAGCGGCTGCGTTGGGAATTCATACAAAAGCTCGGACTTCTGTCCAGGTTGCTGATGAACGTAATTTTGCCTTAGCTTCAGCTGCTATCGGATTCGATTACTGTCACAGCTGATCAATACAATAAAGTGATGTTGTTATAGAGTCGATCGCATTAGCAACAAGTTCTCGTTCGGTTGTTCATAGCTGTACGGAGTTATACGAGTATTATCGTTAAGATAATACCCTTTTAAACTTGCTGCAATTTGCGAGGTGGAGATATTAGACGATCGTATTTCTCTCTCTCTCTCTCTCTCTCTCTCTCTCTCTCTCTCTCTCTCTCTCTCTCTCTCTCTCTCTCTCTCTCTCTCTTTTCCCTGATTTTATCTCTCTCTCTTTTCCCTGATTTTATATTCTCTCTTTATCCTAGACGATTGTGTTTCTCTCTCTCTCTCTCTCCTCTCTCTCTCTCTCTCTCTCGTCTCTCTCTCTCTCTCTCTCTCACTTTTCTGATTTCATATTCTCATCCATATTCTCTCATCCTATTTTCACGCTCTCCTAACCACTGGACTCATTGTGCAACAGAGGTTTTTCTTCCTTTCACACCTTTTCAAACTTTCTCAATTTCCTTCAGCGCTGACTGACCTCATAGGTCCCCAATACTCGGCTTTGGCCTAAATTCTATTTTTAAACCCAACAATCTTGCTGTCTGAGTTAGTATTAGAGTAGGAGCGACTATTAGGAATATGTATAAGGTATTCATGATATGATATATCACAAGAGGATTTTAAGTATTAGGACAGATAGGAAAGAACCTGTCTAGGTCTATCTGAGGGTATTCTTTCAAGTGCCAACCAGGCAGAGTAACAGACAGGCAGGTACAACACTACAAGAGGACATCACTACAGATCGACGGGACACCGTCGCAGACGCACCGATGGACATGGTTTTTTGGTCTCCTCCGTACATGAGAGGGCCTAAGGCCACATGGGAGGTCTTCAGTAACCTCCATACATGAGAGGGCCGAGAGGCCCACATGAGGTCTTCAGATTCCTCCATACATGAGAGGCCGAGAGCCACATGGGAGGTCTTCAGATTCCCTCCATACATGAGAGGCCGAGAGCCACATGGGAGGTCTTCAGTTTTTCCTCTACTCAGGTGAGGCACATAGCCAGCTGAGAGGAAACAGGTTTGTATCCCTTCCGCACTCAATGAGTTTTTGACCTTAGGGTAGAGGTGCATGGAGTTTTTTTTCCCTCCACTATTGGCAGGCCTAGAAGGCCACACATGGGGATTAGCTTGGACGAGTGACAAATGAACTTGAGACTGACTCGCGTACTCAATTATATTGACTGACAACTAGTACAGTGGAGGGCCGGGCAGATTTGATTCCCCACCTCCAAATTAATGTTGTTAATCGGGCTAGTTCAGGTGTTGTTCAGGGGGTGTATTGCAATATGAAGTTTTTATTGTAAAACTAATATTGTAATACCTACCTGAACACCTGAATGATTCCACGACCCTCCTCCCCTCTCATACAGAGTTATTGAGTTATGATTGACGTGAGAGGGCAGGTGTGACCGGCCCGTGAGGCAGGGCTACTAGCGGTGGGCTGGTAACTAGGTAACGAGGGTGTTTGCCAGGAGATTGGCAACACTGATCGTTTATTTTAACCAAAGATTTGGTAAATTTTTAATAAATGATGGTTCGGCTGGTATGTGACCAGGGCTAGTTCAGGTGTTCAGGTAGGTATTACCATATACCCTCTTTGGGGGTTTGCTGTGATAATACTGAATGGGATCGCAAGACATTGTCAAAGTGATTCTGAATGTTTTTTTTGACACATTTTCAATTTATGTAAATATTAAGTTTTTATGAGATCTGGAACCTATCATATATATATATATATATATATATATATATATATACAGGCAGTCCCCGGGTTTATGGCGGTCTCGGCTTATGACTTTCCGAGGTTACGACGCTTTTCAATTATATTCATCAGAAATTATTTCCAGGGTTAAGACGCATGTTACAGGGTTACGACGCATGTTACAGGGTTACGACGCCTACAAACGCTGATCTGGCAGATGAAATATGACACCAAAAATGCAAAATAATCAATATTTAAAGGTTTTTTTGATGAAAAATGCAATAAGAATGCAGTTTACATAGTTTTGAATGCACCGAAAGCATTAAAAGTAAGGTTTTCTTAGGATTTTTGACAATGTTCCGGCTTACAACGATTTTCGGCTTACGGCGCGTCTCAAGAACGGAACCCAGCTGTAACCTGGGGACTGCCTGTATATGAATATCAATGTACGTTCATTATTTTTCTACTTACATTATTATTATTAATAGGTGTTAGTTTTTCCAGACAAATATAGCTAAAATTCTCCAGAAGAATAAACATTAAAAGATAAACTTCTTATGCACAGTTCCACTCTTCAATGTTTGTTAGCAGAAGCACAACTTGCCCTGTGTCGTAATATTACCCAGGTCCAGAATTACTAAACATTTGGTCCATGCAGATAATTGGAAAAATAAAATTAAAGTATTGTTTTTAATTGAATGCAGCCCATGTACCTCTCTTCTTACAGGAGTTATATCAGCACTTCATAACATAGCTAAGCAAGAAGGTTTAAAAGGTCTTTGGCGTGGTGCAACTACTTCCATCCCACGAGTTGGTATAGGATCAGCTTCACAGTTATTCACCTATTCTAAAAGCAAAGATTGGTTGGATCAGTATGAGGTAAGGTATTGTAATAAGAATTAAATTGTTAAGATACAGCACTTGGAATTCAAAGTCTTATCATAGTAGATAACCAGTCTTATGATTCCAAATCTTAGTTGCATGAAGTGTTTATGCAAATTTAATATTTTAAGAGGTCCTGTGGTAAAGGCTCTTGTAATTGTACTGTGGCTCTGATTTTGTTTCCCCTATGACCATACCTGCTTGTTAGCCCTTATATGTGGTTGGGAACTAGAGTTGTTCATCAGTGAACCTAAAACACTAACTTTGTAATTGTAACTCTAGTGACAATTTTAGCTATTTCAGTCAAACTTGGAATGATGATAAACCATCATGTCTAGATGCAACTGAAGGAAGTTTATCTTTGTATTTGTTCTCTGTCTATCAAAATGTGTGCACTTTTTTTTTTTTTTTTTTTTTACGATTTTTTTTTAAGAAATTGTGGTTTTGATTTTGGAAGGGTTTTTTTTTATATAAACTGTAAGCTTTGACTTCATATTTGGCATGCATACTCTACCTTTATTTGTTAAGAGAAAATTTTTAAGTTATTTAGCTTTGAAAATACCACAATCATGTTTCCTTCAGCATTTCATCAATCACAATACGTAGTACTATTATGGAAGAATTGGTTGGGGAAAGTGCATTGCTTTAAAACCTTACGCATCTCGTTAGTTTAATAAGCTGAGAAGATCAGGTCTACCATACAAGTACATATATCTTTTTTAAATTTAAGCTTCATTTTAGATCTTGGAAAGATCTACCCTGCAAGTGTCTTATCTCTGAAATCCAGACCTCATTGTAAAGCATTGAAATATAAAATTAAGGAAAAAATCAGGGCTATATCTGCAACAGAACCAGTATGATTTTTTATTATTAAAGCAGTCAGATGTATCGCTTAGAATTAAGTAGTTATAGATGTGTGCAGAGGCCAAGAAAACTAATATTTATAAAGAAAAACTTGAGTTAAATGTTTTGCCCTGAATTATCCAGAAGGAGAAACCAGTTCCTGTGCATTAGTCACATTCATTGGAAATAATACTATATATGGTGACTGGTTAGTGAAAACAAGACCCAGAAAGTATATTAATAATATTTAGTTATCTTAGTTCATGAAATTGCTAATTAATGTATTTCCTTTTCTGTTTATTCCAGTTATATCCCAGAAACAGTTGGCAAAGTACTTTAGCTGGAGCCATGGCAAGCGGTTTAGTTATAGCACTGTGCATGAGCCCTTTTGATGTCATAGCTACACGTATATATAATCAAGGTAAGAAATTTATTTTCTTAGATATTTATCTACATAAACTATTAATTTTTCACAAACTCTTGAACGAAGGGAAAAGATTTTCAATTTGTTCCTATGGAAATGCAACCCATCTTCTTATGTATCAGTGTGTGGTGGTGATACTTGGTCTATGAAGGAGTTAGATTTGCCTCTGTTTTCTAGAGGGCAGGTGTTTGGTATTTCAGACTACCTGTACCTCATTCTACTTGAGTTAATGTCACCCACAAGTCCCAGAACACTTTTCTTCAAGGTCAGTATCTTCTCCAATGCACCTAAAGCCTGGTGTAAGTCTGGATGTAGAAGTGGAATGATAATGTTCCCTTCCAGCCTTATTTCTTCCTTTTAGAGCAGCAATGGGTTGAAGTACATGCTAGAGTCAGGCAGGGTACAGGTGAATGTACTTCAGACATCCTCTGCATGCTGTTGACTGGGAGGCATTTCCCTCATCTTTTCTGTTATGACAATGGGGTGATGCACCCTGGTAGTTTCATCCAGATCCTAGTACTGGGTTTTAGCCAGGACTTAACTGCCCTCTGTTTAGAAGTCTCATACGGAAGACATGGTTTTCCAAAGACGCGTACCCCTTCTCATGTTTGGGGATTTCTCAGGCCAAGGGGTGTATTGCTGTAGCCAGCCATTTCACCAGTCTGGTAGAAGGTTACTTGAATCATGACCTCTGCTTGCAAGGCAGAACGGGAGCAAGGCATTTCCCTGGTGGCTCTCGGCTCCAGTCACCTTTGAAGACCTACCTTCCTCTCAAGTAGTAAGTCTCAGTGGTTTGTATTCCAATGAGAACAAATATAAAATTTTAAAGAGTATACAAACCAGAGCTTTTTATATACTGTTCCACCACAACCACCTTGCTCAGTCCCTGTAGCTGAAGAAGAGGTGAATGCGATGATCGTGAGTGAGGGATACTCCCCTACTCACCCCTATCCCCACCTGGTTAACTATGTACCTTGTTATCAAGTTGTCAACCATTTTCCATCTCACGCTGAAAGATACTCCTCCATAAAAGGCTCTGGTTTGTATACATAGGAAAAATAAGAATTAGTTTAAAAATTTTTATGTTTGGTGTCTTAAGTTGTTGATTTATTCACAGTTGTATCTTGCATGTTTACTCATAATTTCTGTTAATTTTTTGTACATGGTTTTGAATTGATAAATTGCATTTACTGTGTCATTTTTATGGTTTAACATGTTCACGAAAGAATTGATCAAACTGTAATAAGTTCAGTGGACTCCCATAAAATGTCTGTTATTTAGTGAGCCTACTTCTCCTCTTGCCCTCTCAGTGACATGTTGTTTGAATTAAAAATGGTTCACTAGGTATAACCATCCATATTTGTGTGCTTCAAATAATACTGTTTCCTATACTTTTGATTGTAGGGTCTTATATACCATGGATCAACTAGCTCTAATGTATCCTCTGCAGCTGCTTGATGTCAGTGCCAAAAATTACTTTTGCCGTAGTATATGTGAATGCATTTCAAGTATCTTGGTTTCTGCTTATTTTTATGAATCCAAATTTTAGATCAGATGTGATGAATTTGTTTTTGCTGTGAAAATTTTTATTATTTGGTATTGCTACCAAGTTGAGTAAATTTGTTTCTTTTCTAATAGGCCTTGACGGTAAAGGTCGTGGATTATTGTACAGTGGCATAACTGACTGCGTTTTGAAGATATTCAAGACTGAAGGTCTTTGGGGATTCTACAAAGGTTGGACAGCAATATATTTCAGAATTGGTCCTCATAGCTTTTTAAATCTTATATTTTGGGATCAACTGAAGCTTTTATACAATTCGTACCAAAATCTATAATTTTTTAGTGTAAGTATTTTTGCAAGATGTATTTCTATGATGTAATTCAAATTTATGTTTATATGCCATATCCTCTTCTGAAATCTAGGAGCAAAGTATAATCATTCCTGATATTTACAAATAACATATGATGAAGAAAGTTATTAGTATATTCATAAGGTACAGGGATGCCTCTCTTTTTTTTTTTAATTACTACTGTATATATTTTGAAAATTTTTCTATTATGAGGTATTATACTTATTACTGTATTATAAGAAAATTATTTTATCCTATAGTTGTTACTTGAACTGCATCATGTTAAGTTGCACCTGTAATGTAAATGCAGAATTATTGCAAACTGCTGAAATCAGGTATATTTATGCAGAGTCGGTGGTAAGGCTATAACATTTTGTTTATGATGAAATCTGTAAAAATTGTTTCCAATGCAGATTGAACTATCACCTGTGTGGCTTCGTTGTTGATTAGTTACAGGAAAGAATAGACAGCATTGCAAGTTAGATTCTCTTAGAACAGAAAATTAATGTTAAATCAAATAGTTCCATGCAGGGCCTGTGACATTATGTCTTACCATTTCTGTTATGAAAGGTGGGTATGCTTAACACAAAGTTAATTAGACTTCCACACAGTTCCTTTAGTCATTATTTTTTTTAATCAAGCTTTTCTCCGTTTCTTTGACACTTGATTACTTTTGTCTTATATAATTATATTGAAATTTTAAAATATATACATCATATCACCTATTAATAGTTATCTAGCATTTAGGATGCATTTGCAGTTTTTGGAGCAAAAGCTCATGTACAGAAACCATTTAATTATTTTAATTGTTATTATGTTAATATTTTGATGGTGAGCTGAATAGATTTGTTTACAATGGCATCTTAACTTAACAGACAGTTCGGCAGTCTTGCCTTTCTGTAAGTTATGAAATATGTTGATTAGTGAAGGCCTAAGATGCAGTAGTATAGATTACATGATATACTCCAGAACAAGTGTAGCAATTCTGTGAAAATCTATTTTCCTCTCTTCCCTCTCTTGGTATGTTGCATTATTTCACTAAGTTTTTTGAAAGGTCTTGTAGGTTGTTAAATTCAGTAATTTATGCCATAATGCAGGTACGAATATGAAATATAGATGGCACGTGCATATGTGCCGCCTTTGTCTATGATTTTATAGAGCAAATGTTTGCCATTTTGTACTTCATAATGGTAAATCAACTTGAAAAATCCAATAAACTTTCCATCCAAATCTCCACCTGTTTGTGTGCAGGGCTTATGAAATCCACATCACAGCAGTATTATTTTTCATATGGCACATCATAAAAATTTTTTATCCTTTTGCTGTCTCAAACATGTAAGCTACTTGATTTTAACAGTATTATGCACTATATTTACTGATAAACATTATATTAATCTCATTTGATTAAGAGATATTAACTTTATCAAAACTTGGATTGCAAAAAGGATATGAGAGGAAGAGGCAGTCTCATACTGTTGTTTATAGAAGCTACAATCTCCATGTAATTGACAGATGAAGTGTGAACAACTACAATTACAGTATTAATGACAGTATATATGTATCAGATGTAATTAATATTGTTGTATGGAGAAAAAATTAAATTTACATGTAAATATTCTGAGTTCATATGTTGATTACATGAATAAATTGAATTCTCATAAACAGACATGTCTGTCTGTGTGTTTCTCTCGTGCACCGTGCTCTGTTATTTAAATTAATCATATTTTATAATGGGTGTTAATATCTCATAATAAAATGTGACTATTATCATTGCGCACATCAATAAATATAGTAGCCCTTAGCATATTTACCCAAATTTTCAACAAATGGTATAAGGATAGCATAAGTTCAAGTAATTTGCAGTGTTTTGGACAGCATAAGGACTACATAAGGTTTTGTATGCCATACCAAATAAGTAAAATGCATATTCCTTCATATATCTTTAATATTAAGCCATTTACGCATGTAAATACTCAAAGGCTGCAATGCAGCATATTCGCTAGACATAAGAGATCACATTTGTGTGAATTGCAGGCTCTTTACAAGGCTTTGAAACACACTAAATGTTCATTTAGTGGAAGAAAAATACAGAAAGTGGTGCATGATGGGTCAAAGAAGCCATGTAACTGGGTTAGGCTGGCAAGCATTGGTCACATTTTTTATCATATTCAGTGTCCAGCAAGCTCACTGTATTTTGTTAAGCTGAAAATATGATTTTCAATTTTCCAGACTTGGACATATCCGTTAAGTAATGAAATCTACAAAGTTCAATCTGTTAAGTTAAGGTGCTGTTATATTTAGTTATTATAGCAATGAGTCAGGACTTCTTATGTCAATCTTATTTTTTTTTATATATATATGTAGCATATTTTTTGTGCAAGTGACTAGGCTTAGATTTTTCATGTTTTTTTTTTTTTTTTCATATTTTCACTTAAAATTTAATCCATTTCATGTAAGGCTATGCATACCCTGTGTGTGAATTTCAGTTAATTCCATGTTCTTTACTTACTATGTATAAATCACTTTTATGTTTGATGATAAATTTACTGCGTGGTTAGTCATAAAGACACAAGTAGGTTGTCTTCACAGTAAGATTGAAACATAGATTTCACTTTTTATGGAAAATACGTAGTGAATTGTCCAGAATTTTTGCCTTAATTGTATGCTCCAGATCTAACTCCTCCAAGAAATACAGCAACCTCAAAATTACCAAAAGGTGAGCAGGAGATGCATTCATATTGGTGTCTGTTGGACTGATGAACATGGTTTCTTGACTCCAATACCATCATTTCCTTCTATATAAGCTTGTGCGAGTATTAAATTTTGCTTTTTAGTACATTGCCACAGAAAATAACCAAGGCAGAATTTTCCAAGGTGCCTCCCCCCTCCTTTCTTGATCTTGCTGGCTTGCTTTCTTGAGTGCTTATTGCTAAAGTGTAGTGAAGAGGATAAAGTGACCTAACATTTTTTACAAAGTTGCCCAGTGATGCTGCGTCAAGTTTTCCATGAGAAATAAGTGGGACCACTACTCTGTTCCAGCCCCAATTTATCTATTACGTTGCTTTTATTCAATGTTTATTTTTTTATTGAATTATCTACAACAATGTAGACCACTGCATTCAGTGGTGAAGTGTAACTGTTTATTCCATTATTTTTCAGTTTCATTTCTGGTAATAAATTTCCTTTTTCTTATTGTAATGAAGACAGAAGCTATAAGAAATTTTAATAACCATCACTTTAGTGCATTGCTACCTTTCAGTAATGACAAAGTTTTGGATATATACAAATACACATTTGGAATATACTACCTATTGTGCTTTGCCTGCTGGTGAATCAATATTGGTGAGAATTAAGTGGTAAGAGATGGGAAGGGCAGCAGTAAACCTTAGTGTTGATGTACAGTTTTAGCATTTAGTAAGAATAGTATTTTTGCACAATTTTAGTGTTTTTTAAGAAAAGTAGTTTTGCACAGTTGTATTTTGTTAACAGTTTTTGTTTAAAACTTAAGGTTCAGAATTAGTACAAACTGCACCTCATTGTTTGTGGAGAAAGGACTGTATTTGTTATCGTAATGAAAAAACATTAGGGTATATTCCTGTGTAAGACTTTGTGTTTGATGTTTAGAGGTGATAAAGTTATCTTATGTCTAGTACTGTTAGTATCTGTGATAGTTGTAAGTGCAGTGTAAGCATATTAGTGGCACAAATTCTATTATTATTATTGTTATTACACCATTTGATATTTGCTCATGTCATAATGGACAATTTCACTTGTTCTGTTGAGTTTCAGACATTTTTTGTATCTTGTATGTAACATTTTTAGATTATATTTAATTTTTTTACATAAACTGGTCCTGTTACGAATTTTGACTCAAATACTGTACTGGGTAATACAATCATGGAGATTTATGTCATTGCAACCAACTCTCAGTTCATTGAGAAGTCAGCATTTAAAGTTACTTTTGTCTTTCCTCCAATCAGAAATCTAGAGCAAAATAGCAAAATAGCTCTTCGCCACAAGATATCTTATTCTGGTGCAGTATGCTCCAGTTGAGAGTGAGGTCACAACTTTGGGTCATATGGCGACTTCTTGGGACACTTCCCTTACCAGGACCATTTACAAAAGACCAGTCTTGAACTTTATTTTATGTGTAGAGAATAAATATTTTTGGGTATTCTTGTCAAACAGCAAGTTATTCAGTTGAGGCATCTACAACTGAAAAATATGATAGGATACCAGATATCAAAATAGCTTATTATATCAGAGAGGATTTTTGACAGTTTACCAAAGACAGATACTCAGATGCCAATAAAGTTAAGACAGGATACCAAAGAGGAAAAAGCATCCCAATAAAGTATAAGTACACGGTAAAACTGTGCTACTTTTTTCTTACCAAAACTTACAACACTTCATGTCTAACATGTTAAATCGTAATATCTTATTTTTGATTGTGTATCTGATGTTGCAGTGTTCTTTATAATGTTTGAGGAATGGCTGTATTCACTTTCTTTTGTTTTTAAGGATGCAACAGATTATTCTTTCATTTTCCATTACTTCATACTGTAGCATCATATTACATTATTGATTCATCTATTTCTAAACATTTCTGCAGTTGGTGAGAGATAATAGTGAAAGTGCAATGCAGTAGCATTTCAACAGCAATTCTGCTGAAGATGAAATTTAAAATAATTTGCATCCTCAAAAATGTATGAATTTGTACATTTAGTAATGATGTAGTGACTTTCAGGATTTGGGCTTGGCAGCTGTTGTAACAATAACATGATTTCAGTTCAATATTAAAGAGGGAATGGGCAATACATTTCTACAGTAATTCTTTGTTGCATATGATTGAAATTTATACCTTAATGGCCACATCAGAAATAGTATGGTTAGAGTGTACATACTTATATGGTTGATCTTTGAAAAATTGAGTCTCACTCGTAGCTAAATTAATCTTTCACAATAAGTCAATCTGTCACACTTTTGTTTGATTCTTTTCAAGTCTGTGTCCACAAGTATCCCCATTTTCCATGGGCTTTCCTACAGGTCTCCATCCTTTTGCTTCCATGCCTTCTGCTTTTCTGAGTAACTGGTCCACATCCCTTCCCATCATATGTCCAAACTATCTCAGTCTTCATGCTTCAGTATTTTTTCAAACCATATACAGAATTTGTGTGCACGCATTTTCTACCTACAGTATTCATGTTCACTTTTGCAGTTAAATAGTTACAGGATACATCTTTACATTCAAGACTGTTCTGTTACCGCTGGTCTTGGTAATGCAGTCTACTGCAGATGTTACTCAAAAGTGCTGTGTTGGTGAGGTACATACACCTTATGTGTAGCATGAGGGTTTCCAAGTTTGTGTTTACTCAAATTTAGTTGCCTGTTGGAAGAAGCCTGTTGGAGAAGGTTATTCATATTGAGGCCGAGTTTGTCATCAAATCCTAAATTTTTTGTTATTGAAATAGGGGAAAGATGCATTATGAAGCACAGATAAGGCGAGGGTAATTTAAGGTGTATTTGTATATACTTCATTGTTAAAAATGCACTGTAATTTTAGTGTCTAAATTTTTATTTTAAACTAGTCTAACCAATCACTTAGTCATGTGAAAACTCAGAAAAGTGGGAATTTGTGTCAAGTACATAAAATGTACTCTAAATTGTTTTAATATAATTTCTCAGTGCATATAGATGGGTGCTTAATGATTGAAAAACTAAACATTATTCTTAGTATTTTTAGGTTTACCACTGTAGTGCACAGCATGTAGCTCAATAAATATTTTTGTAGCTATTCCATTTCATTAACCTACACAAAAGTAGCATTATTGAAAGACTTTGTTGTAATATAGAAAAAGTTAATAACTATATTAATATAGTATCCTAGATATCTTTAATGTAATATGACGGTTTTCAATAAGCCAAATTTACTTGCAGTTCACTTTTGACACAAGGTCTCTGTCTCAGCCCTGTAAAGCAAAGCATTTGGGATCTGAGGTATGTGTATTCTCCTTACAGAGGGATGCCACATGTCCTGGTTCGTTCCCCTGTACCCATGGCTCTACTGCCTTCTGTCATTTACTGGAAGTCCATACCCACCTGTCACTTCCCGTTTACCTTAGCTGTCCAGGTTTTTAAACGTTTTGTTCCCGTTCTCACTTTATGAGAGTCAAACTTCGGAGAACAAAATGAGTACTGGCATATTGGCAATCATTTTCAGTCAAAACAATTCTACTCAGAACTGTCCTAGGTAAGGCCATTTGTATGACTTATATTCTCGACAGATAGCTTAGGTAAATTGCCATCTTTAATATAATCTAGGGCTTCTAGTTTTCTATTCTTATAGGCCACTTACTGGCAATATGACATGGAGTCATATTTGAATGAGTTTTAATTTTTCTATTCTTGTCAACATTTTGATGATAAATTATTTTGCAATCAACCTTGATATTTATGGTTGTTCCAAAAATATACATTTATCCAAATTTAAGAAGTCTCATACATCTATAAACATAGTATCAGTGTTATATTGTTTGGTTAATATTTCTAGTATAAAAAATGTTTGTAGATAGGTTTGATATAAAATTTATAATTCCTGTACTCTGTGCTATATGTATTTATTTATTGATTTGTATAACTATATTGTAATGCGCTGTTCATTAGGTGAACAGTGTTATGTCAGGGATTTTTTATTTTTCAGGCTGAGCTAAACTATCTGTAGCTTCCAAACTTAGTTAGGTTCACGTAGCATGAAGATTGACACATAAATACTTTTGTCTATGTTTTAAATACAGCCAATGTTTGGCATTGTTGTAGGGCTAGAGGGAGCTGCTTTCCTAGGATCTAAACTACAGGTCTGTACCAAGCATTCCAAAGCTACTTTACATGCTGGGTACCAGCTAGGCAGGAAATCTTTTCTATTTTCTTGGTAAGTAATATCCTAGTGTCCTTTTATTTCCCAAATACAACAGATTTTGCTAAGAGTTAACATTCAGTCAAAAGGGATTTTGACAAAGGAAAAATCTATTTCTTGGGGAAGACCTGTGTTGCCCAGTGAAAAGTTCCTGTAGCTCACTTTTCTAAGTATAAATAGATCCTAAATATACCAGAGAAAAAGCTAGCATGGTATGCTGAAGTTACTACCCTCAGCTCGAACACCCCAAGGGCGTCGGTATAAGCATAAGGGCAAGTGGAAGCCACTACTCACAGGTCTTCTGCCAATTAGAGGATTCCTCTTCAAAGTCCCTCCTACGGCAAGAGCCATTACAAAGGCTACTCCCCTTACCTTCTGCTTGCTCTCGCTACTACTACTACTACTACTACCCACCTGCCATCTTCATTCCTGGAATAGACACCCAAGCTTGGACTGGTTAAGGGTGGGGAAAGAAGAAGGGATGAGTTCACTGGACGACACAGGTCTTCCCCCAGAAATAGATTTTTCCTTTGTCAAAATCCCTTTTCTGGGTTTGACCTGTGTCTGCCGGTGAAAAAGTATCAGAGAATTTCCATCCAAGCTTAACAGATACCAAACAAGTATGTAAAAAGGGATAATGAAACCTAAGGTTCACTTAAAGAATAAATTTAATGCGCTGTAAGAAGGCAGAAAATTTACTTACTAATTACACTAGAACTTAAACTATGGCTTAAAACTATTAATAATAAGAATAATATAATAAGACAATATAATAGAATGGGATCTGAAGCAATATACAAAAGGTATGTACAGACAGGTCAGTGATACCAATATGGTCTCAACACTATGTACATGTTCCAGTGACGGGATGGCAAACCAACCAGCCCGGCCCAGAAGAGAGAGGGTTGGCAGGGAATACGAGCGAGGCAGGTAGGAAGGAGAGAGTATTAAAGGAAAAAGGACTGACAAAAAGGGGGCTAAGGGAAGGAGTTGATAAGACTCGGTCATTCAGGGGAGACTATGCTCCCTGCAGCCACTGTTGAGAATTTAAGGGCCTCTAGTTCTTGAGATAGTGGCGTTTAAATACTGCTGGAGATTTCCAACCCGTATATTTCTTCAGGTCTTCGAAATTCATATTGTGAAAATAGTTAATGGAATTAGCCACTGCTCGGATGTCATGGACGTGTGGGACTGAATCCGGGTTGGCCTGTTTAATAAAGTAGAGTGTTTGTTGTCTAATACCTTTAAGAGAAATCGTACCACCTTTCTCTCTAATGAAAAGGCCTGAAGATTTTTTGGAAGTCCTGGCCAAATAGGATTTAAGGGTAACGACAGGACACAATGATGCGTCCTGTGTCAGAGGAATAATTTTCCATGGAGCCCATGTGTTTTGTGGGTCCTCATTCTTAGCCAAGAACTTCCGATCTGGGGATAGTAATACTTCACCCGACGGGAGGAATTCAACATGATCTGGATTTCTAGAAAGAGCCGAGAGTTCAGATATTCTGGCACCTGAAGCCAGGGCCATTAGGAATAAGGTCTTTCTGAGAAGGGTTATATATGAGCATGACTCATTATCAGTGTCTGAGGCTAATTTAAGTACGTCATTCAAAAACCAAGAGACCGTATGAGGGCGTTCTATTGGTCTCAGATGGGCACATGCTCTTGGAATCAAAGAGAAGTATGAATCTAACAAGTTAATATTAAAGCCAAGCTGAAAAATCTTCCCTAAGGCCGATTTGATCGTAGTAATGGTACTAGCGGCCAGGCCTTTCTCAAATAGAGTTCTAAAGAACGAAATTGCCAGATTTGTAGTCATATTTTGAGCAGCTGAATTTTTTTAGAAAAATGGCCAATTTCTTCACTGCTGAATCATACTGACTGAGCATTGATTCTCTTTTATCTGATTCTATGAATAAGATGTTTAGTGCATCAATACTAGTGTCCTTTTGGGCCGCAAACTTCATGGAGTCCATAAAGTTAGGGCACTCAGAATTCTTGAGGAAGCTGACACAGTCTGAGTTTGTACTACCTGTGTCAGTTCTGGACGGGGGATCCGTTTGCGCCGGAGATTCAGTTCTAGAAGAAGCGGAAACCAGTTGCTCTTTGGCCAGTTGGGTGCCACTAATGCTACCTGTCCTGTGAAAGATCTTAGCTTGTGCAGGACCTTCATCAGAATATTCACCGGTGGAAATTGGTAAATCTCTGCCAATTGTTCCAATCTATGGACATCGCATCTGTGGCGTAAGCTAGAGGGTCCAGGTTGGGTGCCACGTAACATGGTAGTTTGTGATTGGATTCCGTGGCGAATAGGTCTACTTGAAGGTCCGGGATTTGATTGCAAATCCACTGGAACAACTTCCTGTCCAGGGACCACTCCGATTCCAGGGGAGTTGTCCTGGAAAGTGCGTCTGCGATAACATTCTTTACTCCTGCCAGGTGAGTTGCTGACAGGTGCCAATGATTTTTCGCCGCCAACAAAAATATCGCAATCAATACGTGATTTAGTTTGCTTGACCTGGAGCCTCCTCTGTTTATGCCGTGGTCTACTACTAAACTGTCCGATACTAACCTTATAGGACTGTTTCTGGCCGGAGTCAGTTGCTTTAGGGTCAGGAAAACTGCCATCACTTCTAGAATATTGATGTGGAACTGGCGGAACATATCCGACCACGTTCCCTGGACTTTCTTGTGTTGCGAGTATCCTCCCCAGCTGCTCAGAGATGCGTCCGTGTGGATAGTTAGAGACGGCGGAGGGAATTGCAGTGGTACTGACTTGGCCAGGTTCCGGCGTACCGTCCATGGACGGAGCCTTTTTGTCAAAATGGGTGGTATTACAGAGATCTTGTCCCTGAGATTGATGTTGGCTCTCTTCCTCCAGACTCGATTGATATCCTTCAATCTGGCTTTCAATAGGACGTCCGTCACCGACGCAAACTGTAGCGAACCTAGGATTCTCTCTTGGGTACGCCGAGAAGCCTTTTTGTTCTTGAGGAACTGTTTTGTAGCCGTCGCTATCTCCTTGACCTTCTCGGGTGGGAGATAGTTTGTGCTTGTTTAGTTCCCATTGGATTCCCAGCCATTGGAAGCGGGAAGCCAGAACGAGCCGAGAATTTTCCGTTTATCTGGAAACCCAGAAATTCCAAGAATTTTATCACCTTGGCTGTTGCTTTGCGGCACTCGTCGACGCTGGCTGCCCAAATGAGCCAGTCGTCTAGATAGGCTACTAACATTACCCCTTGAGTTCTCAGTTCTTGAACTATCGTCTCTCCTAATTTGGTGAATACCCTGGGCGCAATGTTGAGCCCGAACAGCATGACTCTGAATGAGTAAGCCTGTTTTCCTAGCTTGAAGCCTAGGTACGGAGAGAAGTTCCTTGCTATCGGAACATGATAGTAAGCGTCTGTAAGATCTATAGAAGTGGTGACGGCCCCACGGAGAAGTAAGGTCTGCACCTGCGAGACGGTCAGCATGCGAAATCTGTCGCATTGAATGTATGAGTTGAGACGGGACAAGTCCAGAATCACTCTTCTTTTGTCCGACTCCTTCTTTGGGACACTGAACAGACGTCCTTGAAACTTTAGGCGTTTTACTTTCTTTATAGCCTTCTTCTGCAGGAGATCTTTGGTATAGTCTATAAGGTCCGCCATTGGAATCTGGTAAAAACTGATCGGCGGAGGGGGCCCTTTCTCCCATTTCCACCCCAGACCTTTTGAGACTACTGTGGGCTCATGGACTGAAGGTCCAATGGTCTCGGAAGAGATATAATCTCCCTCCTGCCTGCGGGTTCTCACTGGCTGGCTGCAGGTCTGCTACCTCTGCCTCCACGGAAGCCTCTACCTCTTGGTCCGCCTTGTAGCCAGGCGCACCCTTTGGCCCTGCTACTTCCGGCATGCCTATTGTAGCCGCGAAATGCGTCTCGTGACTCGTAGGAGGGGTTGAAGGCTGGGGAGGTCACTATGGCTGTCGAGGTTGAAGGCTGCTGAGCTGGCGGAGTTTGTAATAGGACAAACTGTTGTTGCGGTTGAGCCTTAGATGTCGAAGGCTTGCCGAACTGAGAGTCCAAAACCGCTTGCACGACTGCCTAAGGACGGGAGGCCTGGTAAGGATGAAATCTCCTTGGCCTCTTCTTGGGTCTGGATTGGTGTCCGAGGCCATCAAACTTCCTTTTGGAAGGAAGTCCCCAGTGGACCCGAAGACTCTGGTTGGCTCTGGCTGCCTCATGAAAGACATTGTTGACCTCGTCTTTCGGGAACAAATTTTCGCCCCATATTGAGGACTTTATGAGTCTATTAGGCTCATGCCTTATAGAGGCACTCACCAGGACATACTTCCTGCATGCTTGTCTCGCCATAACGAAATCGTACAGGTCCGTTTGGAAAGTCTGTAGCAGAGCTTTTGTAAGGACCCGGAACAACTGTTCTTCAGTGTAGGTTGATGCTACCAACTCCGCCGCAGTGACGGAGTTGATAGACCTTCCTAATCTGGTCCTTGCCTCGAATTCCACTTTGACCAAGTGGGCCGGAATCCTACGTAGCTTCTCGGTGAATGGGTGGAAGCGCATCCGGATCGAGTTTACCTGCCGTAAACGTAGCAGGAGCGTCATTCCAGAACTCCACATCTGCGGGGAAGAGTAGAGAGGTAGCCTCTGTCTCTTTTAGCACTGGTAAGGGCTTATCCTTCGCCGCCGCTTGCATAGTTAGTTCCGCCACCTTGGATGTACAGGACGACGGAACTCCGTTTGGGGTCACAAACATTGTAAAGCTACCTTTATGGGGCGTTAGTTTGGTGTTAACGCAACCCCAGTCGGAGAGGGTGCGAACCCAAACAGCTTGAGCATGATCCCTAGGGAAGATCACTGTCTCCTTCGGGACCTTGTCTACTCTGACTAGCGCATGTTCTGCTAGTCTGACAAATCCGGGGAATGGGAATTGGAGACCCGGCAGGAAGAACTCAAAAGTCCTCCATCCGACGGGTTCCGCACCCTTCGATTGTCAACTTCCCATCTGAAAATGGGGCATGTAAAGCCAACCGCCGCGGGTTGTTATTCTCGAAGGCTGGCAGCTGTGACGCATCCGGCACTGTCATGGACAGAGCCGGGGTTCCGGAATGGAGGAATCTGGTCATCATCTCCTCCAGGGGCCCGATCCTCTCGGTCAGGGACGTTATTGCCTGGCCTGAGGTATCTGAGCCCGAGGCGAGTCGTATAGACTCAAGCCTCTCGTCAACCACTTCCCTAACCTTCGACATTAGAAGGTTAGCAAATGCCTCCTGGTCAAATCCGGACTCCGTCGCCTTGGATTTGGCGGATTTGGCTCTCGACCCTTTAAGAGGGGGAGAATCCTTGGCAGCAGGCGACTTGGCAGCAGAAGTCGACGGCTCCGGGGCCGATGACGACTTAGTCGCCGCTGACGGAGTCGGTTTCGATCCCTTTGGAAGGGATTTCGGTCTTACCAATTTAAGCTTGGGAATGACTGAAAGCGATCCTTCCCAAGCAGGGGTGGACTTAGAGAAGCCCCGGAAAGAAGAGGAAGAAGAAGGAGTAGGACTTAAGAGACTACCTGCCTCACTTACCTCCCCACCTACCTCCTCCTCGGTGGCCATTGGTTCGCGGTGAAGGCTGATGGCCGCCACCTCTTCCGTCATCAGGTCGCAATCTTGTTCCTCCGGGATGGGCAGCGTCGCCAATCGGATAGACTCTATGATGGGGTTGGCAATATGCGCTGGAACAGCCGTCGTAGCCGTGGCCCCCAGGTACAGAAGGGAGCACAGATCTTCAGCCAGGACGTACGGCTGTCCCGCCGGCGCATTCTTCCCAAAACCTGACACCCAACCCCTAAGCGCCACCCTTGCCTCATGCCGGAGGGACAAGGAAGCCTGTAAGAGAGGAAATCGAATTAACATTCCACTCGGGAACAGTATCTATAAGAAACTCCTTAAGTTATTGTAACAGAAATTCCATGCAAATGAAGCAGTAAGGATACTTACTTTCTCATCAGAGAGAAAAGGCACCATCTCATAGCAGACGGTGCATGCGTCCGGGTGCCAGACCATGTAGTGCTCAAGTTGCACGGCGCAGTTTGCGTGCGACCGGCAGACTACATGGTCGTAGGGCTTGCCGAGGGTAGCGGAGCACCCTACAGCTTGACAACGGACCATCTATAAGTTGAAAATTTCTTATGAGTATCAGCACCAAAACGCTGGAGTTAACTCCGGCGAGAGCATGCACCTTAACCTAGATATTGGTTCAAAACTTACTCACTAAATGATTTCAACTCACTGAATGAATAAAAGAAAATCTCTGGGTGTATTTGCCTGCTCCTGATTCTGTCCTCGGAAGGTAGATGTATGTCCAGTATGTGGGATCTGAGACCCGCCGTACTGGAGAAGAGGAAGGACCTAATCTCTACTATGGTCGGCTGAATCAGAAGGCTACGAATTATCGTAGTCTAAAACCTGACCCATCCACCGTCCCCACCGGAGTGGGGAACGACACGAGAACGGAAACTGAGCTGCGGCAACTTAGTACAATAACTCCGGCGGCGGGTGTGAGGACGAGTCACACTTCGTCGGCACCTTAAAGGTCCGGAGATATCTACAGAATAGTCCCCAAAGCTTAGCCTACTCAAAGTCTCATCTCTCATTGTCAAAAGTAATGCCGGCGGAAACGGGCTGAAGCGAGCGGAACAGGGGAAGGTAATTCCTCTATCTGAACCTGAACGCATCTAGGGGGGAGTGTAACTCCCAGCCCGAATCCATAGCCGGGGGAGGACAACTGGGAGGAGAGACCACTGAGCGGCGGAGCAGTATAAATGTACGATCCGGTGCGATGTCCGCTGACTGGTGTGATACTAGACCACTGTAAAGCCGGCAGAGCTATCCACTCAGAGACATAAGGTGATTACATATAATACCAGTAACCCCACCGCTCCAACCCCTCTCTTCCCCACTTAAGTGAAAAAGCTCGAGCGGTCGTTCATTGATAAGACTACTAGAACTGCGAGCTATAAGCCAGCGTCAGGCAGAGCCGAGCTAGGAAGTAGGGGAAGGGAGGGGAGGGGATGGTATGTATGTGGGGTGGTCGGTCGTGATCGCCTGGCCACCAACCCGATCAGAGATAGACACCTATTGAAGGCTGTGTAGCCTACTACTACAGGGGTAGTAGGCTGACTGGGCCTATGGCCCGTCGTGATTGGTACAGCGACCGATCGGTGATCACTCTCAAACGGGAGGTCATGGCCTACCACTAAAGGTTATACTAAAGGAGGCTAGGTCAGGACAATATACATACCAGACCACTTAATCTACAAGCAATACAATATGACAATTTGTCCAAAATGACAATTTGTCCAAAATTGCATTTTTCCTAACTATACAAACCTGAGGTCCTTTTACAATAGGAAGGTACTAGCGGCAGCTGGATAGGTCGTAAGCTTTCGAACAAGGGGTTCGGTAGTTAACTGCTTGTCCGACAGGCGCGCGCGCGCGACTGGGAGGTAAACAAATCACTTTTGCTTTTGGCCCAAGCAAAAACTGCAGAGTGAGGGGTGGCATGAGGTGGGAACTATGTGTAAAAGGACCCCAGGTTGTATAGTTAGGAAAAATGCAATTTTGGACAAATTGTCATTTGTTCCGACACGGCATACAAACCTTCGGTCCTTTTACAATAGGAAGACTCACTTCTTGGTGGGAGGAATCTGAGTCTTTTGTGAACAGACTGGTGTTCGCCCAACCTTGGAATGCCTCCCTGGTCGTAAGAGCGAGGGAGGGATCCAAGCCTCTGTCCGATTGATCGGGGTGTGCACCGCAGGATCAATGGTCAGACCTCTGGACCGAGTACTAAGAGAGAGGCAAGCGTATCTCTTCGTACCAGCAATGTAAGAACTTGTTCCTGTACAGGAGCAAATATAAAGTCATGGGTTTGTCTCTTGTAGGCATCCACTTCCCCCCCTTGTCGGGGGAAAGTGGTGGATATTCTGCTCCTATCCCTAGTGAAAGGGATAGGATGGGGCTCTGTCATATAGCTCCAACCTGCGCATCTCGTCCTCATCCAGCGTAGTGACGACCGTGGCCCTCTGCCCACAGGTAGAGGAGGAGGAAAAGACGGGAAGAGGGAGCCAGTCACTCACTCATTCACACATCCATCCGCACAGTCACACCAGGACTCGATGCTGTTTCAGCCTGCGAGGGTCTGGGTTAGCTACACAACTTGTTGAGCAGCCACCACGGGTCCCAAGGAAAAGGTATCCAAGGACCTGTGGGCAATATCCCGAAGGTAGAAGGAGGTGAAGGTAGTCTGGTTAGACCAGACACCTGCCTTCAGGACCTGCGCCATGGAGAAGTTCTTACGAAACGCCAACGAGGGGCCAATACTTCTGACTTCGTGAGCTCTCGGACGGGACGTACGGATGTCGTCACTACCATCAGCCTCATACGCCCTCCTGATGACCTCACGCAGCCAGAATGAAAGAGTGTTCTTGGATACTTCTTTCTTGGTTACCCCGGTGCTAACGAAGAGGCGTCGACACTCAGGCCTGAGGTGTCGAGTTTTCTTCAGATAGCGCCGTAGCCTTTGACTGTGGGGACTGAGAGGAGCTTCTCTCGGCGAAGAAACACGAGGAAATCCGCTGGTACACAGCTGCAGAGGACTGACGGACGTTTCCAGCCATCTCTGTTGCTGCGCTACGAGAAAAGCCTCTCGTTCGCAAGAGATGGTGGATAACAGCCAGCCGTGAAGTCGTAGGGACTGGACTGCTTGGTGGTACTGCTCGACGTGTGGCTGGGCGAGAAGGTTGTGCCAAGGGGGAATCTCTCTCGGTTTCTCCGCGAGAAGAGCCAGCAGGTCCGGATACCAAATGACCTGTGGCCATTTGGGAGCCACCAGGATCATCCTGAGATTCGGGGTGACCAGTGCTCGACTGATCACCTTGCGAATCAGGCTGAACGGGGGAAAGGCAGAGGCGAAGAGGTTGTCCCACGGGTGTTGAAGAGCGTCCTCTGCAGCTGCCCATGGATCCGGCACGGCTGAGAAGAAAACCTGAAGCTTTCTGTTGTGCCGGGTGGCGAACAGATCCACGACTGGTCGCCCCCACAGGTCGAAGAGCCTTTCCGCCACGTCCTGGTGTAGAGACCACTCGGTCCCTATCACCTGATCCCGACGGCTGAGCGTGTCTGCTACTACATTCCTCTTCCCTGGAATGTAGCGTGCCGACCGCTCTATTGAGTGTGCCTCGGCCCACTCGTGCACCTGCCGAGTCAACTGGTACAACGGGAGAGACCACTAGGCCCCCCGCCCTGTTTGTTGACGTAGGGCCACTACCAGTGGTGTTGTCGCACATCAACACCACTGAGTGTCCCATCAAGCGGTCCTGGAACTCTTGGAGAGCGAGAAACGCTGCCTTGAGTTCCAGTACATTGATGTGAAGGTGCTTGTCGTTCTCGTCCCACACTCCTGAAGTCAGCAACTCCTCCAGGTGTGCGCCCCATCCCTCGGTCGATGCGTCTGAGAACAGCTGCATGTCCGGGGGGGGAGTGCGCAGAGGCACTCCTTTTAAGAGGTTCCTGTCGTCCAGCCACCAGGCTAGGTCCTGCCTCGCCTCCAGTGTCAGTGACACTGGAAAGCTTGGGGGATCCGTCGCCTGTGACCAACTCTCCTTTAGTCTCCACTGGAGAGACCGCAGGTGAAGAACGCCTGTGAGGGACTAAACTTCTCGAGTGACGACAGGTGTCCGATCACGACTTGCCATCGCTGAGCTACCTGTTCCTGCCCGAGAACAGGAAAAACTGGGTTGGTCTGCCTCCCTGAATCTGCTGATCCGCGAGTCTGCGGGGAAGACTCGCCCTGCTACCGTGTCGATCAGCATACCCCAGGTACTTCATCCTCTGCTTGGGCTCGAGATCGGACTTCTCGAAGTTCACAACGATTCCCCCTGATCGCGACAGAACTCGAGTAGTCGATCCCTGTCCTGTAGCAACTGCGAGCGGGAGCTCGCCAGGACTAACCAATCATCGAGATACCTCATCAGACGTATCCCGTGCGAATGGGCCCAAGCAGACACCAGAGTGAACACTCGCGTGAACACCTGTGGGGCGGTTGAGAGACCGAAACAAAGTGCCCTGAATTGGTACACCGTCCCGTCGAGGATGAAGCGGAGGTACTTTCTGGAGGACTGATGAATGGGTATTTGGAAATACGCATCCTTCAAGTCCACTGAAAGCATGAAATCGTTCTCCCTGATGGAGTCGAGCACGGAACGTGCCGTCTCCATCGTGAACCGGGTCTGGCGAACAAACCGATTCAGGGGAGAGAGATCTATCACCGGGCGCCAGCCTCCCGTAGACTTTTCCACCAGGAAGAGTCGACTGTAAAAGCCCGGTGACTGATCCGTGACGATTTCTACAGCTCTCTTGCTCAGCATGGTCTTGATCTCCTGTCTCAATGCTACGTCCTTCGATGACCCTGGAACGTACGACTGCTGTTGGACCGGGTTGGAGGTGAGGGGTGGCCGAGATTCGAAGGGTAATAGATATCCCTCCCGAAGGACATCTACAATCCAGGTCTCGGCGCCGTAGCGCTGCCAAGTTGCCCAATGGCTGGCCAGGCACCCCCCCACTTCCGCAGCAGGTGAGGGGAACGCCGTCCCTAGCGTTTCCCCCCTTTCTTCGACTTCTTCCCAGAGCCTCCTCGGGAGAAGAGGGCTGGGAGGAGGGCTGGTTACGGCTCCCCTTTGCAGAAGTCGAAGAAGACAGAGTCTTTCCACGCGACTACCGTCTTAGCCACCGTGGAAGCGCTAGCCAAGCTCTTTGGCTTGGCCGCAGTTCGAGGCTGCCCAGAAGCCTTCGAAACTGCCTGGTGTACCAGACGGTCACTGTCGTCAGTGCGCCGTCTGTCCACTGCAGCGTCCACCGTCTCTCCTGGGAAGAGAGACGTGGAACTCCGTAATGGTCCGTTGCGAAGTCCCAATGCCGCTTCACGCCCAGCCGCCCTGGAAACTCGAGTAAGGTCAGCGTCCCTACGTCGGAGAACCAGGTTGGCCCACAGGTTTACCGTCTGGTGGGCAAGGAAGGAGATGGCTCTTCCCCCAGACTGGCAAAGTCTCCTAAAGGCCGAGTCATCTTCGGGAGAAATTCCCCCGGAGTTGGCTGCGACCTTAGATACTGTGAGGGACCACAGATCTATCCAGGAGACAGCCTGGAAAGCTGCCATGGCAGTGGATTCCAGGCCGAGTGCCTCTTGCTGCGAGAACCATAGGTTCTCGGACAGGAGCTGCTGCAGAGACACACCCGGCGTTAGCCTGGCTAACTCCGGGTTCACCTGTTTGGGCGGCATCGGGTCCTCAGATGGCACGTAAAAACGCCGCTGTCGCAGCAGAGGAGGTGGAAGCAGCTTGCTCGACCTGCCAGACTTGAGAGAACCGTCTTGCCCGGAGACAAGAGATTCTACCTGGTCCAGCACTGAGTCGGCAAGCTCAGACCGCGGCAAACCCACCGTCGGTCTGGGTTCCCTCTTCGGGCCCCAGAACGACTCGAGCCGGGACGTGGGCTCGGATGGTGGGAGCGGCGATCCTTCCCCAAGGTCGTTGTGCTGACGAATCAGCGCAATTACCTCGGCAAAGTTCCTCTGAATCTCAGGAGTGACTGCATCCTGCGGAGTAGGACCATCCAGTCCCTCGAACAGGAGCAGCTCCCGAGATCCTCCCCCCCTCGAGGGGGGGAACAGCGACAGACCCCTCTCGGTCTCCTCCAGCCACTTGTGCATACGACCTGGCCGGTCCGAGAACCGTGCCTGGTACGTAGGACGTCGTGGCGGGATCCTGAGGGGCGCACCCCTCACAATCACTCCTCAATACCTCGCTCCTCCCGGTGTAACCCGAGGAGGTTGAAGGTATGGGAGAGGCAGACCTGACGCTCCCTCCTCGCTTGCTGGCAGAACCATTGTGGCTTGGAGGACTGCAGGCGATCGTCAACCCGCGGCGGTGGCGATCGAGCTGCAGGCCTGGTCGAGCCGTCTCGCTGTGGAGAACGGCTGACTGAGGCACAGCGGCCCCGGTCTCGCGTGTCAGAAGAGCTGGTGCTGGTGGCCGTACCCGATCGCTCTCTGTGAGAGTGAGGTCAGGCGACCGGCGAGCTCCACTGTCACGGTGAGACCTGTGCATATCCTCACGGCGCGTACAATCGCTGTACCAGCCGTGGCTGGTGCCGGCGAACGGGGGGACCTCTTCCCAGCCTCAGCCCGTGGCCGGTCGTGGACCGTCACGTCAGCCCGGGTAGCCAGCTGGTCGCCGCGAGGAAGCGAGAGATTGGTTCTGGTGAGAGTCGCGTGAGCATCTGTCACCAGTCTTCCACTCCGCCGCCCCGTGAACCGTGACGCTGAGCTGGCTCAGAGGTCTGGTTCCTAGCTGTACGGTCGCTGGTGGGCGACCGTACACTCGGTACCTCTCGCGAACGAGAGGCCGAGACGGATCCTGCTGCCGTGGTCGAACCACTAACAGCAGGCGAGGAAGTGCCGGTGTTAGCCGGCACCCCTCTGGTCCCCGTAGTCTTCTTCCTTGCGGAAGAAGAGACGGGTCCTGCCCCCCGAAGGAGCAGGGTGACCAGCGGAAGAACCCCCCGTCTCACTGGAGCGAGACGGGCCCTTAGAAAGCTCCCGAAGGAGACTTCTTAGGGGGGGAGGAGGCGACCTTCTTCTTCTTAGGCTGTGTAGCCTTAGAAGATGAAGGGGGAGAGGCGGCAGACGACGACGACGAGAAGACGACGACGACACCTTCCTCCTCTTCCTCTTCTTCTTCGTCAGCTTCCTCAGGACCGATGTCAGATCTGTCATCCAGGGCGGAGCCGGGGCTGCTGTTGCCGAGGCAACAGGGCCCGGACGCACCTGTCCGAACAGATCGGCATCGGGAGCAGCGGCGCCACGAACAGGAACAACGTCAGCAGGTGCAGGCATCACAGAAACAGCAGTGGAGACGGCAGGAACAGATACAGGAACGGCAGCAGTGGTCGGCAACATCACGTCCGTAACAGCGGCTGGGCAGGTACGGCAGGTTACGGCAGGCTGTACAGGCAGACCAGGTGGACGGACCAGCGGCAACAGACATCCTAGGTTACTGGTGGGAGGTCCAGGGGCGACTCTTCGTGCACACGAAGTCCGGTCGAGGCAGCAACGGCACACCCAGGCGGCAGTCATCACACTCCCCCGTGTTACGGCGATTGGCCCCTGCACCGATGTAGTTGGTGTAACAGAGACCGCGTGCGGGGTGTACACCAGGTGAGGAGGTGAAGCATAGCCAGGAGTTGACAGGGTCGTGGTAGTGGTCGTCACCGTAGCATGCGTGACCGCCACAGAGCCAGCGAGATGGTAGAGCAGCCCCTGGGACACTCGGCACGCCCTGCAGACCCAACGATGCCCACACCTGTCCGAGGTCGTCCTTCGCGGCAACAGCACCTGAGGAAGCAAAAGGTCGGGTGATTAGCAGGATCCTCTACCCGTCCGTGCGATGTAGACGAACGGATAGAGGACCCAGAATACAACTCCACGTCAGGGTATCTCGACAGATCGGGTGAGGAGAAGGACCTAGAAACCCCCCCGAAATGGAAGGCGCCAACGTGGGACTGAGCGGGGCGGCAGGAAAGAAGACGAAGTGTCCGTAACCAAAGGAGTCGCGGGAGAGCTTTCCGACGACTCCTTTGCAGGCCTTCGCTTCTTCCTACCTTCGTACAAGCCCCACTGCGCCTCCGACCAAGACATACATACTTCACAGGGCTCGGCTCGGGTACATTCGCGGCCCCGACACCGAGCGCACAAAATATGGGGATCAATTTCTGGAAAGGAGCGGAACTTACCGCATTTACGCCCTTCGGTACCCGGGCACAATCTCCGGAGGGTAGCGGGGCGTGGAGACTCCATAATTGATCAGCTTAATTATCACAATTGATGAAAAAAGAAAGGGAATGATTGTACTTACAATGATTACGCAACACAAACACAACCATACAACCAAGGGAAAGCAAACGACGAGAAGCGGGCAGAGAGCGTTGAACACACACGTCCACTCGCTGTGAGGCCGAAAGCAAAAGTGATTTGTTTACCTCCCAGTCGCGCGCGCGCGCCTGTCGGACAAGCAGTTAACTACCGAACCCCTTGTTCGAAAGCTTACGACCTATCCAGCTGCCGCTAGTACCTTCCTATTGTAAAAGGACCGAAGGTTTGTATGCCGTGTCGGAACAAAAATTATATATAATAATAATGAGGCATCATGGAAGAGTTGCAAAAGGAACATAAGGTGAAAGGAGAATACCCAGTATGGATCTAGCCTAAACTTCCAAGATCACTACGGAACCGGTCAGGTAGGCCAGATAACCTCCAAGGACATCATGGTGTTGACAGTGGCCCTGGACCAAACCCTCCAAATTCGAATTTTTCGACCTGGACAGGTAGGGAGGATAGGTCCAACAATATGATAAGAGAGAGACACTCTATCCTTGATATCCTCCCCGCTAGCACCGTAGAACAGATGGGGAGAGAGGCATAAGGGGTATAGGGGTAGGGGCACCTGGCCTACCTTCCAAAACCTAGCCTAGGCTTGGTCGGGTAAGCCAGGGAGGGAAGCAACTCTTCCAACCTCTCAGTGATATGAAAATCATCAACGTACATAAAGTTAAGTACCTATCTGGTCCGCATTAAACAATAACGCATGCATGTCTCACATCGGGAGAGAGAGAGAGAGAGAGAGAGGACTCTCTCCTCTCCAATGATAAATACGATAGGCTACTAGTAGCCTAACAAAATTACATAAACAATATGTGATAAAATTACGCACAGAGAGGCACGAACACGCTGTTGAGAAGCTGGGGGGAAGCAGAGGCTAGAATATAAATTAATCAACCCTTCTTTAAAAACCCCAAAGGATGTCATGAGCGTGTTAGGTCTTCCTTCCGAACCAATCCGAACTCGGTCGGCTAAATAATTAAGAACGTGATACGAAAAAACGTCACTGATGACTGTAATGAATATAAAATTAACATAAAATTAAAAATAAAAAGGAAATAACGAGTAATAACAACACACGTGCTCTGATGATGCACCCAAAATGGCGGCAATGAACTAGCAGGTGTCCCCAAAACCGTTTTCTGGGGAAGGGGCCGAAGGCAACAAATGGAATGCATCGTAATGATACAAATTACGAAAATGTTATTGTTAGTATACAATAAGGTTTTGTACATACTTACCTGGCAGATATATACTTAGCTATACGTCTCTGACGTCACGACAGAATTCAAAACAATCGCGGCACACGCGACAAAGGTAGTCAGGTGATCTACCTTACCCGCCGCTGGGTGGCGGCTGTAAGAACCAATCTCCCTTTCCAGCCAGAATTTTTCCTTCCACCGGTCTCCTGAGGGGAGGCTGGGCGGGCCATCAATCGTATATAGTCTGCCAGGTAAGTATGTACAAACCTTATTTTGTATACTAACAATAACATTTTTGTACATGAACTTTCCTGTCAGATATATACTTAGCTGATTGACACCCTTGGTGGAGGGAAAGAGACAGCAATATAGATATGGAAAAAAGGGGAAAACAACACTAGTTGTAGGATGTAAATACAACCTTGGTTCTTACCTGTTTAGGCAGAAGACTTCGTAGTTACTGTCTATGAGTCTGTGTTGCCTTAAGAGCTTCAGCGAGGGCGTGACCTACAGCTGACAGACTCTTTGGGTCTATCAAAGGGATTTGGTTATCGCTTACTTGATAGAATCCGAGCAGGATCTGTCAACGGGGATTCGCCCACTTATATGACAGAACCTAACCACTATCATTGCAAGGAGCTCAAACATAAACCGATCACCTAACCAATCTAATCATTGTTAGACTACGAAATGAAAAACATGCCTACCCACATGTTCTTTCAAACAACCAAAAAACTTACAATCCTAACAAGGGGAAAAAATATATATACTACTAAGGATATGTCTCAGCTCCCTGCCCCAGCACCGAATCCGCCGATACGTACGGGCCTAACCCGAAGCACTTTTCATACGTAATTTTGACGTCTCTCAGATAGTGGTTTGCAAAGACTGAGTTTGCAACGCCAGAATGTTGCCTTCATAATATTACTCAGGGATATGTTTTTGTTAAAAGTCAATGACGTGGCAATAGCTCTTACCTCATGAGCTTTGACCTTAAGAACTTTGAATTGACTTTCATCACATATCGCATGCGCTTCTTTCACCAGGCTTCTGATAAAGAAAGAAAGCGCATTCTTCGAAAGAGTCCTCCTTGGATCTCTTACAGAGCACCAAAGGTTGACATCATTGCCCTTAAGTTTTTTCTTTCTCTGTAGATAGAATTTTAAACTTCGTACTGGGCAAAGCGACCTCTCTGCTTCCTCGCCTACTAATGCAGACAAGCCTTGTACTGCAAAAGCTCCTAGGCCAAGGATTTGAGGGGTTCTCGTTCTTGGCTAAGAACGAAGGAAGGAACGAACAGATAGCTGCATCTCCTCTGAATCCCACATTTCCTTCTAGTGCATGGAGTTCACTAACCCTCTTTGCGGAAGCCAATGCCATGAGAAAAACTTGTCTTCTTCGTGAGGTCTCTAAACGAGGCAGACTGAGGCGGTTCGAACTTATTGGACCTCAGGGTAACGTAGCACTACATCCAGATTCCAACTCGGAACCCCTGGAGAAACCTTCTTGGATGTTTCAAACGATCTTATTAGATCAATGAATGGTCCTTTATCTTCTGAAATGTTTAAGTTTCTGTGCCTAAACACTGCAGATAGCATGCTACGATAGCCTTTAATGGTTGATACCGCCAATCCACTTTCTTCCCTAAGGAAAAGTAAGAAGTCTGCTATTTGGGTCACAGAGGTACTGGAAGAGGAAAAGTGATGGTTCCTACACCATCGCCGAAAGAACGTCCCAACTTCGATTGGTAGACTCTAAGGGTAGAAGGCCTTCTTGCTGCTGCGATAGCCGTTGCAACTCTTGCAGAAAAGCCTCTCGTTCTGACCAAACTTTTGACAGTCTGAAGCCAGTCAGATCTAGCGGGGAGGTTTTTGTGATACCTCTCGAAGTGGGGTTTGTCTGAGCAGATCGATCCTCTGTGGTAATGTTCTCGGAAGATCTACTAACCATTCCAGTACCTCTGTGAACCATACTTGTGGCGGGCCAGAACGGGGCTACCATCGTCATCCTTGCTGCCTCCGATTCTGCAAATTTCTTTAGAGTCTCTCCCAGTATCTTGAATGGAGGAAAAGCATACATTGTCTAGACCCTTCCAATCTAGTAGAAACGGCGTCTATCGACACTGCCCTTGGGTCCGATATCGGAGAGCAGTAGTTGGCTATCCTCGCATTCTTGGCTGTGGCGAAGAGGTCTATATGAGGCTTGCCCCAAAGCTTCCACAGGTCCTGGCAAACATCCTCGTGAAGAGTCCACTCTGCAGGCAGGACTTGATCTTTCCTGCTTAGGAGGTCTGCTCTGACGTTCTTTTCTCCCTGTACGAACCTGGTAAGGAGACAAATCTTCCTTTGCTCTGCCCAAAGCAGAAGTTCTTTTGCTGTCTCGTACAGGGAGAAAAGAGTGAGTCCCCCCTGCTTCCTGATGTAAGCCAGGGCCGTGGTGTTGTCCGAGTTGATCTGTACTGCTGAAGCTAGGACGTGGGGCTCGAAAGCTTTCAAAGCTAGCCAACCGCCATCAGCTCCTTCTTGTTGATGTGCCAGGTCACTTGTTCCTTCTTCCAGGTGCCTGACACTTCTCTTGAGCCGAGCGTTGCTCCCCAACCTGTTTCCGAGGCGTCGGAAAGAATAAACACTTGGTTGGGGTTAGGAATGTGAAGGGACATCCCTTCTGCAAACCTGAGAGGGTTGGCCCACCAAGAGAGGTCCTTCGTTGATTTCCCTTGAGATCTCGAAGGCGAACTCTAGGTTTTGCGGAACGAACACCTCCAGTTTCGATTGTAGAAAGAACTGGAGAGGTCTGAGGTGCAACCTTCCTAGGAGAAAAGGAACTTGCTCCAACGAGGAGAGTTTTGTCCCCAACAAACTCATCCACTCCCTCGCTGTGCATACTTCTTTCTCTAGGAAGGCTTTGACTTTCTCTGACCCTCGGGCTATCCGTTCTGGAGACGGAAAAGCCCGAAAATCCAGAGAAGCCATCCGAATCCCCAGATAGATACGATCTTGACTGGGGATCAACTGAGACTTTTGAAAGTTCACCAAAAGTCCCAGAGAACTTGCCATGAAAAGGGTCTTTTGTAGGTCCTCCAAACATCTTTTCTGCGACTTGGCTGATTAACCAGTCGTCCAAGTAAAGGGGACACTCTTGACTCCCTCCAAATGTAGCCATCTTGCTACATTTTTTCATTAGTCCTGTGAAGACCTGGAGGGCTGTTGAAAAGGCCGAAGCACAAAGCCCTGAACTGGAATATCCTTCGTCCCATCATGAACCTGAGGTATTTTCCTTGAAGAAGGATGGATAGGCACATGAAGTAAGCGTCCTGAAGATCTAGGGACACCATCCAGTCCCCTGGCCGAAGGGCCGCCAACACTGAGGATGTCGTCTCCATGGCGAACTCCTCTTTTCTACAAAGAAATTCAGGGCGCTTACATCCAGAACCGGTCTCCATCCTCCTGAGGCTTTTGGAACTAGAAAAAGGCGGTTGTAAAAGCCCGCTGAGCAAGGGTCGCTCACTAGCTCTATAGCCTCTTTCTCGAACATTTATTCCACTGCTTGTGTTTAAAGCAAGGCTCATGATGGGATCCTGTACCTGGCCACCAACTCCCTCGGAGTCGTTGTCAACGGTGGTCTTTCCGTAAAGGGAATCAGATATCCTTTCCGGATAATCGAGAGGGACCAGTTGTCCGCTTCCTCTCTTTGCCCAGGCTTCCGAGAATCTTAGAAGTCTGGCACCTACTGGTGTTTGGAGGACTACTTCCCTACTTCTTAGCTCTGACAGAGCGTGAGAAGGCTCTACCTCTCTTGAAAGGTCTATTACTTCTCGAGGTAGAGGCTCTAGAAGGAGGGCCCCCTCGAAAGGGCTCCTGTCTAGCTGGAGTCTCCTTCTTCGTCTTCGTCTGGAAGGAGGTCCTAGGCTTCCGTGCCGACTGCGCGAGCATGTCCTGAGTCGCCTTCGCAGAGATAGATCCTGAGATGTCCTGTATTATCTTCTTTGGAAAATAGCAGAGGCGAGAGCTGCGAATACAGAAGAGAGGCTCTTTGGGCATGCGAAACAGACTTAGTCAGAAAAGAGCAGAAGACTGATCTCTTCTTAAGGATCCCTGCTCCAAACAGGGAGGCTATTTCGCTCGATCCATCTCTAAACTGCTTTATCAATGCACGTTAGAACACTGTTGAGATCTTCTGGCGAAATAGCATCCGGGTTCTGAGTCTTCTTAGCCAAGACCCCCAAAGACCAGTCAAGGAAGTTGAAGACTTCCAAGACTCTAAACATTCCCTTCAGCAGGTGCGTTCAGCTCGTTATAGCCCAGGTTAGTCTTAGCAGACAAAAGAGCCGAGCGTCGTGCTGCATCTACCAGAGAAGAGAAGTCCGCATCCGCCGATGAAGGAAGACCCAGGCCTAGGGGTTCTCCAGACTCGTACCAAAATCCCAGTCTGCCCGTAAGCTTGGAAGGAGGGAAAGAAAACACAGTCTTCCCTTTCTCTTCCTTAGAAAGCAGCCAATCACCAAAACCTCTCAAAGCCTTCTTCATTGAGATGGTTGGCTTCATCCTCACACAAGAGGAAACTTTCGTCTTCTTCGAAGTCGAGAATAAAGAGAGAGGAGACGGAGGAGCGACGGGAGTAAGGGAGTCTCCAAACTCTTGAAGAAGATCTGTAAGGATCTTATAGGACGAAACTGACGAGTCCTTCACCAAATCCTCTTCTGAAGGTTCAAACTTCATCCACTGAAGAACCCTCCGCTTCTTACGAGGGCAGTTAGCCTTCTCTAAAGAAGTGCGCCTGTCCAGAGAGTGTCTAGTAGCAGACTGGCGCCTATCAGGGGAAGCCAAAGTTTCTGGAGAGCTCCTCTCGAATGAGTCTTCCTAACTCTGATGAGTGCTGTGCTCTTTGATCCTTAATCCTACTCCTAGAATTCCGGGCTTCCAAAGGGGAGCGCCTGCTAGGAGGAAGAGCCTACTATGCTCAAGGCTCTTCTCAGGATCCATGCGCCTGTTCGAAAGGAGAGTGGCTGCCAGGCGAGCTGCGCCTACCATGAGGCGAACGCCTACTAGGCTCTTGGCGCCTACTTACAGGAGAGCGAAACCCTGGAGAAGGTCGCCTACTAGGAGACCGGCGTCTACCATGCTCCACAAACTTCGATCCAGACTTGTGTGTCTCTTCAAAAGGTAGTCTCCCAGAAGAGACATATCTTTCAGGCTCTACACGCCTGTCCTGAACAGAGCGGCTAAAAGGAGAGCCGCGCCTATCAGGAGAAAAGCGCCTATCCTCCGCACCACGCTTGGGAGCGGGAGAGCGTCTACTTGGGGAGTAGCGCCTACTAGGCTCAAGGCGCCTAACAAAAGGCGAGATCCTGTCTCTTGACGAATCCATCAAAGAGTAGGCTCTCTTATCCGGAGAATGAAGGATCTTCGGAAAAGAGCGAGAAGACGAGGCTGTACGCCTGTCTTTAGACGAACGCCTACTAGGCGCTAGATCCCTTCCTACTGGAGAGATGTAGTCACCAGTAGAAAGCTTCTTGGGCGATTGACGCCTGGAAGACGACAAGCGCCTACCGAGGGAAGAGCGCCTCCTTCCATCCGCTGATACAGGAGAGATAACCGACTCTGACTGAGACGGTAACACAGGCGAAGGAATCCTAGACTTCTTGACAGGGAGAGAGACGTCTTTCCGACGCGTTCCTCCTGCCAAGGAGCCCGCCAGCGCCGAAATCTGCGTTTGCAGTCCAGCAAGAATTCGAGCTGGAGATCTTGCAAAATCCTCCACCGGAGAAGAGGCTCGAAGCCTACTATGAGGCGAGAACTCCTGCTCCCTCCTGGGTTTCTTGATCTCTACTTCCGGCTCTTCTGGAAAAACTTCCGGGCTGGAAGGAAAGGCGCCAGGAGCCTTCCAGGCTCTCTTCAGCGGTCGCGAAGAATCAGAGGCGCTCCATCCTCTTCTAGGCGAAGGTGAGGAAGAAGAGAAGCATTGGCGCAATACCTCCTTCTTCGCGCGAACAAGGGCAGCCTGGGTACGAGCATCAGGATCTACCGAGGGGACGCCTGATCGGTGGGAGTTCTCCCTAACCTTCCTGCGGCTGTTGACTTTCCTCCTCCACTGGGACTGGGAGTCTGGAAGAGGTCTAGGCCTGGAAGCATTAAGGAGCCGATCAGACGCACCCTCCACTGCACTGGGGTCACTGCACATTTCACCTTCACTACTCTTACCTTGCAACGAACGAATCTTCTTTTCCATGCTAAGGATCGTGGCTCTCATGGTTGCCACTTCCGTAGTCGTATCCTTAGGTTCGATGCAGGGCGCAGGAGCTGAAACTGGAGAAGGTTCTAATGCTACAACAGGATTTTCTTCTACCTCGCTAATACGAGACTTACTAGAACTCCTAGACGAAGCCTTTCTCACCCTGTCTTTCTCTAACTTCCTCAAGTAGGAAGAAAGAGCCTTCCATTCACCCTCATCCAACTTCTCACACTCCTTACACGGGTTAACAAAAAAAAAAAAGAACATTCTTTCCCTCTACATTTAAAGCAAACTGTGTGAGGATCTACCGTAGCTTTCGGTAGTCTCACCTTGCATTCATCCATAGAGCACACCCTAAACATAGAAGATTTCTTAACCTCTAACTCAGACATCTCGAAATCAAAGAAAATTCCAAATCAATATCCAAAAACAATCCACAAATGCGTATGCCAAGCCAACAAGATCAGGTACTTCACCGAAAGTCAGTCCAAATAAATCCACGGCAACGAGAATTGAATAAAGCTGTCAGGAGGTAACAACCACAGGTGTAGTCGTCACCGGCGACAGAAAAATTCTGGCTGGAAAGGGAGATTGGTTCTTACAGCCGCCACCCAGCGGCGGGTAAGGTAGATCACCTGACCTACCTGTCGCGTGTGCCGCGAGTTTTGAATTCTGTCGTGACGTCAGAGACGTATAGCTAAGTATATATCTGACAGGAAAGTTCATGTACAAAAACACCAATTGGAATACTCAACTTAGATGAAGGAGGAAGTTCCACAGAGGACATCGCTGGTTTCTAGATAAAGCACTAAGGGAGCTCGGAGACGCGTGTTGCACTCACAGTGCTAATTACAGGAATGAAGATGGCGGGCGGGTAGTAGTAGTAGCGAGAGCGAGCGGAAGGTAAGGGGAGTAGCCTTTGTAACGGCTCTTGCCATGGGAGGGACTTTGAAGAGGAATCCTCTGATTGGCAGAGGACCTGTGAGTAGTGGCTTCCACTCGCCCTTATGCTTATACCGACGCCCTTGGGGTGTTCGAGCTGAGGGTAGTAACTTCAGCATACCATGCTAGCTTTTTCTCTGGTATATTTAGGATCTATTTATACTTAGAAAAGTGAGCTATACTTAGAAAAGTGAGCTACAGGAACTTTTCACCGGCAGACACAGGTCGAACCCAGAAATGGCTATTGGTATGCTTTGTTTAAACTAATAAATACATATAAGGGAAGTAATAGCTTTAATAACTGAAAAACCAGAAAGCTGTTACACTGTAAAACAAGCTATTGAGTTTATAAAGGGTAATTTGCAAGAAAAAATATGAAAATAACACTTGACATAATCAAATGTAATGTATAATAAAAACAGCCATTAAGTTTGACAAGAATTTATGATAGCTTGAAGAATATGTTACAAACTGTCATCTCTTGTGAAATACTGTATCAAGATTAAAATGCAGTGCCAAACCTTGGAAATATTTTTCCTCCAGACAGTGAATACATTTTCCATTTTTGTAAGAGGAAAACATTTCACAACACTACTACTTTCGCTCACAGTTTCTTTCAATATGGCAGCTTTTATCTATGTAAACATGAAAGGTAGATAGTGGCAAGATTGGAATTAGCCCACTGAATCACAGGTTTGCTTGCTTGGAAGCTTGAATTTCGAGTCAGTGGCCCCTGTGGGCTTGTTCCATATGAATATGTTTCATCTACTGAATAATATAGGTAATAATAATAATGGGACTTTACTGTACTGTTAGAGTTGTTCTGTTCTTGACAAAATCCATATTACTACTGTAGGTCAGACAAAAATACTGTATACGTAGTACTGTCTTTTATGGGCTTATATACTGGTCTGTTGCAGGATTTAATAATTTTCAGTAACAAGTTTATGCCTATGCATGTACAGTTGCGAAAAATTGTCTTCAGTTAAGCTTTAGAAGTGAATAGATAACACTCATTAGCCTTATGAAGGATCATGCTTTAGACCTCTGCAAAGGACACTTAGTAAATGCTCAGCGTTCCATTACATCATGGTTGACTGCACCAGACTTTTTCAAACCAGTTAATCATGTGACACAAGGCTCATCAATTACAGTAGGTTTAATATCAAGTACAAATGGCTTTACATCTTTATACATCTCGCTGTGTTCTGATGCTAAATCAGAAACATCTTGCTTAACAGTGCTTTTGACATCCTCAGTTGTGTTTGAATCATCACTAATATCATTTTCAGATAATTCTGGACATACAGCCCTGCTGTTCTTTTCTTCTCTTCCTAGAGGAGTACTCCTATAATTTTCTGGGGTCTCCAAACTAGGAGCACCTTTTTCATTCTCATCAACAACAAATATTGTCTCAAATACTGGTCTCATCTCAGCTTCTTGGCCACTATGAGTCTCAAAATGTTTACGCAGATTCCCCTCATAAATATAGGATTTACCACATACAGAGCACTTAATACTACTACCAACTGAATGTAACAACAAATGTTTATTTAAACTCGACTGCCGAGAGAGAAGTTTTCCACAGTATGGACATTCATATTTCTTCTCATTTGTATGAACAACTTTGTGCTTTTCTAGATCTGATCTTTGGAAGAAACCACTGCCACAGAGATCGCATCGATTACTTCTCACACCAGTATGTATCCTCATGTGCTTCATTAAATTTGACTTCATAGAAAACCCCCTGCTGCACACAACGCATTTGTGTCTTCTAAAGCCTGTATGTACTGTTTGGTGCACTCTCAAATCAGACTTTCTAGAAAATTTCTTGTCACATATGTCACAATGATATTTTTTCACTCCTGTATGAATAACCATATGAACAGTTAAATGGGCTCTCTGCGAGAACTCCCTGTCACATAACTCACACTTATAATTTTTTTCTCCTGTGTGAACAACCATGTGTTTCTTGAGACAAGAAGAATAGGAAAACTTTTTCTGACATATATTGCACTCGTAATTTTTCTCACCAGTGTGTACCACAGCATGTTTTATTAAAGTTGCTTTTAGTGCAAAACATTTACCACATATATCGCAAACATGTTGCTTTTCTCCCGTATGAACAAGCATATGTTTAACCAGGTTAGACTTGATAGAAAACTGTTTTGAACACTGCTCACATTTATGATTCTTTTCACCAGTGTGTGTTAACATGTGTTTTACTAAAGTCTGTTTATGGAAGAACTCCTTATTACACTCAGAACAACAATAAGACCTTTTGCTTTTTCTTCTCTCTTTGTGCAATACTTTATCACCACACACAAATTCCTTGTTTACTTTAACCTTCGACCCCAGTTCTTGATATTTCTTATCATTTTCAGTACTGCCCATTGCACTGAGAAACATATGTTGAAAACTTTCCATATATTGGTTTTTATTACACCCCAGTGCACTGTTAGACGACTTATCAACATTTTCTGTTATTTGATCATGTGTATTTTGAGAGCTTCCTTTTTTCATGATATTTTTGTCCACTTCATTCTGGCCCTGGGAAACATCACAAACTCTTTTTTCATCGACTGTTGAAGCCTTATTGCAGACTCTCCCCTGAGAATGACTGCTATCTTCCACACCTTCATCACAACTCGGGGAATAACATTCTTCAGAATCTACAATTTTCTCAGTTTTCACAACAGCATTACTAAAAGGCTTGTTATGAGGATGCCTCTCTTTTATTCTTTCATGGAGTTCATCTTGATGCTGAGAAGTCATTTTCTCAGACAATTCCTTAATTAATGTTTCACCAATAAAGGTGGCAGTACTTCCTCTATGTTCTGATAAAATTCCTTGTTCTTTTTCCATTGCAAGGTCAAATAATGCCTTAAATGTGACAAGAGGTTTATATAAAAATAAATGCACACTTGACTTTTAACATTACGAGCACTGGAGTTAAGGTTTTTGAGAATACACTATAGCTATTAACAACCAAATTAAAAACAAGTTAATACACAGAACTTATTATGAGTAACAAAACTTTTACCAAATCCCCACCACAAATAATCTGTAAATCTGAGGTCTTCTTGACAGAGGTGATGCGACTTGCAATAATACTTCTTAATTATCATGAGAAGACTCTGCAATAGAAGAGAAATAAGAATTCTTAATTATATCAACTTAAATATATTTACTTCATCAAATTAAAATGTAAACAATTATAGTATATGATCATCAGGGGTGCATCCCCAACTTTTAGTCATCCACTCTGATTTTACATAAACTTCTTGTTGCAATTATTCAGTAGTTTAAATCATACAATACAGTTAACACTTTCACCTCCTGTAATGTTGGGAGAACTACTTTTAATATATTAATCTGAAAAGGTGGTCAGTGCTGTTGCATGCACTGGGGAGTCATAACCAGAAAATGACAAAACTAAGGAACTTATATATACTGCTAGAGGGGAAGCAATCAAACGGAATTAATTATTAAGAGGTAGAAATCAATGAAGCTGGGACTTAAGAGGTTCCAAAGAATCTTTAGCTTTGGTTACAGAGCAGTATAAAACACACATTGTCAGGAACACCACATAGACATAAAGAAAGAAATAAAGAAACTTATGGAAAATATGTCAGCATATTTGATAACAAAACCACTGACAGAATGACACTGTACTGACAATACATGAAACTGAAAATTTGCCAATAGCAATACATTTACTAAATTAATAACATAAAAACGGAAAAAATAACCAAAGGATAATGTGCTTAAATATACTCTAACAAGAGAATTCAAACCAAAGATTATGAAGGGCAATGGCACAGCCCAATCCCAGTATTTGTGAACAGCACAGTCCTGTAAATGGTAACAGACGTAATTTCATGAAGTTCAAGTGGATATCATAGTTGTAGATACCACTTCTATATATGGCTAGCCATATTCTATGCGATTGACCAATATGAGTAAAGCAAAGCCCTTCCATGTCCCAGGAAAGGACCCAGCAACTCCGGTTATGGAATGGAAATTAGCTAAATTCGTCAAAGTTAATTATAGTTACCTGTAAATGAAAGAAAGTGCAAAATCCGATAACAAATTGAGATACGATACAAGTCTTGGGTAACTCTCACCTGAAACAAGCCGACAAACTGCCTACTTTTCTTGTGTTTTCCCGTCAGTTTTCGACATTGCAAGTCTCAGTGAGACCTTTTCCGACTTGACTTGTACATTGCTGCTTCAGATATTAGGTGCTTTGCGCCCCCTGAGATTGATAAGTCCTAAGGGAAGCAGCAACAACTCGAGCCTTCTTGTTATGATGTTTTGACAATTCATGTATTAATCTGCGGTGTTTCGGTTTGTATCGTGAAAAGATGCGTTTATTTGACTGTTTACGGCGTTTCTCACTCAAACATCATTACATTATATTTTTTTTGTTTTTGTATTCTTATATTCATTACTGTTTTTTTTGTATTTAAATATTTACTTGTATGTTATTCCCTCTGTTGATGCCAACTTTGTTATTTAGTGGTGTTTCAGTCGTGTTCCATGTGAGTAGTAATAATAAAAAGAAGAGAAATATCCATGGTGCACAGTTTTTACTGCCGTCATTCCGTTTATACTGGAATCCGGACCAGTTTTTGTAACACCATCTGTTACATATTGATACATCACATTATTTTACTTGCCCTACTCCTCACCCACAACATTTACGCTACCTGGCTTCTTTCCATATACAACCTTCTCCTTTGTTTCCTGTCCAGTCACCGCAGCCTTGTGCTAACATAAGTTTTTTTTTTATAATTTCTTCCATTCCTTTTTTTAACCAGACCTAACCTTTCCCAGCGTTTCTACCATGGCTGCTACAGTTACTCTCACTTAAGTTACATACTTAAGTATGTAACAGAAGGCTTCAGTACTGATCAATTGGGCACAAACAATTGTCAAATTCTTTGGACATACCTGCAACTGTCTTCAAGTATTTTTTTTTAAATTGCTTTATAGACAGGTGATCATTTTCCTTATGTTTTCTTATAGAATTATAATCAAACAAGTAATTCTTGTCCATTTATTGTATTTTTCATTGCCGTAGCCGTATCACTCCTTTGTCAGTTAGACTGTCAACAAATTTCTCATTTTGATTTCTGAGTTTTCCCCGTCCCTTCAGAATAATTTAAGACAGAATAATAAATTCTGAAGTAAATTAGGTATAAAACTGTAATCAAAAATACTTGTTTAAAGAAGTTAATGTAAAGAGACTTGATATCGTGCTAGGCGTGAAAAGAAAAATTCTAAGTTTATTTCTACTTAAACTTGATTTCGTATGTCTCGAGTAATTGAGGTACCGTTACAGAGGTGCAATGTGAGTATTACTACTATTTAAGTTATTTTGATTTATTCAAGACTGCACCTGAGTTATTATCTTCATGTCTTCAAGTAGCGGCTACTTAGTGAAGAAAAAGAAAAAAACTGAATAACTAACACGTATTCCATTCCAAAAGTTTTGGCCCAACACGTGTAAGTCTCATTGGTTAGCAAGGAAGAGGTAAAATTTAACCTTAAACCATTACCTACCTACCTAGGTATGGCTTTTAGGCTATAGCTATACTACCTACCTGGGTATATTTAAAGTAGCTAACAAGTTTTGCCATTTATTAAAAACATTTTCCTGTTTTAATGTGCGTGCATCGAATGTTCCTGACGTACCTGTTTCGTTAGAATATGATCTACCTAGCTAATACCTACCTAATCTTTATCCAAACTAAAAGTTGATTAGCCTAGCTACTAAGGTAGCTTACAGTCAACAATATCAATCAGATCGTATCCCCACCCCACTAACATTTCATCTACTATAGCTAAAACATATACCCAATATAAGGCTAAACTAATTTTATTAAACTTTGGCTCAGTTAACCCTTAAACGCCGAAGCGGTAAAAAAAAAAATGTCTCCCGTGTGCCGGAGACATTTCAGAGTGAGCACGGAAGCGGAAAAAATATTTTTTTCAAAAAATCACAGCGCGCTTAGTTTTGAAGATTAGAGTTCAGTTTTAGCTCGCTTTTTTTTTGTCATTGCCTGAAGTTTAGTATGCAACCATCAGAATGAAAAAAATTATCATTATCATATATAAATAATGCGATATATGATAGCGCAAAAACGAAATTTCATATATAATTGTATTCAAATCGCGCTCTGCGCAAAACGGTTAAAGGTAACAAGTTACTTTTTTTTTTTGTAATTTGCACTAAATTGCGATCATTTTGGTATATAACACATTGTAAAACGATAAAAGCAACACAGAGAAAATATTATCACAAAATAATGCATGAATTCGTAACGCGCGGACGTAAACAAATATTGTTTTCAAAAATTCACCATAAATCTAAATATTGTCCTAGAGACTTCCAATTTCTTTCAAAATGAAGACAAATGATTGAATATTACTATACTGTAAGAATATTAGCTTACAAATGCAGTTTTCGATCATATCTGACGAGTTAAAGTTGACCGAATGTCGAATTTTTTTATATATATTTTTTTATATGCAATTATTTCAGAAATAAGAAAAGCTACAACTTTCAAATATTTTTCGTTTTATTCTACATGAAATTGCACACATTTTCATATATAAAACTCTATGAAATGCCTAATATGAAATGGAGCAAATATTCCGAGAATGGGACTTACGCATTGCGGAGATTTGTGGCGGAGAATCCGTGCGCGGAGGGAAGGAAAGTTTTTTTTTTAAATTCACCATAAATTTAAATATTGTGCTAGAGACTTCGAATTTGTTTCACGACGAAGATAAATGACTGAATATTACTAGACTGTAAGAGTTTTATCTTACAATTGCGTTTTTCGACCATTTCGGTAGAGTCAAATTTGACCGAACGTGGTTTTTTTCTATTTATCGTGATTTATATGCAAATATTTCGAAAATGAGAAAAGCTACAACCTTCAACTATTTTTTGTTGTATTATACATGAAATTGCGCACATTTTCATATATAAAACTTTATGTAACGGCTAATTTAAAATGGTGCAAACATTACCACAATCGCACGTATGATTTTTTCGGAAGAGTTACCGCGCGGATGTAAAGAAAATGTTATTTTTTTCATAAATTCACCATAAATCGAAATACTGTGCTAGAGACTTCCAATTTGTTGCAAAATGAAGGTAAATGCTTGAATATTACTAGAATATAAGCGTTTTAGCTTACAATTGCGTTTTTCGACCATTTCGGTAGAGTCAAAATTGACCGAAGGTTGAAAATTTGTCACTTATCCTTTTTTATATGAAAATATTTCAAAATTGATAAAAGCTACAACCATGGGTTGTTTTTAGTTGTATTGTGCATGAAATTGCGCACATTTTCATATATAAAACTTTATGTAACGGCTAATTTAAAATGGTGCAAACATTACCACAATCGCATGTATGATTTTTTTCGGAAGAGTTACCGCGCGGACGTAAGGAAAAAGTTTTTTCATAAATTCACCATAAATCGAAATATTGTGCTAGAGACTTCCAATTAGTTGCAAAATTAAGTTAAATGATTGAATATTACTAAAAAATAAGAGTTTTAGCTTACAATTGCGTTTTTCGACCATTTCGGTAGAGTCAAAGTTGACCGAAGGTTGAAATTTTGGCACTTATCGTTATTTATATGAAAATATCTCAAAACTGATAAAAGCTACAATCATGAGTATTTTTTTGTTGTATTCTACATAAAAATGCGCACATTTTCATATATAATACTCCATGTAACGGCTAATTTAAAATGGTAAAAAAATTATGTCAAAGTGACGAAATAATTTCCGAGATGTGTCACAGATACTTTTTAGTGCGGCAAGAAAGAAATTCGCGCTTGCCCGCCTGCGTAACGATTGTAAACAAAACAACACCTTGATCCGTGAACTCCCAGCATCCCCCAAGGCGCGTGATTCAAGAGTTTTCGGCTGGTAGGCCTAAAAGTATTTTTCCGCGAATTTTTAAAAAAACTTTTGTATGTCGACGTAAAATATGTCCAGTCGGCGTTTAAGGGTTAACCATGGTAACCATGAAATTTGGTATTACTAGTGTTTTTAACCGTTAGGCTTGCATTTTGAACTCGAAATTATAATTTTCCTTTATTTTATTGTATGCTTTGAACTTTTCTGATATTCGTCTCGTTTGCAAAAGCGTACTTTTTAGAGTCGGTGTACCTCGACCTTAGCCTGTAACTTATCCTACAACTCTGCGGGTTGGGGGTGTGTGGGTCATGGTGGGCTAGTGGGTTGGAGACTGCATAAAGTTAGGATTATTCCCCTGTAGCCTATTGTCATGAATTCAAAAAACACCAGTTGGATACCAGGCTAAATATGATGAAAGTAAAATTAAGTAGCCTACATATTAGTTTGTGTGATGGAGAAGAGGTATATTTATAAGAGGCAAGCGTTACCTAGTTCCAGATTGGTAAAGAGTTTTTTTTTCTGTAAGATTTCATTTCTGATGATTGCCATCAGCACTTATATATTACAAAATGGATTCTGTACCACTTTTGACTTTTCTTTAAAATTCCAAAGGGGAATGGTAATGACTGCAGCTGATACAAATACTGTTGACATTGAGTTCACTAACTCTGTTTTATCCCATAGACCTATGGTGCTTTATTCTTTGGAAGTTTAATCTTCATAAGATTGATTTTGATGTTGAATAATAAAAGTGCTGATAAATTACCAGTCATATATATATATATATTTTTTATTTTTTATCAGCAGGTAGACTTCTCATTCAAGACTATAGAAGGGCAAGAAGATTTAAATTAGTTCTGTAACAATGTCATACAAGGTTGAAGTTCTATATGAAGGATATTCAAAGATGGAAGATGGTACTATGAAGGCTAATTGCTCCTGTACCCTGATAAAAGGGCCAACAAATGTAATTGTCGATACAATGACAGCGTGGGATAAGGACAAGATTTTGTCTGGTAAGTTCTAGATGTTTACGCTTGTCAAGAAGACAGTTCCCTGTGGCCTTGTTCTTTGTTAAATGTGTTGCATTTTAATTTATCTTGGAGCTTTTCTACTTGTGTATACTTATAATGAAGGCTTCTGAAGATGTTAATGGTTTTTTTTTACTGAGAATGATTATTAATGTACATTTTACATTAATTGATTAGTGCAATTGGAGATAACGACTAACCTCTGCCATAAAATTAGTATGTAATTGTCTGGGATAGCCCAACTTTTATTCCACTACCATCTAAGCTGTATCATTCAACTCATTGCATATCTAACTGAACTTTTCCATTGCAGTTTTACTTCTGCATTACAGTACATATCCCTTTTAGTTAAATTACTGTACAGTATTTGGTTCAATGGCACTATTTTAGCATAACTGATGCAGTTTTTTATTGCTTTGTATGTGTTAGACCCCAACCAAGAGTTTACATTGTGAATAGATGTCATTAAGCCTGACTGGTTTGAAGACCATGATACTGTTACTTGTGTTAAGCGCTTCCTGTGCTCTGTGGTGAATCTTTAGTTCTTGAGAGAAGACGTGTAAAATTATCAGAATTATAAATATTTAAGATTACAGTATTATGTCAAATAGTAAAGTATCTTGTTATAATTCATGTCATGTACAGTGTACTTCACTTGCTTTAATTATAGTCTCTCATGTGAAGTTATTCTAACAATTATTATACAAGAATCTGTAAAATTCTAGTTAGCATGCCTTGAAATGTTTAATTCTTTAGTATACTCTATTTAAAAATTTCTCAGTCTCTTCATCCTGGGACTGGTGCATTTCTCTCAGAGGACTAGTGTTTCCTATATCCTAGTTTGTCATGAGTAGCACATTGTGGGCAATATTCAGATTTTTTGCAGAATCATACCGGTCTTAGCTGCGATTACTGGTCTTTCACATTTCATCAAGGTGTCCAACTCCTTCATCTTGTTCTGAATTTTACTAACTTTTTTAACCAGACCATTTGAATCAGCTATGTGAAAGAAATGTTATGGATGAAATATTATAATGAAAGTAAAAAAGGACTGATCTTTATCATTATGAATATTTTTGCATCAGTTTTTCCCATCTGTGCTCTGTCTCCTTGATCTGCCATCAAGTTTAGTCTTCATCTATGACTCTTGTTAGTGTTAAACACATGTATTTGGAAATACGTCAAAAAGGTTTTTTACCACACTCATTAGCAGTTTTGTAAGTGTTAATAAAGTTCTTAAAGGAAATAGAAGATTGTCATCTTGGAAAGGTACTTTACTTCGGTACTCTATCTTAAATATTGTGTGCAAAGTTTTTAATTTTTATTTTTCAGGTCTTCAAAAGCATGAAGTGAAATGTGAAGACATTAACTATGCAATTGGAACCCATGGCCACTCAGATCACTTAGGAAATCTGAACCTTTTTACAAATGCAAAACATATTGTAGGTTTCACAGTCTCTCACAAAGACGAATTCTTCATTCATCCATTTGAAACAGGTATGGTATTTGATTATTGAGTTGCCATACTTTCTCCTTTCTTGTTATTGAGGCACCTTATACATTCAGTATCGAAATATAGTTGTAAACTTTTAGACATTAACTGCTGTACTATTAGTGATATAAGTCACAAGTTGATATATTGATTAATCTGCCAACCAGAAATCCAGTTACTGTAATAAGTTGATGATATATTATTCAAGAGAATGTTTTTGTTATCAAAGGTGCCATTGAGGGTATCTGATGACAGATATTCACAAATAGTTCTTTCCAATTGTGTTGTATGACACGCCTATTTTTGTCTGCACTTGTTTTTAATCATTGTGATGTCATTTTATAACTTTAAGATATTTATGACCTTTAAAGATAATTGTGAGATATCTGTTATTTTTACAGTATAGGTATAGTTTCTCCACTGAACTTCAAACTTTCTGTTCAATATATTTTTCCATCAATGTCCACTTCCTGTATTTTATCATTTATTCTCCAGGTGAACCTTTCAAAATAGATGACAATTTGGAGATCATTCCCACTCCTGGACATACAACAGCTGATGTTAGCGTAATTGTAAAAACAGAAGACCTTGGAACAGTGGTAATTGCAGGTACAGTACAGTATTACATATAAATGTATGGATTCAGTCTCTTGATACTTTAGCTTCAGATTTTAATTTTTTTTATAGGCCTTAGGATTCAGTTTCATGAATGAAGATGGTGGTTCTCATTTGGAGCAAGGAAGATAGACTTGAATTTGGTCAGGGATAGAATAAACAGCAGTTTTGGGTGTTTTTTTTCAGAGGCTGACTTAGGCAACTATTTAAATATTGTGAATCAGTGTAAATATTATTGTAGTCAAGGGACCAAGAATGATTGTCAAAACCTAATATAATCTCTTATAGTGATACTACTGTGTAGGCCAAATAGTACCAATCGTAAGTAAAGCCTTGGTTGATTTGTTGAATCTTACGAGGTGTCAGTTTGTATATTTCTGGGCTTGACCTGTGTCGGCCAGTGAAATGCTCCTGTAGCACGCATTTCTAGGTATAAATAGATGCTAAATATACCAGAGAAAAAGCTAAAAGGAATGCTGAAGTTACTACCATCAGCTCGCTCACCCATAGGGTGTCAGTATAAACACAGGGGCGAGTGGAAGCCACTACCACAGGTTTTCTGCCAATTAGAAGATTCCCTTCAAAACCCCTCTCTAGGTAGGTGCCGTTACAAGGACTACAATACATCTACCTTCCGCTCGCTACTACCACAACTCCCACCCGAAGGCTTCATTCCTGTATTAGCATGCTACAGTGACCGCACGTGCTTTTCTCGCTGCTCTCTTCCTGTGTTTTTTGACGAAGCCTTGTCTGCTCCAGAGCCCCAAGCTTCTTCATCTAAGTTGAGTATTCCATATTACGTTTTTGTATCTTGTGAGGGCTCGATGCATCCCTTTTTAGCCCTTATTTGACCCCTTAGTTCTCACGAATTGGGGTGATGCTCCTTTTACATCTGCCATCTTGGGTGCATCATTCGCTGCGTGCGTTTTTTCCCATTGTTATTTTATGATGATATTTACCTCACTGTTTGCTTTTCACTGTTTATGCTACTTTTTTTGTATACCCCATCATTATTCTAGCTCCTGTTGTTTCTGGAGCTTTGGTTTTACGAATTTTATCCTTACGTCGTAGACCCTAACTCGCTCCTGACGTACTCTGAGGTCTCTTGTTATATGTTTATTTTTCGTTATTCTAGCCTTTGGCTTTCATCCTCAGTCCCTCAGGAGCGTGTTGGTTTCCCTTCGTACGTACTATTTATTTTCTATGTTATACGCGAGTAGTGTATTTTGGCTTCTAAGCTAGCCTATAGTACGCCAGTTTTGTGGAGAGGGCGATTCCTCTCTATCTCTCTCGCGATATTCATGCATGCATTCTTTTATTGTGTTTTTCGATGGTAGTCAGTAATGCACTTGATTATATGCACGTTTATATTAAATATTCATATTCATATTCTTTGTGAGGTTGGAAGTCCTTGCGATACCCTTCCCTGGCCTACCCGACCATACCTAGGCTAGGTTTTGGAAGGTAGGTCAGGCAGTCCTGCCCCTCCACCCTTTCGGCCCCACTCTTACTGCCTCCTGCCCAGGCTATTGTGCTTGCTGGGAGAGCGGTCCAGGACAGAGAGTCCCTCTTGTGTCATGTTTGTTGGGCCTAGACCTATTGTACCTGACCAGATCGGAATTTTCGATTTTGGAGGGTTTTGTTAGGTTCTATCCATCCACTTCATGACGTCCTTTGGAGGCCAGGCTAGCCTACCTGACCGGATCTGTACCGATCTCGGAGGGTTAGGCTGGGTCCTTGCTGGGTGCGTTCCCCCCCCCCCCCCCTTGTTATTCCTCTTTCGCAATTCTTCCAGTAATTCCTCATCATTTATTTTATGTTTGTCTTGTTGTGTGTAGTCTGGGCCTTTGCCCCCTTTAGGGTGTCAGTTGGCCTACCGTCTTCTGCTCCCTTTAGTGGTAGGCTTGTTACAGATCCCGAAAGGTGGTGGCTCACTGATCGGTTGCTGTGGCCAGGCGATCACGACTTGTCCACTCTCCTCCAGGCACACACCCCGCCCCCCTGCCCCGGTCTCGTCCAGCGCTGCCTAGCTAGCTTGCGGTTCAAGTAATCCTACCGATGAACGACCGCTAGAGCATATAGCTTTTCCAGGGGGATTAGTCGGAGGAGATTGGTTGTTAGTATTTGTGTAATCTCTTTAATATGTCTCCTGGCCCATAGTTCCTCTGGCCAGGTGGGGTCTACCATCACACCGGCCAGCAGGCTATACACCGGTTTGTACGTACCACTGCTCCGCCGCTCAGTTGTCTATTCTCCCTGTTGTCTCCGCCTCCCCACTCATGTGGGTGCGGAACTGGGCTTAGAGCTGCGTTTCTAGTTACCTTAGAATCACTTCTCTTCCCCGGTGCGATCAGATTCAGGCCTATGTTTTACCTTTTTCCCTGTTCTGCTCGTATCAGCCCGTCTCCGCCAGCATTTACTGTTATGATAACGGGATTATGGACTCCAGAGTAGGTGAAGCCTTTAAGAGATTATGCTAGAACTTGTTTTATTAGCCTCTGTAGGTATGCCTCCGGATCCGTATTGGTTCCGACGTAGTGTGGTCTACCATCACACACGCCAGGAAGTATATACCGGAGTTTATTGTACCACTGTTTCCGTCGCTCAGTTTTCCTTCTTCTTTGCTGTCGCTGTTCCACATTTCGGTGGGGATGGAATGGGGCTCAGATAATGCACCTACATTTGATTACGTTGCATTAACGAGACTCAGGCTTAGGTCTTACCTTATTCCCCTGTTCTGCTCGTATCAGGCCCTCTCCGCTGGTTATAGCTTTACCGATCCCGAGGACGGATTCCGGAGCAGACGGAGACATCCAGAGCTTTTTTAATAACCAGTAAGTTGAAAGTTATACCCAATATTGCCTTTACGGATCAAATATCTAGTTAGAGTGCACCCATCTGGCTGGAATTAACTCCGGCGCCTTTATTTGATGATACTCATTTGACTTTTAAACTTACAGATGGTCCGTTGCCAGGTGTCGGGATGTCTGGCTGTCCTGTATAGGCCGTACGGGCATGAGGTCTGTCGATCTCATGCCAACTGCGCCATCCCGGTAGAGGGGAATAGGGTCTGGCACCTGGAGGCCTGCACAGTTTGTTATGAACTGGTGAGGATCGTGTCAGACAAGTTGGTAAGTAACATTCTCGCCTCGTTGTTTCTGTGAAATTTCTGCTATACGATTGACTTTGGGAAATTTCTTTGACACAGGGGATCCTAATTTGGTTATTTTTACAGGTTAGTTTGTCGCTCAAGACCGCGTTGATGGCGTCCCTTAAGTCCTGGGTGGGAGGATTCGGGAGGAATGCTAAATCCGGCCAGCCCTACGTGCTGTCAGAGGAGCTGTGTTCCCTCCTATACCCGGGCGCTCCGGTTTCGGCGGCTGTACCTGAGTCTGTGGCGGCTCCCATTATCGAGGGCATCCGTCAGGAGACCCAACCCCTCCCAGAGGACCAAGAGGGCTTGTGTGACATCGTCACAGAAGAAGTTGCGGCCATCAGCCTTCACAGGGAACCTATGGCCACGGAGGATCAGGAGGTAGGTAGGGAAGTAAGTGAGGCAGGTAGTCTCCCTTTTAGTCCCACTCCTTCTCCCCCTTCTTTCCAGGGCTTCCCTACGAAGTCCGCCCCCACTTGGGATAGATCGGCCTCGGTAATCCCCAAGGTCAAGGCCTGGAAAACGAGATCCCTGTCAAAGGTATCCAAACCATCCAAGCCTTCTCCGGCAGGTTCTGCAAGGTCATCGTCGGCTCCCAAGCCGTCGACTTCCCTTCTAAAGCTTCTCCCCCACCCAAGGGGTCGAGAGCCAAGTCCTCCAGAGCCAGGCCGGCGGAGTCCGGCTTCAACCAGGAGGCTTTTGCAAATCTTCTCATGATGAAGATGAGCGAGGTAGTGGACTCCAAACTTGAGTCGGTGTCCACTCGACTCGGCCTAGAGACCTCGGGTCAATCTATCTTGTCTCTGACCCAGAGGCTACAGGCCTAGGAGGATTCGGTGTCCGGATTCCTCCAGTCCGGAACCACACCGCAGTCCGTGACGGTACCGGACGCATCCAAGCTGCCACCATTGGAGAACAGCAACCTGTGGCGGTTAGCTCTGCACGTCCCGTTCTCGGACGGCAAGCAGTCGATCGAAGGTTGCGGAACCCACTCGGTGGGTAGACTCGATCCAGTGTGTGCCTCCGCCCAATTCAGTAAACGTTTGCCTAGAATTCCGGACCCCATGATCAAAGCGGAATTCGAGACAAGATGCAGGCTGAGTAGGTCGATTAACTCAGTCACCACGGCGGAGTTGACTGCTACGACGTTTGCAGATGAGCCTCTATTTCAGATCCACACAAAGTCACTATTACAGGCCTTCCAATCAGACCTGTATGACCTTATAGTGGCTAGGCAAGCCTGCAGGAAGCATGTCTTTGCGAATGCTTCCATAAGACACGAATCAAACAGGCTCATAAAGGCTTTGATCTGGGGTGCCAACCTCTTCCCTGAGGACGTGGTTAACAACGTCCTCAGCGAGGCAGCTCGAGTTAACCAGAACCTTCGTGTCCATTGGGGACTTCCCTTCAGAAGGAAGTTTGAGGCCCCCGGACCACAATCCAAAGCTAGGAAGAGGCCAAGGAAATACCAGCCTTTCCAGTCCTCTCATCCTTAGACAGTTGTTCAAGCGGTTCCTGTCTCCCAGATCGGCAAGCCTTCAACATCCAAGGCACAGCCACAGCAACAGTTTGTCCTGGTGCAGAGTCAACCGACTCAGCAACCTTCGACTTCAACCGCCTTAGTAACCTCCCCAGCCTTCAACGCCTCCTTTGAGTCACAAGGAGCATTTCGTGGCTACAACAAGCATGCAAGGAGTAGCAGAGCCAGAGGTGCCTTTCAACAGGGAGCTGGCTCTAGAGGCAGAGGCTTCAGAGGATGCAGAGGAGGTAAGACCTCAACCAACCAGTGAGACTCCGCAGGTGGGCGGGAGACTGTATCTCTTTCGGGACCATTGGACCTTCAGTTCATGGGCCCACAGCATTGTATCAAAAGGTCTGGGGTGGAAATGGGAGAAAGGGCCCCCTCCACCAGTCAGTTTTCACCAGACTCCAACGACAGACCTACTAGACTATGCCAAAGATCTCCTTCAAAAGAAGGCAATAAAGAAAGTCAATTGCCCGAAGTTTCAAGGACGTCTGTTCAGTGTGCCAAAGAAGGACTCGGACAAACGAAGAGTGATTCTGGACCTGTCCCGTCTCAACTCAAACATTCAATGCGACAAGTTATGCATGCTGACCGTCTCGCAGGTGCGGGCCTTACTTCCCCGTGGGGTCGTCACAACCTCTATAGATCTTACAGACGCTTACTATCATGTTCCGATAGCAAGAAACTTCTCTCCATACCTAGGCTTCAAACTAGGAAAACAAGCTTACTCATTCAGAGTCATGCCATTCGGGCTCAACATAGCGCCCAGAATATTCACCAAACTAGGAGAGACAGTAGTCCAAGAACTAAGAGCTCAAGGGGTAATGTTAGTAGCTTACCTAGACGACTGGCTCATTTGGGCAACCAACGAAGACGAGTGTCGCAAAGCAACAGCCAAAGTAATAGAATTCCTAGAGTATCTGGGTTTCCAGATAAACAAGGAAAAGTCCCATCTCATCCCGGCGTCCCGCTTTCAATGGTTGGGAATCCAATGGGACCTAACCTCACACAAGCTATCTCTCCCATCAAAGAAGTGTGCCAGAATATCTGAACTGTCGGCTCTCTCTAGACACCCAAATCACATTGATTTCCTCCCGTCGGGTGAAGTTCTACTATCCCCAGATCGGAAATTCTTAGCCAAGAATGAAGACCCATAAAACAGGTGGGCTCCATGGAAGATTATACTTCTCACACAGGACTCATCATTGTTTCCTATTGTCACACTAAAATCTTATCTGGCCAGAACTTCTGAAAAGTCTTCAGGTCCTCTTTTTATTAGAGAGGAAGGCGGAACCATTTCCTTAAAAGGAATCAGACAACAAATCCTTTATTTTATTAAACAAGCCAATCAGGATTCAGTCCCTCACATCCATGATATACGGGCAGTGGCTACCTCAGTTAACTATTTTCACAATATGAACTCCGGCAGTATTTAAACGCCATTATCTAAAGAATTTAGAGGCCCTTAAATTTTCAGCAGTGGCTGCAGGGAGCATCGTCTCCCCTGATACGGCCTAGTCTTAGAACAATATTTCCTGTTCCATTATTCTGCTATAAAAATTTTTCCCTTGATACTCACTCTTTCCTACCTGCCTCGCTCGTAATCCCTACCTATCTCCCTTAGGTTCCGGGCTGGTTTGCTTATCAATCCATTGCCGGACATGTACATAGTTTATATTTGTCATTTTTGTATTCCTTACCTGTTGTTTTCCCAGGATAGTATGGATCTGGTCATATTTGTTCCTCCTTTTTTACCATTGTATCTTGTTACTTTACATTGGTTATTAAAACTTGATTTCAAGAGAACATTTTATTTTTATTTTTCCTTGTATCTTTTGATTTTTGTATTTTCCAAGCTTGTATGGCCATTCTCTGATACTATTTCACCGGCCGACACAGGTCGAGCCCAGAAAAGGGATTTTGACAAAGGAAAAATATATTTCTGGGGGAAGACTTGTGTCGCCTGGTGAACCCATCCCTCTCTTTTCCTGGTCCCCACCCTGTAGCCAGCCCAAGCTTGGGTGCGTAATCCAGGAATGAAGCCTTCGGGCGGGAGTTGTAGTAGTAGTGAGCCGAAGATAGATGTATTGTAGTCCTTGTAATGGCACCTACCTAGAGAGGGGTTTTGAAGGGAATCTTCTAATTGGCAGAAAACCTGTGGTAGTGGCTTCCACTCACCCCTGTGTTTATACCGACACCCTATGGGCGAGCGAGCTGAAGGTAGTAACTTCAGCATTCCTTTTAGCTTTTTCTCTGGTATATTTAGCATCTATTTATACCTAGAAATGCGTGCTACAGGAGCATTTCACTGGGCGACACAGGTCTTCCCCCAGAAATAGATTTTTCCTTTGTCAAAATCCCTTTTTCCACATACGAACTATTACACTACTGAGATTGCTGTCCCTCCAATTGAACTGAGTGCTGATATCTCCCATCTAAAGCACAGTTTCATGCTGATGAAAGAAACTGGGAGACTTGATGGTTAACACTCATATAAATCAGAATTTCCTTCCTTCAGTGTATAACAAATCAGAATTTCCTTCCTTCAATAAATGTGGTGTGCATTCAACACACTTCCTCTGTAGAGGGGTAGTGCCATCAGTGCATCCCTTTAGCCCCTAGCTGCAACCTCATTCATTCCTTTTGCTCTACTGTACCTCCATTCATAAAATCTTTCTTCTTTCTTGCTATCCACCCTCACATAACAATTGTTTCATAGTGCAACTGTCAGGTCTTCCTCCTGTTACACCTCTTAAACCTTTCTATTCCAATTTACATTTCAGCCCAGTGCTTGACTTTTGACCTAAATTCTATATTCCATTCCGTTCAGCACACTTCAGACATGATATATAGGCTTTGTAAGGCTATGACTTGTGCATAGTTAACTAGAAAGCTTTCAAATGTTTGTATTGACATGCAAATTGTTCTTCAGGTGACCTGTTTGAGCGTGAAGAGGATATATTCGACCCTTCATTGTGGAAGTACGTTGCTGGAAGTGAAAAGCCAGAAGAGCAAGAAAAGCATCGTAATGAAATGCTTTTACTGGGAGATTATATAATTCCAGGCCATGGGCCAATGTTTAAAGTAACGCCTCAGATGAAAGAAATTGCTGGAAAGGCTAATAAAACTAATCTTGGACAATAATTGTTGTTTACAATTATCATCTTCCTTATTGTTAATTATAGGTATGCAAACATTCAAATAGAAAGAAGAAACATAAAAGGACTTTACCTTGCAAAGAAATCTTCCTTGTAACATTGTCATAGTTTTTAACTGGACAGGTATCCAAACATACATGAACAGGACAGCAAGTCAGAAAAACTATGGCCATGGTGCATTGAACTTTCTTTGGTGTCCCCACTTTTCTTAATCTTAATGACAACACCAGCAACACCGCTAGCACAAAAGCAGTATAAAATTGGCATGTAATTCTGAGTTTGAAATTTGTATTTAGTCTCCATGAAACCAATAAAGTAATAAAACTTTAAGAGTGTGTGCTTGTTAAATATTTATATGTATTGACAGTTAATAACTCATATTTGTTTAATGATCCTCTGTTTTATATGGAATTTCATAAGAATTCCTTAAGTAGTGGAAATCGTGCAAGAAAGTCTGACATCACCGAAGTTTTCATTCACTTTACTATATGTGTTCAAATGAAACGTTTCCTTAAAGCTGTATAAATTATTCTTGAATTCTACAGATGCCAGCGTACAACCCTTCTCAAGATGAGTTTACCTTTTCATTTAAACATTTTTCTGTTTTCAATGTTATTCTGTCCTAAAACCTTCAACATATAGCAGAATCAAACTAGTTATCATCTACAGTATCAAGGTGTCATTAGCAGATTACTATATCAAGTAACATTCCATCTTCTTCCCCAAATGTTTGGGTACTGTGCATATTTATATCCCAAGTATTTCACACAGTCATGTACTGTATTCTGTACATGTACTTATCTGATCTTATGTAAAAACCTAATGCATACCTACTGTAATAAATAATTTTCCTAAGCATGAACTATGATAAAACTTGAACGTTTTCAATTTCACTTCAGATTAGTGCATGTACCTTTACACAATTTAAAGTGCCTTAATAGTCATACGGGTACTCAAATACTTATTGTCTGAAAGATGAATGCTTCACATCATACAATCCAATATTTTGTGCATGCATAATTTCTAACTGTATACTGAAGTGGGTATTTAAGAATTTAAAATTGTTTCATGATGTAGTCTATCACAATAGATGGTAATAAGACAGAAGTCCGCTGGAAACATGAAAAGCATTGTACCAATGAAGTACCTGTGGTACTGAATAATTCCTTGTACAAAGTAAAACTCAAAATTATTAGTTATACAAGAGTAAACACTGCAGGAGGAAAATTATGTCAAATTTGTTGTCTGTTATCCTACAGTAAGTGTTAGAGCTATTAACTCTCAAGATGTTATTGTCATTTTCTTAAAATTAGAATCATTGAAATCTTGAAAGAAGAGATTTAGCAGAAAGATAGAGATATATATGTATATGTCCGATGCTATTGCAGGTATGTAATCCAAATCTTTATAAAAATTTGTTGTTTATTCTTCTCCCAAAGTCTCTTCCCAAATCACTGCCTCCAATGATCATGGAGGTATAAGATTACAACCATCAGTTATTATAAACAATGCATCCAATAAGGATTACCTTGCCAAGAGAGGTAAGCTTGCTATTCCCTTATGCTTCTGAGGCGCTGTAGTAGACAGCTTAAAGAAAAAGATCAGCACAGGTGACCAGTCATTCCATAAGGTTCTTAACAAGATTATAACCGGCATTTGGAGGAAAAAAGTAGCATATTGGCCACCCCAGCAATACTAGCACTGAAGAGTGAACGTAGCCAGTTCTTTTCTACATTAATGTTCATTTATTTATGTTTTCATCCCTGTATTCTTTCTCCTAATTACTTTTTATTCCCATAGCAAAGAACTAACTAGTTTTTAGTTACTGATCAGTGAGCTGAAAGTGAAGACTTTCTCCTCATGGCTGATTTTGTAATACTAGTATGTATTGTTGTTAGTGTAGCAGTTCAGATTTTTTCCCATACTAGTACTGCATCCATATCATTAACAACAAACAAGTACGAAATTGATATATGTTAACTGGTTATGTTTATTTATACTAGTAGATGGTACAGTAATTATGAAATATAATTTCTTAAGGGAAAGAATCATATCAGAATCACCTCAAGAACAAGCTAACCTACACAATGATCCTGCCGTGTGGACATACTTGCATCTTTCCAAACAAAACAGTGGGACCATTCAACATGCGATTAGTGCCACTATGTACGGGAATAATTTCAAAGGTGGGTGTCAATCTTAACGTATTATGGGTTATTTTCTTGAGTTTATAAGTTTGTACCATGGCTATAATGTGTTGGTGAAACCTGAAGTGATTGTTCTCCATAAAAAAAATTCAATGTGCAATAAAGCTGTCAGTCTTTGAGTTTATTTTCAATCCATTTTGGTCTTGAGTCTGTGAATATTATAAATCGCTGCTTGATATTGTGAAAAAATAGCTGAAATTTCTCAGTATATTGTAAATTAATGTGATATGGCACTGGCAGGCAACGTAAAAACACCATACATACAATACGATATGTGGACGGACAACCAGTCGGTGAAATTGGTTCCTATTACACAAGAATACAGTAGCTGTTTTCCCCCATACCATGGTTGTAATGGGAAGCACAATGTGATAGTTTGTTAGTTAAATATGAAAAGAAAATCTGCATTTGGTACTTTTGCTCATAATTAAGACCTAGATTTGTATAGGGGAGTACAGTACAGGTATTTTATCACATGTGATATTTCTCAGCTTAAGGAATACTTACTGAATGGGTTGTGATGATTGAAGAAAACTGAAGAGTATTCCCAGAGAAAGTGTTGGGATGTGGCTTAACTATTTTATTAGCCAAAAATCACAACTAATGGCTGACAGAACTAGGCCAATCTGGACACCAACCACCTCATGCACTGTATACTTGGCAGAAGTCAATAGGATGCTCAGTGTTGTATATTCAGATGCTGAAGTCGGCAAGATATTCGACACCATCACCATACAAAGCTTGTAGGCAATCAATTTCCTCAATTCAAATTCTATTTCTTATAATGTCTGATCGATGGGCCTCGGGCCAACAGAACTATCATAATGTATTGTACACATTTGAAAAGCTTAGGCAAGACAAATATAGACAAAGGACACAAATCACATAAATGTATACAAAATGTGCAGGTACACATATTTGCTAGCTAAAGAGTTTTATAAATATCTCATAATATCCCCCAAAATCGTAGTAAGTTTTCCCACCTTAATGTTGATTGAAAACCATTACTCCCTCCATAATTAGGATTTAACCTCTGGGTAATAATCGTACAAATAGGCCTATGTTGGTGAAATCCATGATAGTGCATAATGCAATCGTCAGTCTACATTAAGTTTATCATATGCCACACGAGCACTTGCTTGTGGGCAGCCTCTGTATATGGACAACTCTTCAACTTGATATTTACGTAAATACGATAATTTCAACATTTTTGGTATGATATTTTGAACCAATCCATTTGACAATCTGAACTCTGGTTCTGGGGTTCAGTACTTCGTTCTTCACTCTTCAGTAGCATTTCGAAGTGAGAAGAACCAAGGGCTGTAAAGAAGGTCTATTATTGGAGACGCTGTGCGAGAATGACGGATATGGTGAGTGTTAAAAAAGCTTATATATTTCTTACGTGCATGGATAAGGTTTTGACAGTGGTAACCATTGGCAGCACTGACCTGACTGTGCGGCTCAAAGCGAATGTCACTACTTAACTTTGAGAGAGCAGACTTTTGATATATGTTGCCTTCCAATATAAGTGGGGCAGGCACTACATAATTGGACAGGATGGACCAGGCTGTCTCCCATTGAAGGTCACACTCGCTTTTTCTATGAAATCTCCATGGTAGAGTTTAGATCAATGGTTACTTGTATCGCGTACACATACTCCTAATAGAGTAATGCATCAATTCATAATTCAGTTTCCCTTCCCTTTCTCCTCTTCCAAATGTCATTCATATTCTCCAACGAGGCAATGAACTTGTCCTTCATTCTGCCTCGATTTTCTTCGAATTGAAATCCGTCTAGTCATAAATAGGTCTACGTATTTTGCTTCCCTCCTGGCGCACTTTCTTTTGTATACGTGTAAGTGTTTACATAATAAAAATATGGAATGTTAGTCCATATATATAAAAGATTGCTTGCAGGAATGTGATCAGACTAGAGACGCTAAAGATGACGTATACAATAAGTATGTAGGCTAAGTTGACATGCCGTCATCTGTGGTCATTCATTTGTTTTGAAACAGTCCAAGCTCCCTGCTTGAGACAACTACCCCGACCTATGATTCAAACGGCCTACGTGATCTGTAGCGTGTCTCATTTGATTGTGTGTTCGTATGAAACTATGTCATTTGTATGTATGTTCATATGTTCGAACTACTGTCTGTTCCTTCATAACTTGTAACAGAGATGGTAGACAAGCAGAACAGAGTTAGTGATCGTCATTAGAAGACCTGTACCTCTTTGCCTAAGCTTTATCATGTAGAGGAATAGGATTAGCCATCATCATTGGCAGAAGCGATCAAGCTATCGTTATTAGAAGACTTGTGCAATCATATCTGATCTTCAGCATGTAAAACTTCAAGAATATATCTATTTTTATACTTCGTGTTTTCTACAAGAACCTCCTCACCGAACCATGAGTTTAACACATCGTCGTAATAACCAACAAGATAATACCGACTTCGTAAGTGATCTACAAAGCCCTCAGACACTCCATTGAAGATGGAAGTGCAATACCAACCGACTTAGCGTAAGATTATCGCTAGTCTAACATTACCTCATAGGGCGCCTTATCATACAAGGCACAAGCCCTAATATTGGTGGCAGCGGTGGGATTAAAAATTAGCAACAATAAAAAATGCGATATTTATATAAATAGGTTTTTGTGGATTACTATATTAACTTGTTTGCAGCGAGTCAACCGTGTCTAGGGCTTTGTTCGCGGAAGTCTTTATATTTCAGAGTGTCGGGAAGGATTAAAATTTCATTTCCCAGCAAAGTCTTTTTTACACGCACTAAGACATTCGAGGGTGCATGCTCTCGAGGTTTTGCGTGCAAACTACGACTGCGTTTGTGGGAGAATTCTGTTGGGTCATTTGAACAATGTTACGATTTATGAGACAAATGTATAGTTCCTTTATATAAGTTATTATTTGATTAACTGTCTCTTTTTGTTCAAACGGATTTCAATATGTTTGAAGGTTTATAGGATTTTCATTTGATAAACACGCCTTATTTTGCAGGATGTAAGATAATATTTTGTATACCCCTAGATGGATCTTACAATTACACTACATACAGATCAATGTTTTTTATAACTATAGAGGTATCTGTAAGCGCTCGCTTATCCGGACTTCTCATTAGGGAAGTTCGAACAACAGACGGTGAGTCCGTAAATACAGGATATTACGTGTACTAAAGGAATAAACAAGATATTCTAATTTTCACGGTCGCGTACAGTCGGGCTTTATCCACCACTACTTATAATAACTTACGTATTAAAAAAAAACGAAAACCTGCTCTGATTACTTTATACGGTCGTGTGTTTCATAGGAAAAATCCTTTTTAATTCAAAAAGATATTGGCATGTATAAACCAACATCGCTTTTCCCCACTCTGCTATAAGAGTCGCTTATTGTGTGGAATTTGCTATGCTTTGAACACTTCGGCAGTTTTTTGACTGACCTTGACCGCTTGACTAGGTGACACAGTCACCGAGTTTGCTTGTTTGATTCTGAACGGGCTACTGTTTCTATTTCTTTTTGTAATAATTAGGATCCTTCTCTTTATTACCATCGGCAACGTATTGTGTGTTTTTAGCATTATGTTGCTGGTTACGTATAAAGCAATGAATGACGAACTTAGGGAACTGAGCGATTACTAATAAGACAAGTTATCACTACTGCATTCAATATTAACTGTTTGTACTTCATTCTTTGCTAAAATTTGAAATAGTGAGGGATCCTGGTCAGCGCATTTAGCCTGATGAAAGTTTTTTTACAGACATGTTATTCCTTGCAATCCAGCCATATTTTTAAAGTTGAGTTGAGTCATTGAGGTTCGATATTTTATATAACTCAAAAAACTCAAGGCTAAAACTGCGATCGGGACTTTGCAAAGAAGCATTTATTGTTCATGACCCGAAATAGTGTTACCTCTAATTTATATAGATTTGTACGGGTGTTCCACTTGTTTTTTGTGTGTTTTCTAATCACTACGGTGCTTAACGACCCTATCCATGCATCTGTATAAATACAGACGTCCACTGCGTAAACGCATATTCACTGTTTAATATGATTTGTTACGTAAGGGATTAATAATCACCCAAATGATAAAATTAACATAGTATATGATTATGATATTTCAGTAGAACTTCTGGAAACAGACACTCAAAGATAAAAAAACTCGCAGTAGCGAAATCTCAATGATGTAGATAATTTCTGTAAAAAAGTAAGATTAAGAATGTCTCGTAACTTCAGCCACAGGAATAACGAAATTCGACCTGCAAAGGAAACACTCAAAGTTACTCCAAATGAATAAAAATTGTACTTAGCTTGCTTTTGTGGGAAGTCACGGTGTTCCGATAACGACACACGGCCTTGGTCCTCCTTCTCTATTTAGCGGATGACCTGGTTTGGCTTCAGTTTCCCCGTGCGCGTTGTTTCGATGATTCGAGCCTTGCAAGATCCGATGCTGCAGACGCGTTCGGGTTTGTTTCTTGCAGTGCCGGAAACGCTCACTAACGATGTTTTCTTGAATGATTCTAATGAGAGACGAAGCTTCCGTTGCCGTAGGAAAAGGACACGTCGGTTTTGTTTCTTGAAGTTATTCACTAAACGATGATACTAAGTTGCTTGACGAATCTTGTTGTTTTCTGAAGTCGCTCACTAACGATGATACTAGGTTGCTTGAAGAATCTGCTGCTTTCGTCGTCGTTGACTTCATGATTTATTATTCTGTTTTTTCTTCGTAGGACGTTGTAGAGTTCTTCTGGTACGCTGGCCACCAATATTAGGGCTTGTGCCTTGTATGATAAGGCGCCCTATGAGGTAATGTTAGACTAGCGATAATCTTACGCTAAGTCGGTTGGCATTGCACTTCCATCTTCAATGGAGTGTCTGAGGGCTTTGTAGATCACTTACGAAGTCGGTATTATCTTGTTGGTTATTACGACGATGTGTTAAACTCATGGTTCGGTGAGGAGGTTCTTGTAGAAAACACGAAGTATAAAAATAGATATATTCTTGAAGTTTTACATGCTGAAGATCAGATATGATTGTACAAGTCTTCTAATAACGATAGCTTGATCGCTTCTGCCAATGATGATGGCTAATCCTATTCCTCTACATGATAAAGCTTAGGTAAAGAGGTACAGGTCTTCTAATGACGATCACTAACTCTGTTCTGCTTGTCTACCATCTCTGTTACAAGTTATGAAGGAACAGACAGTAGTTCGAACAATATGAACATACTACAAATGAGATAGTTTTCATACGAACACACAATCAAATGAGACACGCTACAGATCACGTAGGCCGTTTGAATCATAGGTCGGGGTAGTTGTCTCAAGCAGGGAGCTTGGACTGTTTCGAAACGGAAACAGAGTCAGCAGCAATAAACACCAAACAATAAACACTTCGAATGGAAACAGGGTCAGCGGCTAAGCAAAAAAACAATAAACACTTCGAGCAGAAACCCTAAAGCAAAAATATATTTAAAGTATGTGTATCAGAATTATGTAATCAAATGTAGTATTATATGTAGGTCCCTGACGAGGAAAACCCGAAGAACACAGCAGATGACTAACGACCAGGTAGTAGTAATAATCTCTTTCATACCAATCGTCATAAACTGGTTGCATTCCGTCATCCAGGTTTCCCTACTATGTCACAGAAAGCCAAATCACTATTTTACTGGCCTACAATGCTTACAGATATAAAAAGCACATAACTAATTGTAACACGTGTCATGAAAACAAGGGATACACTAAGACACCTGTCAGTTTAGGAGCCTATCCTGTGCCAAATCAATCCTTGAAAGAATATACGTAGAATTATTAACAGAATTACGAGTCTGACAGAGGGAATAAACACTTCTTAGTGTTAATAGTTCCTTGACACGTTATATAGAATTAATAGCACTAAAAACAAACACCGCAATTGAGTGCGTTAGGAATATTTATGAGTGCTAAATCAGTAAACATGGAATTCAACACATAATAATCTGTGACTCGGGTGGTGTAAATCAATAATAATCTCCTTAACACGTTGTGTGAATTCCTATCCATTAAGAAAACCAATAATATATTTTATCGCCCAGAGTCAATCGGTTTGGTAGAATAACGGATAATTAAATAGGAAGTGTCAATGTCTTACGAGTTACAACTCGTGATATTGGATCCGAACTGGATTATAGCGGTTCTCGCGGTTTTAAATACCTTTATCATTTATATCTTGTATCTATAGAATTGATGCCGCAAGTAGCCTTATACGGTACGCCGCTAGAACACTTTTCCACATATTCAAGCCAACCATTAATTTATCAAATATATATAAAAAAAAAATATATATATATATAAATAAATAAATATAAAAGAAAAAATAAAATAAAAATCTGGATAAAGTGGAGTCAATATTAATACACTCTGTAAGAAGTCGGAAGGGTTACAAATTATAATAAAAAAGGAATCACGATAATATCAATAAGCAAAACGTAACCATTAAATATCCAAAACTATATATGCGTAAAGATTTGAACTCTAACTTAACGCTTTAGTAAGGACAAATAAGCTAAATTCAAACACATATCAAAACCTACTGACATATTGTCTGTCCGGTGATTTTATATCGTAGTCAATAAAAAAAAAAATAATAATAATAATAAATAAATAAATAAAATAAAAGAGATTTTAGTCAGGAAGTCTAGAAGTGAAAATGTTATCTATGGAATAATCCTATATGAATCTTATACAGGGCTAATAATATATATAGAATTTGTATGGAAACCTTTTTCATTAGTTTCAATAAGGAATATTTAATTTAACATAATCATGCAGTTTTCCAACATGAAACTAATATATTGTTCAATTTTGGTACTGTTTTTTTTTTCAGACATTCTTCTCATGTGGGTCGAGTATTAAAAAACAAAAAATTTATCCTAAAGTCGTATTTATTACAGCAAGTAACGTAACTCTTAGCTGGCTGAGAGCAATCTCCTGCCAAGTGACGACGTCATCATTGCCGTATCAGCATTTGTTCCTTTTAACCTCAATAATCTGCTTACATAGGCTTCATCTGTGTGTCGTCTCTGCTTGCAAAAGCAGATTGACTGGAGAAAGGAATGTTTAGCCCGAACTTCTCATGGGCAAGGCAAGCAATCTTTTATATATATGGACTAACATTCCAATTTTTATTATGTAAACACTTACATCAGCTCGGTCAGCTACCAAAACCAACTACTGAATATCACTCAAACTTGACTTGCACTTGACTTATAGGAGTGTGATACAGACACTATGTGAATATATAAGTAAATAAAAAAATTCATGGTTTGTAATCATGTAATTGATTCAAGTAATAAAATATAAAAACAATGATTATTGGTAAATAATACGTTGATCACGTGCTATATAATGATACAGTTTTTTCACTTCATCTCATTAAGATTCATGGTGTACATGAATTGATTCAAGTAATAAAATATAAAACAATGATATTGGTAAATAATAGTGATCACGTGATATATAATGATACAGTTTTTCACTTCATCTTATTAAGATATATGCTACAGAAAATACTAATGTACTCTGATAATTGCATAGAATGAAGATTAACATGATAAAAATCATATTTTAACTGATAAAAAATTGCATATATGAATTGATAAAATTATTAATGTTTATGCTGATTGATTCGTTGATTTTTATGCTAAATGTTATATATCTGATTCATTAATTCATATACTAACTCATAAATAACTGCAGAAGATATTGGTAAGATAAAAGGTGGTAAGAATTGATTATAGGGCTACCTGATTTGTTTATACATATGTATATGGATTCATATAATTATGATTAATATATGTGCACTTTAAATAGATTCCTATTGCGTACACGCAAAGATATATTTCGATTCCGTTATTTATGATCATTTATATATAGATTCCTAGTGCGTACACGCAAAAAATATATTTCGATTCTGTTATTTATGATCATTTATATATATAGGATACATGACCGAGGTTATACTACTTCACATTTAACTAGCTTTCGAACCACTTTTCGTCCATTACACAGTTCCAGACAACCACCTATAGCCCAATGAAACGGCCTATTTCACAGGGTTAAAACAAGGGGAAAATTTGCCTGGGCGGGTCCAACATTCTATATTGCGCTCATACTTATTCTCTGAATCCTAAGCTACACGATTACGTTCGCGATGAATCAAAAAAACATCCCCAGCACGAGTCCTTCGCCAGCAAAGTAGAGTTGAATATCCTTCGGGTCGTAATCGTCGGAAGTATGTCCCATTCGTAGTCGATTCCGACAGCCGCCGGAGCATTCCGCATTAAAACGAGATTAACGACGAGATACGGTGTCGGTCGAAGAAGTCCATGAAATTCCTTTCACATTGTAGGCGGTTGTTACTTGACTGTAGTCGTCCGCTGCGACGAACGATTTTTTGAAGTTGCGATGTGAAACTCTCGTACTGCAGGATACTGTAACCAGGTTCCATTAATCAGCCTGCAAGTGAAATTATAGTCTAACATTACCTCATAGGGCGCCTTATCATACAAGGCACAAGCCCTAATATACGTACTTCGTCACGCTTTGGTTTTCTTTCCATACACTTTTGATCTTTCACATTACCGATTTTCTCACAATCTGCTTCAAAGTTCTTCCTATTTTACCGTTATTGTTATTGTTATCATTATTAATTTACTTACAGCCGAATTCTCTTCTGGTTTCACTCAACCAATGGCGCTACTTAGGACCCGGAAATTCGTTATAAACTTTCAAAATCTAGATAAACTTGTAATTTGTTTTCAAAGACATTCGAAGTCATATGGCGTACTCCATGCTAATTAAAACGGCATATAGTTTCATTCTATTGTTTGACATAATAATTTTCATATATTGGCTGACTGTGGTTGGATATTTTAATAAATTAAACTATGTTCGCGTTGTTGTTTATTTTTTATAGAAAATTCGTCTGCTTTGTTTGTGATACCATAAGAGTGGTAGCGAAAATCCTTAAAACTTACTCAGTATTTTCAGAAATAAAATTAGTTTTTAGAAATAAGATTAGTTTTTTATTTATTATAATTTTATAATTTATGATAATATAATGAAAATAACATTTTAAAACTAATTTTCTACTAAATAAAGACAATAGTTATTTTTGAAAATTTCTGTCTGCTATACAGAGTAGACGAAATGTTTGCAGGTAAATATACTCAAAATAAATACACGATTATTAGCTGAAATCATTAAAAGATATAAATGGAACTTTTTTTGCATAAATATAGAAAATGTAACATATCAAATTACTTATTATATTATGTTGTCTCGAATATATTAGATGGCAATGTATTAGAACGTACGCGTTCCATCAATGATAACGTTGCCAGTTATCATTTGGAATATCAATTATCTAAGGAATTTCTTTGACTTCCTTAGACTCGCCTTAATAGATAATGTGTTATTATTTATTTCCTTATTAATACTGTATATGGAACTGAGAGATATTTGCACAGCACTCTGAATCTCGTAAACAATATCTTTACCTAGGTTGGACGAGTTGCCAGTTACTACGTTGGTCTATGTTTTATATACGGCTTTGAATAATCCATTTCAATCTCCTTTACGTGCTTATAGAGTTAATATAGTACCCATCTATAAACATATTTCTATTCAACCCAAGGGTGCTCTGTTTTTTACGATGCCAGTGTTGCTTTGTTGATGTTTCTTTGTTTACTTTTTAGGCATGTTGCCCGTTAAGAACGTCTGAAATCTCGTCTTACAGGACAACTTAACTAAATCCCCTAAAAATCTAGAATTGCAGTAAACTATAACATTTTTAAAGCGTAAATGTGTGAAGCTTTATACTTATGTGTTATGACTCAATCTAATATAATCGCATTGCCTAGTCGATTAGATTTTAATAATCGACACTTGCCGTAACATTACATAAGCCCTACTGCTTCTTTTACCAAACTCCCATGGTAACATATCTTTCAAGAGTTCTTGTTTTTAAATAAAAATCACATTAATATCACATATTAGCACTCAATAGTAATATATATTCGTTTTTTCTATAATTTTCTATTTTCCATGGGTAGAGTAATTTTATATTTCAAATTTACATATTTAGACAATAGTTTTTTCTTGTTAATGCCTGACTCACTGCATTGCTAGTTTATGTTTATAATTTAATTTATTTTAGCGATTTGAGGCGCTACAACGAAAATTTTATGACCGCAAGCGAGTAAGAGTTTAGTTTTTAATTTAAAATGTATATCAATCTGGTCAAATTTCTTACATCTTGCCTAAAATCGAAGGCTGCATCTTCGGCGTCAAAAAATAGTTGACAGTTAGTATTTATGTTTATTTTTCCCCAATTTATGGTTACTTTAACTGTCAATAGATGTCCATAGCGTTGATGTCCCCAAAAACTACCAAATTAAGTCCTATAATCACATTAAAGCAATTATGAAAAAATACAGTTGACCGGATAACCGACATATTTATGCTTTAAGTATTTATTGATATTATAATATCTGGTTTATGTGACGATTTAGGAATATTATTTTATATTCAGTGTCTCTTTTGTGTTTTGTTTACTTCTGTCAAACAGATGTCCTGGGAATGTCTACTCTGTCGTTAAAATCTTGAATTAGCCTAGTTTTAGCGAGTAATTGCGTCGTATTCATTTTGATTCGATCACAACCCTCTTCATTGTCATTTTAATGATTTTTTGGTATAATTTACCTTATAAACAAAACTTATGTCTAAAATTGATTTACTTATAAACAAAACTCATGTCTAAACGTGCAATATTTAACATTCTGAAAAAAAGTCATGACTCAATATGACAGTGCCATACATATTGCACAGAATAAAATGAATGTAAAAGAGATACTGTAAAGTTATGATTATGTTGCATATGAATGATGATCTGGTGTGTTTGGGTTCCTTACATAAGTAATATATTTAAATAAGATAAACAGAAACAGTCTTGTATCATGTTAAGTACACAAAACAAAAGGTTTTTGTTCTTCAGGTCACAAACTAATTTTGTTTCAACAGATCTTCTGACTTAAGCAACAAAATGAGCTGAAAAAACAGTACACTGGAAATTGAGTTGGTGTAGTGCCATTTTGAAGCTCACAGTTCTGCACCTGCCAAGAAGATTAAGGTCAGTATGACGTCATGTGAGTCAGGCATCTCATGGGCAAGAGTTAAAACTTTTTAAATATGAGATCCCATGGAGTATAGGGTGATGTGAAATTGGAGAAAGGTAGAATTTAAGAAGCTGAAGAGCTAAAAGAATGGATGAAGGATGAAAAAAGAAGAAAAGACTGCAGCTCTGTCCAATTTCAGTACTATTGACACTGTGCCATGCAAAACATAATGTAAATTTTAACTCCTTATTGGCATTTGCAGGAGTTTTCAGTCCTCAGATATTAAGGACAACTTACAAATTTGTTTAGTAATTTTTATTTATTCACGAGTAAATTGTAGTTTTTAATCCTGGAGCTAAACTTCTGAAGTGTTAACTTAGTGCCTGATCGGGATTTATGATGTGCAGTATTTGTTATCATATCAAACCAGTTCCGTTAAAATTACAGTTGCTTTCAATAGTGATGTCTTTTTATAGATGAGATTTGGTTAAGAAAGCTATATCAAGTTCAAATTGTTTTGTGGCTGGTTCAGTTGCACACCTAGCATGAGCCTAAATGATTTGTATGATATTAAATGAATTATACAACTAGACGGGCTTTTTATAGTGGATCCAGTTGTTATTAAGTTATTTACCAAAGTTTCTGAAGTGTATCTGTGATCAGTCTTTTGTCCACACATAGTCTTTTTAATGATAGCTGAATGAAAAGGCAAAGGGAAATCTTAGCGGAAAAGCAAAGGGAATTCCTAACCTGGGGTCATATCATGAAAATATTTCCCCGGTGATAATAGCTGTTTAGAGAAAGCTTTGTCCTCACTTGTAAAGAGAATTTATGATTAAGGAACCCATTGTACAATAGTACAATGTAGTACAAATAAATCTACTAAGTCACAAAATGGTATAACATTTGGTTATTTCTTAGGCAAGTAACTAGATCTTGATAAGAATTTGAAGGCAAATATTCCCAGCAGATGGTATAGTTTTCTAAGGTTAAATTAGAAAACTTCTTATGTTTGCTGTTTATATGATCCACCCACAAAACCATGTCAACTTTTCTTCTTGGGACATAACCTGAATTCTACGGTTGAGTTACCCATAATCTTCAGTTACAGGCTGGCTCCATGAGCAAGAACCAATACTGGTACATATCTGCCAGGCTTTGGAATTTTTCTTCCCCCAACCTTTTTGTACCCCCCTAGTTAGGACTTTATAGGGCATTAAAGTTGCTTGTTCCATCCATTGATCAATTGGTCACCTATAAAGAATATTAATGGAGGCTTACATAAGCAATACATACTGAAGCACATTAAAGGTTTCGCTTATTCTTGTTACTAAAGGTTTAATGGTTAAGATTTGTTTTCAGTATGGTTAACTTTTACTCATGATATTGATTTTTTGTGGATTTAAAATTTTTTTTAAACATATAATAAAGATCAACCCATTCACGTTAAAATGACACCAAATTCATTAACGTAGCATGAGAAAATTATTGCTAAGCGTTTTCGCTCAATCAATGAAGGGTAAGTGTTATGGCACAGACAGATTTTGAACCCCCCCCCCCCCCCCGCCCCTCTCAACTCCTCAAAATGCTGAAGACTGAAACTACTGTACTGTAGGCTACTTAGCAACTGTGGGCATTATAAGATGCATAGAGAAGACAGTTAGAATTTTACTGTTGTATGAACTGAATACTTCTTGTATTCAATAGTACAGCCTTTAGAAAGCTCTGCTGCTCATTAAATAATAATAATAATAATATAATGATAATAATAATAATAATAATAAATAATAATAATAATAATAATATCACATGCAGATACAGAACTACTCTATTTTGTGGATTGAAATTTACACTTGAAGTGTAATAAAATTTTGTTCATTGTGACATTTTCATTGCAGTCAAAATCTTAATTACTACATTAGCAGTACAGTAGTTATGTGGTTATCTTTTAGTTGTCCTCGGTAAGACTTTTAATGTTCAGAGTGTGTGTCTGATCTGTGCCCTTTGAAGCTTGTTAAATTTGTCCTTATTTTAAAACCTTATTTTCCATGATTTAATTAACTTAATTAACTTAATTCTTATCAGAAAATCTTCTTCAAATGGCAGACCGAAATCTTGTAACTGTAGCTGATCCAGCTGAAATTGTGTGGCAAATTATTTTTTTGTCTTTCCATAGCAGGAAGAACTTGTGCACAATGGCATCAAGGCCGAACATGCACACAGGTCAACAGCAAGCATCTTCTCTGCCTGTATAAGACCTAGACAAGCAAGCCAATGTACATTACTAAATCTTCAGCTCAGAGGGGACTGTAAGATTGTGTCAGAGAAAAATCTCTTGATCTGAGCATGATTTTGATTTGGGACCATCACAGTCGGAAGGCACTGGAATTGCTAAAAGTTATGTTAGTAAAGAATAACAGAAAGTAAACCTTTTATAGAAGTTAGTATAAGTTGTCTGAAAGTATGTATTGGTTATTCACAAACGTTAACTATTGTAATGAAAGAGTTGAAGCTTTATGTACTTGAAAGCAGGGAGGACCCCACTTTCATATATTTGTGAATTAGTCTTTGAGAACAATTTAGGCAACAGTTCTACAAAAAGGGATATATACTATATCACCTCATTTTAATATCAAAAATACCATTGGGTTGAGTTTGTAGTTGGTAGTTTTAGTTTATTAAGGTTGTAACAGAGGCTAATGGTAAAAGATTCTTAGCAAATAAGGATGTTTATTTCAGAAATGCAGTTTGTTCCGATACGAATACAAACCATCGGTCCTTTACAATAGGAATGTAACTTGCGGCAGCTGGAACCGGTCGTAAGCTTCGAACAAGGGAGTTCGGTAGTTAACTGCTTGTCCGACAGTCCACGCACCACTCGACTTGGAGGTAAAGATCCACTTTGCTTTCGGCCGCGTTGGTGGATGGACGTGTTCTGCATATCTCTCTGCCCGCTTCTTCGGCGTATGCTTTGTGTTTTCTTCAAACTTGGTTTGCTTTGTGTGTGTGGAAACTGTAAGTACGTGTACTTGTATTTTTCCCAGTGATTATTAATATGAATTCCCGTGAATTGGAGCGGTCCCCGCGCCCCCCATCAGCCACAGAGTTTGCCCTGGTGTGGAGGGCCGTAAGTGCAGGGCCTTCCGCTCCTTTCATGAAGTGGATCCTCATGTATTATGTGCTCGGTGCCGGGGGCGTGAATGCTCTTGGGCCGAGCCCTGTGATGTATGTATGTCCTGGTCGGAGTATTAGTGGGTGCTCTATGAGGGTAGGAGGAAGCTACGTAAGCCTGCCAAGGAGTCCTCGGAAAGCTCTCTGGCGACTCCCTTGGTCACAGACACGTCGTCTTCCTTCCTGCCGCCATCTCAGCTCCCGCGTATGGCTCCTTCCCCTTCGGGGGAGGGGGGGGGTTTCTCGTTCATTCTCTTCGCCCGATCTGTCGAGCGTAGAGGAGGGGGCGAGATACCCCGACGTACAATTGTATTCGGGGTCTTCCGTTCGCTCGGGGTGGGGCTTGTCCCCCCCCGTGTGAGGGGTAACCCCTCCTATTAACCCGACTTTTGCCTCCTCAGGTGCTTCTGCTGCGGGCGACGACCTCGGCCAGGTATGGTTCTCACTAGGTCTCCAGGGCACACTTAGCATTCGGGGGCTGCTGCCTCATCTGGCGGGTGCTGCTCTGGTTACCCATGGACCGGTGACCACCACCACCACCACTGTCTCGACCCCGGGGTATGCCACCCCTCCTCACCTGGTCTATACTCAGCATGTGGCTTCGGTGACTCCTCCAGCTACTGTGCAGGTTCCGATTGCTGGCTTTCCAAGGAGGGGCATGCCTCCTCCACCTGGGTTTGTCGCTCTCGCCCCAGCCCCCAACTTTCGGTGCCCTGAGAGTTTGCCCCTGGATCTTCCACCGGTACCCAGGATGTCGCTGGCCGCTGCCCCGTCTCCTGCTGTACTTGATGTACCTGCCGTACCTGCCGCTCCTGCCATACCTGCCGTGCCTGGACCAGCCCCTGCCGACATCGTTCCTGCCTGTGGTGTTGCTGCCCCAGTCGCGGGTCCTTCCGGACAAGTGCAGCCGGGCCATGTTGCTTCGGCAATAGCCCTGGCTCCGTCCTGGATGGAGGACCTGAAGTCTGTCCTGAGGGAACTGACGAAGAAGAAGAGGAAGGTGTTGTCATGGTCTTCATCGTCTTCTTCGTCGTCGCCTGCTGCCACCTCTTCCCCTTCGACTTCCAAGGCTTCCAAGCTGAGGAAGAAGAAGGCTGCCTCCTCCTCCCTAAGAAGTCTCCTTCGGGAGCTTCTATGGGTCCGTCTCACTCCGGTGGGACAGAGGGCTCTTCTGCTGGTCCTCCCGTCTTCTTCCTTCCGCAAGGAAGAAGACGGGGACCAGAGGGGTACCAGCTAATACCGGTACTTCCTTGCCTGGTGCTAGAGGTTCTACCACTACACCAGGTTCCGGCTTGGCCTCTCGTTCGCGAGAGGTACCGAGTGTACGGTCTCCGGCAGGCGACCGTACAGCCAAGGCTCAGGCTTCCGAGTTCGCTCGACGCCAGGACCGAGGCACGGAGCGGAAGACTGGCGAGGGATGCTCAGGTGACTCCCGCCAGGCCAGCGATCGCTCTCGTAGCGATCTGTAGGCTACCAGGGTTGACGTGACGGTCCCAGACCGGCCACCGGCCGAGGCTAGGAAGAGGTCCCCTCAATCGCAGGAACCAGCCTCGGCTGGTTCCGGCGGTTCAATGCGACGCGAGGACAAGCACCGCTCCCACCGTGACAGTGGTCTCTGCAGGTCTCCTGACCACCGCTTCCATCGGGACCAGGTGGGTAGGGAGACCAGCAGCAGCTCCTCTGATGCACGGGACCAGAGCCGCTGTTCTCGGTCCAGCCGCTCTCCCCAGGAGAGCTGCGCGACCAGGCCTGCAGCTCGATCGCCACTGTGGGTTGGCGATCGCCTGCATCCCCCCAAGCACACTGGTTCTGCCGGTGAGCGAGGGGGGAGTGTCAGGTCTTCCTCTCTGATCCCTTCAACTTCCTCGGGTTACACCGGGAAGGGCGAGGCGACCCTGAGCGATCGTGAGGAGCGCGCTTCTCACGGTCCCACCACGACACCCTACGAGCCAGGAATGTTCTTAGGACAGACCAGGTCGTATGCGCAAGTGACAGGAGGAGACCGGGAGGGGTCTGTTGCTGTTCCTCCTTCTGAAGGAGGAGGATCTCGAGAGGCGTTCTTGTTGGAGGGACTTGACGGTCCAACTCCTCAAGACGCAGTCACTCCCGAGATCCAGAGGACGCTTGCGGAGGTTATTGCGCTGATTCGTCAGCACAACGACCTCAGGGAAGGATCGCCGCTCCCACCTTCTGAGCCCACGTCCCAGCTCAAGTCGTTCTGGGGTCCTAAGAAGGAACCCAAGACAACGGTGAGTCTACCGCGATCAGCTCTGGCTGACTCGGTACTGGGCCAGGTGGGCTCGCTTGTCTCTGGACAGGAGGGTTCGCTACGGTCCAGTAGGTCGTCCAAGCTACTTCCCCCGCCTCTACTGCGACAGAGGAGGTTCTACGTGCCTTCGGAGGATCCGATGCCGGCCAAACAGGTTAACCCGGGTCTCTACAGCAGCTCCAGTCGGAGAACTTGTGGCTCTCGCAGCAAGAGGCACTTGCACTGGAATCCACCGCCATGGCGGCTTTCCAGGCAGTCTCCTGGTTGGACCTGTGGTACCTCACGGTGTCCAAGGTCGCAGCCACCTCGGGAAATATCACTCCTGTAGGTGACCCAGCTTTCGGGAGGCTGTGCCACCAGACGGCAAACCTGTGGACCAACCTGGTACTTCGGCGTAGGGACGCAGTCCTCACCCGAGTGACCAGGGCAGCTGGGCGTGAGGCGGCATTGGGTCTTCGCAACGGACCAGTGCGGAGTTCCTCCTCTCTCTTCCCAGAAGAGATGGTGGATGCTGCGGTGGAACGACGGCGCACTGATGACAGTGACCGTCTAGTACACCAGGCAGTCTCGAAGGCGTCTGGGCAGCCTCGATCGACTGCGGCCAAGCCCAAGAGCTTGGTTAGCGCTTCCTCGGCTGCTAAGACGATCGCATCGTCGAAGCCCCGGGGAAAGACTCTGCTTTCGACTTCTGCCAGGAGCGGTCACAATCAGCCCTCCTCCCAGCCCTCCTTCCCACGAGGGGGAGCCGGGAAGAAGTCGAATGCTAGGGACGGCGTTCCCCCTCACCTGCTACCGGAAGTTGGGGGGGGTGCCTGGCGAGCCATTGGGCAACATGGCAGTGCTACAGAGTGGAGACCTGGATAGTAGACGTCCTTCGGGAGGGGTATCTGCTACCCTTCGAGTCTCGGCCACCCCTCACCTCCAACCCGGTCCATCTTCAGAACTACGTTTCTGGAACATCAAAGGACGTAGCCCTTCAACAGGAAGTCCAAGCCATGCTGAGCAAGGGAGCTGTGGAGATCGTCAGGGTTCGGTCACCGGGCTTCTACAGCCGTCTTTTCCTGGTGGAGAAGTCTTCGGGGGGTTGGCGCCCGGTGATAGATCTCTCTCCCCTGAACCGATTCGTTCGCCAATCTCGGTTCACAATGGAGACAGCACGTTCCGTGCTCAACTCTATCAGGGAGAACGACTTCATGCTTTCAGTGGATTTGAAGGACGCGTATTTCCAGATACCCGTCCATCAATCCTCCAGGAAGTACCTCCGCTTCATCCTCGACGGGACAGTGTACCAATTCAGGGCACTTTGCTTCGGTCTCTCAACCGCCCCACAGGTGTTCACGCGAGTGTTCACTCTGGTGTCTGCTTGGGCCCACTCGTCAGGGATACGTCTTCTGAGGTATCTCAACGACTGGTTAGTCCTGGCAAGCTCCCTCTCGCAGTTACTACAAGACAGGGATCGACTCCTCAAGTTCTGCCGCAATCTGCAGATCGTGGTGAACTTCGAGAAGTCCGATCTCGAGCCCAAGCAGAGGATGAAGTACCTGGGTATGCTGATTGACACGGTAGCAGGGCGAGTCTTCCCCATGGACTTGCGGATCAGCAGATTCAGGAAGGCAGCCGACCAGTTCCTGTCTCGACAGGAACAGTCAGCTCAGCAGTGGCAAGTCGTGATCGGCCACCTGTCGTCACTCAAGAAGTTTGTCCCTCATGGGCGTCTTCACCTGTGGTCTCTTCAGTGGAGACTAAAGGAGAGTTGATCACAGGCAGGAGACCCACCGTACTTCCCCGTGTCCCTCACGGAGGAGGTGAGGCAGGACCTAGCCTGGTGGCTGGAAGACAGGAAACTCTTAAGAGGAGTGCCTCTCTGCACTCCCCCCCCCCGGAGATGATGCTGTTTTCAGACGCGTCTACCGAGGGATGGGGCGCACACCTGGAGAAGTGGCTGGCTGCAGGAGAGTGGGATCATCACGACATGCACCTTCACATCAATGTCCTGGAGCTCAAGGCAGCGTTCCTCGCTCTCCAAGAGTTCCAGGACCGCTTGATGGAACACTCGGTGGTGTTGCTGTACGACAACACCACGGTAGTGGCATACATCAACAAACAGGGGGGGCCTAGTGTCCCTCCTGTTGCACCAGTTGACGCTGCAGGTGCACGAGTGGGCCGTGGCCCACTTGGTAGAGCTGTCAGCCCGCTACATTCCAGGCAAGAGGAATGTTGTAGCAGACAAGCTCAGCCGTCAGGATCAGGTGATAGGGACCGAATGGTCCCTACACCCAGACGTGGCGGAAAGGCTCTTCAACCTGTGGGGGCGTCCAGTAGTGGATCTGTTTGCCTCCCGGCACAACAAGAAACTTCAGGTTTTCTTCTCAGCCGTGCCGGACCCATGGGCAGCTGCAGAGGGCGCTCTTCAACACTCGTGGGACAACCTCTTCGCGTATGCCTCTCCCCCATTCTGCCTGATTCGCAAGGTGATCAGCCAAGTGCTGGCCACCCCGAATCTCAGGATGATCCTGGTGGCTCCCAAATGGCGGTACCGGACCTGCTGGCTCTGCTTGCAGAAGCACCAAGAGAGATTCCCCCTTGGCACAACCTTCTCGTCCAGCCACACGTGGAACGGTACCACCAGACAGTCCAGTCTCTACATCTTCACGGCTGGCTGTTATCCACCATCTCTTGCGAGCAAGAGGCTTCTCTCGCCGAGCAGCAACAGAGATGGCTGGGTACGTCAGACAGTCCTCTGCAGCTGTGTACCAGGGAAAGTGGGCCGTCTTCTGTGGTTGGTGTCGTAGAAGGGGTCTATCTCCTCTCGAGCCACTCTTCAGCAGGTAGCGGATTTCCTCGTGTTCTTCGCCGAAACAAGCTCCTCTCTGTCCCCACAGTCAAAGGATATAGAGCTGCCCTGCCCCTAGTCCTGAAACTGAGGGGAGTGGATATCTCGAATTCGTTTGAGATCTCCTTGCTAATGAGGAGCTTCAAGAGGTCTTGCCCACCCAGGGAACTCAGGCCCCCGGGGTGGGATGTGACTCTCGTCCTTAGGAGTCTGACTCGAAGGCTCTTCGAGCCACTCCGAGAGTTGTCAGACAGGGATCTGACCCTCAAGACCCTCTTCTTGCTGGCCCTGGCATCGGCGAAGAGAGTAGGGGAACTTCATGGTCTTTCCTTCGATGTCAAGCATACCAGGGGATGGGGATCTGTGACGCTCGATTTCGTCCCGAACTTAGTAGCTAAGACTCAGAATCCTTCGGTCCCTGACGACCAGTTCGAGTCTTTCACAATCCCCTCCCTAAGGGACTTCACCGACAACGATACGGATGAGATGCTGCTTTGTCCTGTGAGGGCGCTACGGCGCTATCTGAAGAGAACTCGGCACCTCAGGCCTGAGTGTCGACACCTCTTCGTTAGCACTGGGGTGACCAAGAAAGAAGTATCCAAGAACATTCTTTCCTTCTGGCTGCATGAGGTGATCAGGAGGGCGTACGAAGCTGATGGTAGCGACGACATCCGTACCCTTCGTCCAAGAGCCCACGAAGTCAGAGGTATTGGTCCTTCCCTTGTGTTCCGCAAGAACTTCTCCGTGGCGCAGGTCCTGAAGGCAGGGGTCTTGTCTAACCAGACCACCTTCACCTCCTTCTACCTTCGGGATATTGCCGACAGGTCCTTGGACACTTTCCTTGGGTGGCTGCTCAACACGTTATGTAGCTTACCCAGCACCCGAGCGGACGGAACAGCATCGCATCCTGGTGTGACTGCATGAATGGATGAGTGAATGAGAGTGTGACTGCCCTCTCTTCCCCATCTTTTTCTCCCCCTCTACCTGTGGGCAGAGGGACGCAGTCGTCACTACGCTGGAGCAGGAAACGATGCAGGTGAGCTACTCGACCGAGCCCCATCCTATCCCTTTCAGTAGGGATAGGAGCGAATATCCGCCACTTCCCCCAACAAGGGGGGGGAGTGGAAGCCAACAAGAGACAAACCCATGACTTCATATTGCCTCTTGCAATAGGAACAAGTTCTTGCTTGCTAGTTTTAAGAGGTACGCTTGCCTCCCTCTTATTACTTGGGTCCAGAGGTCTGACCATTGATCCTGCGGTACATACCCCGATCATTGGGCAGAGGCTAGGATCCCTCCCTCTGCTCTTACGACCAGGGAGGGAACCAAGGTTGGGCGAACACCAGTCTGTTCTTAAGACTCAGATTCCTCCCACCAAGAAGTGAGTCTTCCTATTGTAAAGGACCGAAGGTTTGTATTCGTATCGGAACAAATAACAATTTGTCGAAAATTGTATTTTTCCTAACTATACAAACCTGAGGTCCTTTACACATAGTCCCACCTCATGCCACCCCTCACTCTGCGTTTCCTGGGCCTAAAGCAAAGTGGATCTTCACCTCCCAGTCGTGCGGTGTGCGCACTGTCGGACAAGCAGTTAACTACCGAACTCCCTTGTTCGAAGCTTATGACCGGTTCCAGCTGCCGCAAGTTACATTCCTATTGTAAAGGACCTCAGGTTTGTATAGTTAGAAAAATACAATTTTAGACAAATTGTTATTTTTATTATTCATTTCTTATAAATTAATATGATGTATTTACATTATTTTCAAGATACATACAATAGTATTGTTTCTAACAAGTTTAAAATCAGTCATTTCAGTACCTAAGATAGTTTTAAAAGCACTGTTTTCTTCTATTTTTTGTTAGTTTCATATTAGCTATTAGGCTTCTGAGATTTGCTGATATAAAGTTTAAGCCTATCTTCTTAATACCTGGGATTTAGATGCTTCTAATGTACAATACAGTATGGGTTTAATGTCAGCTGAGAGGAAGTTAGTGTGTTCAAGGATCCTTATATTTTCTTATTACTATTTGTTTAATGTAGTGTCAGGAAATGCAGTATGTTTAAGGGCACATATTTCAATATCGAATCATTTTAATATTAGGTAATGGCACATTAATCCCTGGGTTCCTTGATTATGCATCATCAAACCTCTACCATTAAGGTAGTTATGATATTCAGACTAAAGAATGTATCAGTAAGCAAGCTTAATTTTGAAGTGTTGACACTTCGTAATGCTACATTGATAAGTATAACTATGGAAAGAATTTATCTCGAATGTTAGCCAGTACTTTTTTGCTTGAGCTCTAAATATTTCATGACATAAAAGTCGTTGGTATTTAGTTCACTAGGTATTTAATTCACTATTATTATTAGTTTTTTGATGAAACAAGCAAATTGCATGTATCTTTCTATTTGTAAGATTCTCACTGAGGAATTTATTTGGATGTAATGTTAGATTCAAAAGTTATAGACCACAGTGGTATGAGATTACTGTATATACTCTTGTACCACGTGACTTTTGAAGACCTAATTTTGAAGCTAATTTTAAGTGGGTTGTACATACACGAGATACGTGTATAAAATTAACATGTAGTACATATTCACATGTTAGTATTATAAAATGCAAACTGCGAATATGCATCTTCTCCATGGGTCTCTTTAAAGTTATGCTTTACTTCACTGTATCAGTTAATATTGTATGTATTCTCATATTACTATTGTACTACTATAAAATACAAACATAGTGATCATGCGCCATTTCCATTGTCTATGTTTTCGTGAATGTGGTCAACGATACCATTGGAGAATTTTTGTATAAACATCAATTTCTGTCTAAAGATGACCATGGGTGAAAGTTTCGTCCCATCATACAGGTTAAAGCAACTGTAAAATGTGTTCTTTCATGCCCAGTAGTTTTGACTAAACACTTGCAGCGTAAATTTTGCAGTATATTTCCTTGCCGATCTTTTCTCAATAGCGAATGAGGGTATACTGTAAAAATATATCAGTCCTGTTCTACATAACTTCATTGTAATTGTTTACTATCTTTTGGTGGTTGAAATGCAAGCAAAACAGCTTATGTTATCCGCTTCAGTTGTTCATAGCTAAAGAGCTGTTTCTCATTTGTTTGTTTACGGCTGTATACATGTACACAACGAGTACTAATGCGTTACTAGCAATACTTTTCTCATTCTCTTTTACTTTTTTAACTCGTTTAACTAGAAGATGGAATCAAGAAATTGAGGTAAAGATGCTAGTCTTTTGTAATTTGGCCCCTCAAAAAAGGAACTCTCATGATACATGAGACACATGATAACAACATTTTCTATGGGTGAAAATTTGGGGGTCGCACAATACATGAGATTGCAAGTTACAAGAGTATATACAGTAAATGGAATTAAGGGAAAGGTAAGATGATATTTAATAGTCACTGGCTTTCACTTAAAGGCTTACTTGCGCTAAGACTGAATGAATTCATGTAAGTAGCCAAATAAAGTCTTATAGTATAGGTAATTTCAGTGTCTCAGATTAGTAAAAAAGCAATTTGGATAAATTATGTAACTACTGTAACAAGGAAATATTTTGAAGATGCGTATGAATTGACAAATGTAAAGTGTTTGAGAAACTTACATTTATTTCTTGAGTTATGAGTCATAAGTTTTTGAATTTTTTTATGTATGAACATTTTCTTTTTTTTATGATGTTGAGGTATAATCGGAAATATGATTATTAATGATATATTTCACACAGTTCTTATGGAATTATAGAAATATGGTCATATCAAGATCAGTTAAGTCTTAATGTTATCATATTATGTAGTGATTTTTTTTGTACAGGGGCTTCTGTGTTTCAATTTTTGCTTAGTTCTTATCAAGTGTGTAAGTCAATTACCATTAAAGGTATCTAGTGCCCTTATTGCTTTATAGCACAACAGAGCAGTTCTGAAGACACTTAAAACTTAGGTACGGTATACCATTTGAGCATTGCCTGTATCCTTAGATACAGTATACCATTTGAGTATTGCCTGTGTCCTGAGATACAGTACACCATTTGAGCATTGTCTGTATCCTTAGATACAGTATACCATTTGAGCATTGCCTGTATCCTTAGATACAGTATACCATTTGAGCATTGCCTGTATCCTTAGATACAGTATACCATTTGAGCATTGCCTGTATCTTTAGATACAGTATACCATTTGAGCATTGCCCTCTACATTTCATAAACTGAAGTTTGGAATGTATCTTTGCAAATTGTCTGGATTGGAACACTTGGCCTTTGGCCTAAATTATATATTCTATCTATTCTGAAGTAGCAGTATTTTTTTGGCAATTTTACTAACTATAGAAAGGAGATATTTTCATTGAGAAATTGGTCCTTCATCTCCCTCACAGCTCTCTTTCGGTCTCCTGTACAGTCTCCTAGTTATATAAAATGCTCACCAAAAATTTACAGCTGAAGATGGCAGCTGCAGAATAACAAATTTTCTTTCTTCCGTAAAACAATTTATAATCACTTTAACACTTTTCAGCAGCAAACCTTCATGCTGTAGTAAAATCTGCTTGCTTTGTCGAAGCTCTGCACACTTTGCCTTAAAGCGGTTTCAGCTCTGTGAGGTGTAGTGCTGTTGGTGTTAATTTAGGTTATCTTCATTCCCACTTCCTTTCTGCCATTTTGCTGTCAAAACACTCTTACTTCTTAGAGCAACTGTGCCATTTTCTCCCTATTTTAACCTCAATTTCTTGTACTTCCTCATTTATTTTCTGGATCTCTTTTTCTTGCCATCCAATAATTCTTGCTTCATTGTTAGTGATTGGCTGAAAGTGCCCCAGTAATATGCTGTATAAGTTTAAATAACAAGATTCATTGTGTATAGGAGTCCGGCTTTATTGTTGTATTGTAGCATTGCTGCACACTTGAGACATCATTGGTGAAGTCTTGTACACTACATGCTGTTTTGAAGCCTTCTAATGAATACTAAACACCACTAAGGTGTGTCTTTGCCAACACTTAACAATACAAGTAGAAAGTACCTCATTCTTAACATTCTCACAGTTAACAATCTCTCAGTTCACTCACTTTTGACATTATTAGGTGTGCAGTTGTTCCATAATCACATATGTTTGCTGTCTAGGGTTGTCAGGATGTGAAATTGTGATAAAACTTTGAATGTTATTATTAATGTTTGTCAGCTATATACTAGGTGATTTTAAAGGTTTTGGCATAAACTTTGCACAATTTTTATTTACATGATTTAGTTAGTGAATTTCATCTTGTGGTATTTTTGAGAAGGCAGTATTCCAGTTTTGACGACAAAGTAAGAACTACTAGAGCAGTTGTCTTATAAACCTTATAGTTGAAATAAAACTTGATGAATTGTTGTTCATTATTAAAGAGACAAACGTTGAAGTACAGAAGACCTCACAGCTACAATACTGAAATTATTCAAAATAGAGATTCCATAGATTTAGCATTGCAGTGACTCAAGGAGAGATTTGCTCTGAGCAGGTGCACAGTCTGGTGTCTGTTTTTGAGACATTAATAATGGTGTTTTCTAAGCTGATTGCTGAGATGGCAAAAGTTCATACTTCTCCTTTGCTCTTCCAGGTGTATTCTTGTTTTTTGTCACTGCTAAAGAACTAAATCTTAAATGAATTATGCACAAGAGTTCTAAGGGGGTTGCTAAGGTTACCACTTAAAGACATGTCTTAGTCTAAGTTCACTGTTATGTCTGTGACCATTGTACTTGTGAATATTTGCTTGCCAAATAATGTCTTATGATCTGGTGTAGCCAAACTACATAAATTTTTACTTCCAGAATTTTGAGTTAGATTGTATAATGACCGAAAAAACAGGACTTTCATGTATTGTAATAGAAATTGAGTTGCATTTAATCTTGTAGAAAGCTAGGAAACAGTTAGCAAAAAAGACATAAGGTTACAATGACTATATTTTTTAACATGGTGGCCATTGCCTATTTAACTTTGTAGTTGACACTGTGCTTCCTGAAAAGTCAGTGGGCAGTTTGACTTGGAATTGTTAGTTGATGGCCTTTTATAGTTTTTTGTTTTCTGAGGTATTTGTATATTAGATTGGCTTATTTCCATCATGGATAATTAACTTGAATCAGTTACTGTTACATGATGTATTAATGCTTAATGTGAATGACTTCAAATTCTTTTATTATCTTTCAAGAAAAATTGCCCTTTGAAGATAGTGTTAGCTTAAATTTTCTTGTCACATTTAACTTGAAGTTAACATAATGATTAGGCCAAATTTTTCAATAACTCATCCCTGACAGACTATATGTCAGTGTGGAAAATTTAAACTTGCAGAGCATCATTTACAGAGATCAGAAAGCTTATTTTCTTGATAATAATTTATTTTTGCTGAAGTCAAGGCTGATTGACTGTAGCACATACTGGTTTTTTAAAAGGTAGTTTACATGAAACGTTGTCCCCAGAGTTATTGGTTGTTATTGAATATAGTTTATATCCTACCAGATGTCTTATAACTGTGATACATTTCAGAACATTTATAAAATTTAAAGTTATTCCTTTGGTCTGTCATATAACAATACTACTTTGATTACAGTTCTGCTTCATACAGTCATTTCAAAAGGGGATATCAGCTTGGGGCTTAAACAGCTTCTCATCTTAGGAGAACATTTCATTCGTGTACCTGACATAGTTAGGAGGGATAAATACCACTATGGCTAGTTTTAGAAGCGTGTGTGAGGAAGTATATTACAAATCATAACATTGCCAGTAATTGAGCAGAAACAGGTGTAGGTACAGTATAACTGTGACTCTTGGAGGAATTGTGATAGAAGTTTTGGCTTAGCCTGGCCAGAAACAAACCTAATTGACAAAAGTGACAGGATGATGTGTAATACAGTATTGTATTTGATAAATTAAAAATGTTATTAACCTACCATTGAATACCATACCAAAAAGTTTTGATGATAGTTTTGCGGCTGTGTGGGATTTCCAGACTATAACCAATGTAAAAGCTGAATTTTAGAGCAGTGATTTTCCATGTTATTAATAGGATAGGAAATTATTGTCAATGTTATATTGCCTTTTTGATTAAAGACTTTACTAAAAAAAAAACTGTACACAATAATTATGTAATACTGTAAAAGCTTTGAGTGGTTAGCAGTCATTTATAAACAAGTTGCACTGATTTTTAATGCCAGATTTGAGATATTTGTTTACCGTGATGAGAAATATTTTCAAGATATTCACAGGTTTCTTCTGAAGGGTTGCTGCCAGTTTATTTAGCTCTCATAGGGTTGGCCAAAAAGTAGATGGTTTAGATTTTATTTGTTAAACTAGAGCTATTAAAATTTGATAATTGGTTCAATTGAAAATGATGTGGATTCTGATAAAATTTCTTTAACTGAGTTGGCAATAAAAGTATAATAGTGGTTAACTCAACTTGGTGTAGACTCCTAGAATTGCAAATTCTTTGTGACCTTGACATGATGTGATGGTATTTATTAAGTTGTGGTACTGTTGTGATGAGGTTTTTGGTTTGGAAAGTGTAACATGAGATCTTAAGTTTTAGCTCTTTAGTGATATTTTCATATAAATTGTATAGCATTTCCAGTGGTGCAAAATTCTCTTGGGAAGCTAATTGGAAATATTCACTGGAACTGGTTATGGATTTTATGGAAGAGTTGTAATGTTAGTTACATTTGGCAACGTCTACAATGGTTACGGAGAGAGCGAGAGAGAGAGTGAACGCATTGTTGGGTTGAGAGTTTGAGTGTTTTCGTATGGTTGATGTGTCGTGTTTCATGTTTAGTGTTGCAGCATGATAGTATGGAAGTGCACATGTGTTTTTCCGAAGAGTGTGAGTGAGCGAGCGATCAATTGAGAGAGGAGAAGATCGTAATTGGTGGATGGATAATAAGGAGTGGTTTGATGGCGGAGGATCGAAAGAAGTAAGTAAATCTGTGAAGTCATGGAGTCAGCAACAGTCTTTTGGAAGATAGTAGTGATGGTTAGTTGTATTGTAGTTTTCTGGATGTGTTATTTGAGTTGTTATTGGTATTGTGTGTTGGAAGGTTGTTGTGCTGGTGCTTGAAGGTTGTGTTTGTATAGTTGGAAGGCTGTTGAGCCTGTTAGTTGTGGAGTGTTGTTGGTGAGTTTTTGTGATTTCTTGGTGTTGTGGTTGGATGTGGATTTGTAAGGTTGTTGTTTTGGTGCTCGGCTGCAGAGTGATTTGTTGTGTTGTTGAGTTATTGTATGGTTGTAATCCTCGGTCGGTTGTTTTGTGTTGTGATTCTCGGCGGTGGTTGTGTCTCGACGACTAGCCTATATCCAGTGGACGGCACAGCGTCTAGCCCTGTGTATCTAGAGTCTTAGGAAAGTACATGAATGCAAGAGTTTTGTTTGTGTCTGTCGGTGAACCAGTTGTCCTGTCGAATAAAGTAACGTAGAGGGGAAAGTGTGGCTGAGGGTCCTTTTGAGAGTCAGTACAATTAGCGTAACTGTTTGGAGCTTTGCTTGCTTTCTTTGCTTGCTTGTGATCCCGCCGCAATTTGACATAATATTCCTGGTTTAAGCGATTTAAGGCAGGGATCAATACGTATGGTACAAGTTTTCTCTGAATTGTATGGGTGAATTGCACCTCTCAAAATGTGAATGAGTTTATCTGAAGGTTTCCTAACTTTTGATATTCTGGAGTTTTAAAAAGATTGGAATTTGCAATACTGTCATAGTAATGTCATTCAGATATCATGCTAAGATGATTATAGTTTGGAATGAAAAGTAGTCTTAATTGATGATGACAGTTTGGGTTTTTTAATGGAGTCTTTGCCTTTAATGCAATGAAACTCCTTATATGTTAGTTGATAGTTGTAGTCTTACAATGAGAGGAATTAAAGATCGAAATCTGGTGCTTAATAGTGTACGTATTGCTAATAATAATTCTAATTTAGGTATTGAAGAGGTTGTGATTAATGTGGTGTTTGTTCATGGTACCTTGGGCCATGAAAAGTTTTGATGTTTGGATTTTGATTTACAAAGGTAGTCCCATAATGAAATATTTTTCACTTAGCATGGGATTCCTAAATTGTTCTCTTCTCATGGTCTAGTTTCATAAAAAGGAAAATGTTGGTGCATGATAGTACATAGTAGGATACAAGATGCAGAAAGGATTTTTATGTGATAATTGAGTCTAGGATTTAAAAAGTGTTTGTTTGTGATAGTGGGGTAATTAGTACTACATGTTATTTAGATAATAAATTTAATACTCAGCCGTTGGATGGTAACAGTGGTTTTGGGTATTCAGCAGTTTTCAAATGACAGGGATTTATTATTCAGTAATAATGTAGGTGATGCTGGATTGGACATTTTCCAATTTAATGATGACTGTGGAGCTTGGTATTCAGCAATTTGATGGTGGGCATTTGATGCTTGGAAATTTGAAGGTGACTATGTAGTGTGGATTTCAAATGTTAATTCATTGCAGTGGAGTTTTGTATTTGATTGCTTGTAAAAGCAGTGATATACATCCTGTGCTAGTTGTGTTACTGAGTTTTTTTAAATTTTAGTTTGTGCACTGTTCTTCATGATATTCTTGGCTCCAGTCCTTGCTTTCTTTAGTATGTGTTGATATAATTCATGTTTTCATTAACAATATCATTTGAGCTCATGATACAAAGTTTACCGTGCAGGATGCTTGAAAGAATTTGAGTTTAGACAACTTTATGGTTATTTGACATTGGGGAGCATTTTTTCATGCCATTTTAGACGCTGAAGACAATAGTTTTTGAATTGTGGACTCAAGCCTGTATATATGTTTCACTAAGTCTGTATAGTACTTTGTGACTTAGGAAGTCTTTGTTAGATTTAGGTTTAGTAGGAGTCTTTGTTATAGCTATAGATTTTGTTTTATTAAGTTTTCCATTTTGTGATCCTTTTGCTTTCAGGGAAATGTTTGTATGTGATATATTTGGTTTAGAAAGGATGTAAGTCTGGTGAACGAAATTTCATGTACTGTGACATTTCAGAAGTATATGAGATTACATTGCATTTCTGAAGTTTAATTTGTGATATTATTGGCCTTCACAAAGTACTACATGTACTGGTTTGTTATATTGTGTGATTTGAAATTGTGATAATTTAACTTTCAGGAACTGTGTCTGTCTATTATTTTTGCCTTAGAAAATCAGGTTTTTAGTTGTTGCATGCAGGAAGTGTATTGGTTAGTGAGTTTCTGGTTTAGAAAGTGTCATGTGATATTCTGTATGGAGACGTTTTTGTTAGTTTGTAATATGTTTTCATTTACAATGTTGGGGATGCAGTTGCTTTAATTAGTCTTAGTTTTTGTTGCTTGGGTAGAAAGTCTGTTTTAGTAGAAGTTCTGTCAGTTTGCTTATTTTATCCAGTGAAGTCTGTTAGTTTGTGTATTTAGCTTAAAATGTCTGGTAGTCTGAGAGCCATTTATACATAGTCTGCTTATGAGTTTTTCTTAAATTGTTTTTAACTTGAGTTTTCAGATTATGAATATTGTGCTAAGAAATTTAGATTTGGTTTGGCAGTAATCTGTGTGTGAAAGTCTGCTTGCCAAGGAAGTCTTGCAGTTCATGAGTTTTTCAGCTTGAAATTCTCGTAAATTGGCGGCAAGTTTGAAGTGTTAGTTTGTGATATTTTCTTCCTGGAAAGTGTGTTTGACCTTAAAAATGTCTATTTAGGAGCATATTTTGCCCTGAAGTTTTAATTCAGAGGAGGTTTAACCCAGGTGTTTGTCATTATTTTGTGCCCAGAGGGCATAGTCTGTGGCAACTATTGTTTGCCAGGAAATGGTTTTATTCAGTTTAGAATTTTCATGGTAATTCCGTTTTGACTTGATTTTCCTAGTGAGAAACCTTGTTAGTTTTAAGTTAACAAAGCTCTCTCATGAAATCTCTCGTTTTGTTAGCTTACAGTATTAGGGTATGAATTTTGTTTCAGAAGGTGAAGTTGTTCGTTTGAAGAGTTTTTATGCTCAGGAAGTGTTAGTTCAAGTTTTTTTTTCTTATCTCAGAAAGTCTGTCAGCGCAAGATAGCATATTTTGCCTAATAAACCTGCCAAGAATAGAGGTGTAGGTATGTATGCTCATGGTCAAGATTTATACTACCATAAATGTTGACTAAAGAAAGAGGCTTACATACTGTAGTATGTGGGAAACTTGCGCTTACTAACTTTTTGGTATTAATGGTTCAAAGGCAAGTCTTTTGGAGGAATGTCTTAATTAAAAGCATTAAACTAGTTCTTTACTAATGAGTACTAATTAGTTAATTTAGAAGTTTGTTAATGGTATTCTTAACCCTGTTCTAGTGGTTGATACAGAAAGTCGGTTTCTGCAATCTAGTAGGCTTGACATGGTGAGCATTATAATTCCAATTTTCTTTGATTTTATCATTTGTGTAGTGGTCAATAGAAACATCGGATTTTAGCCTCGTAGCATTGTTTTAGGGGGTAGTATGAAGCAGTACCTTATTATTTGTGGGCATGTTTTAGTAAGCACTGTGACAATTTTTTTTTTGTATCACTTGTTATATTGTTAAGTTAGAAAAAGAAATGTGTTCTGAGGAGCAATACTATAATACAATATTTTTTTATTGGTAGGCCTCTTCTAAGTAAGCAGTATGACGCTGCAGTTTTTATAGCCTGGTTTTGATGAAAAAATTATACTAATTTTGTTAGTTATTTATTTGAAGAGTAATGTGTCATCAAAATTTTTATAGATTTGTAGCCTTATTCTAAGGAGTAAAACAAAACATCAATTTTCAGGCTCTTAAAATCTCTTAAGACAAAAAACAATTGCGTGAAATTCTAACTTGAAAACACCTAAAAATTATTGAATTAGGTACCAGACACTCCTCTCTACTAATTACACGGCAATGGGATGATTTTGTAAGATATTAATCATGCAGAACCTAAATTTCTTGGTGGTCCATGTGTACGATGAAGGTTGACGTTAGTCCGACCTGCTGTCCTGCTTGGGGAGGAAGAATGGGACAGGAGGATATGAGCTTTGCACATCTCTGACCATTTACCCGACTCAGTCACTTACATTGAATGGTGTTTGGCCTCAAGGAGATTTGTTAGGTGTTTAGGTCACTTGTCTGCTTTTGGGGGTCTGTATGTGTGTGCATATTGGTGTAATTCATTGTTTTTGTTGTGACAAAGACTAAAGGATGACTTAATATGGAATAAAATTAATCGAATTTTATTTGATTTTCTTGTCAAGTTCCTGTACGTCCCTTGTTTAGAAAGACATCTGGTAACTTTTTAGCTTCCAAGTGTTAATCTTAAATTCTAAAAATTATTGATAGAATTAGCAATGGTTAATAAAGAATATGTGCACAAGATCTTAATTGTTAATGTTGAACCTTGAAAAATGAATCTAGGTAATGTGGAAAATTTAACCCAGTAAGGTGCCATATAAAAAAAAAAGGTACGTGTATAGTAGCAGCTTTTATTTGAGTAGGAATACTTGCCTAAAAAATGGTTTATTAAGTTGTAATTTAGTTTTAAATTCCTGATAAAGTTCAGTAAAGGCTGAAGTATACATATTAAAGTAAAAATTTAATTAAACTCCCAAATGATACAATTAAGTTAAAAAAGACTATGAATCAGCATGCAATTGAAACTGGCCAGTAATCAGTATAAAAGCTTTTCATTCCCATAACTTTATAAACTCACAAATATCGAAACAAGATGGGGTAAAGTCACGTTAAAAAATGTATATGAAGGAATGAAATATAATAATTTCGGTTAATCAAGTTTTCGTTAAGAATCATAGTGTTTGAAGTCACTTACATAAGTTATTTTTGTTATCTAAAGATGTCATGCAAGCATATTTTCTAACGTTCAGCATTTTGCCCTCATATTTTGTAGCAAGCAAAGGTGCTGGAGAGAAAAATTAATATCTCGTATTTTTAACATAATTAGAAACTTAAGAAGACTCCAGTTTTGTCCTCATTACTGACAGCTTGATGACAAATTTGACGGCAAAATGCTGAAAGGTGCCAGAGAATAGGCTAGATATGAAACCATAATACTAGTATACAAAGTTTAGTCGATTCCATGTAAAAACCCAAGTCAATTTACCTTACATCTCAGAAGTTAAGGATATAGATATTCCCATCTATTCATATACGTAAATTATCAAAGCTCAAATTCAACGGTTCTGCCAGCTACAAAGTCTTAATCATTGTGGCCAAACCCTAGAAAATATATCTTGATCATTGTGGCCAAAACCCTGGAAAATATATCAAAGTCAGTCTTACCGTCTGTTCCTTGGTTTTCTATGAGGCGAAGTAAGACCCGTTTTCTTTATTTAGAAACTTCCTGAAACCGCTAAGTTTCTTCCTAGTTATTATGCTATAACACTAACGCGAAATTCTGGTAAAACTCGACGTGGTACACACATCCTATTTCATAAGCCACTACTATGCTTAGGCGAGCATTTATTCTTCAAGTCCAATGCCATAAAGGCCTGTCCACACGAGCAGGCCTGATCGGCGTGCTCCAGGGTTGACGGGCAAATTCTGGTGGGCTTAATGCCCCGGCTTACCTGTGAATGTTGTCTACACGGGTGAGGCGACGGAGAGGTGGGCGTGCCCGACGATGCCAGTAGTGTGTTCAGTGCGGTACGATAAACATGGTGCCTACCGCAAAGAAGAAGATAGTGTAGCATGATAATTGCTTTGTGTGTGATAAAAAAGAAGAGAATATGGTGCAAAGAATGGCTCAGTAAAAGAAATGTATATGGTTCACGTACGTCTGCCAGGGTCGAAGCTCAAGCCATCGGGCACCACCATGGTGATTTTGCTACAAGACCCATCGGGCAATTTGACGGTTTGCCCGTCAAGTGTGCCCATTAGAGGGGAAGTCCGCCGATCAGGCCCGATCGTGTGGACAGGCCTTTAGGAAACACTCTTGGAATGTCTTAATCAGACACTTGACTAAACCTCCTGCCGAGAGCTCTCTCCTCTGGTCATGGCAATCGAGTCCAAGCGAAAAAAATTGGAATTTATTTGGAATTAAATAAACCCCGTATGAAATCTTAACTTTTGTCCCAATTTCTTTCTACTCTACTAAATTCTTATATAAAACTCGCTCGACATGTATTGGTTTTAGTCACAATAATCAATCCTACATAAGATTTATGAATCGGTTCACAGATTTCTCCACAAAAATTTTCGTTGACTACCCATTACCTTCATTTCATCATAGGCGTATATAGAATATCAAAACTTTAAAGTTTTAATACGTAGTAAAAAGTTCATAATTTTTGCTTTAACTTTACATTCTGTTTGGTCGTATGGCGATCTAATCAAAGAGATGCTATATTAATAGACGACCATTAGTTTATATGGTGATTTTACGTTGCATGGAACCAGCAGTTATTCAGCAACGGGACCATCGGCTTTACGGAAGTTTCGAATCACATCGAGAATGAACTATCACCAGAAATACAAATATCTCATCCCTCAGTGGAATGACCGAGAATCGAACTCTGGTCATTGAGGTGGCAGGCAAAATACCATACCGATCACGCCACCGAGGAGTTTAATCTAGGTGGTTTATCAAGTGACACAGGTTAACTGAAGGGGATCTTGCTATTCATTTCATCTTTCTTGAAATGCTTTGGAAGATAGAATTCGTGGAAAAAGCCAAGGGTTAGGAGACTAAAAAAATGAGAAGTCTGAAAAGCGAAACAGTAGGAAAATTGGTAAGTTTGTATGGTGTTTTTACGTTGCATGGAACCAGTGGTTATTCAGCAACGAGACCAAAGGCTTTAAGGCCTGTCCACACGACCGGGCCTGATCGGCGGACCTCCCCTCTAACAGGCACACATGACGGGCAAACCGTCAAATTGCCCGATGGGTCTTGTAGCAAAAAGACGAAGCTCTCCAAATTGGCAGGGGTCGGCCGTACATAACGTTTTGCAACTCTATCAAGTACATACTATATCCTCTACCTTATGCTAATGCAACCTCCAATAAAGCTAAAATTGTTAATTATAAAAAAAAAATTGTATGGGAGTGTCAACCTTGGGCCTTCTATATCTACATGTCTCTGCTCTTATAAAATACTTTTGATTTCCACAATAGTTATAGTATACTTTTGATTTCCACAAGTTATAAAATACTCTTGATTTTCACAACAGTAAGGAAAACTACCTTAATCCTTGCTGACTTTTTTTTCTGTCTCCTGAGCGTTACATCCTCTAGTGTTGAAGGAGGTACAGCCGACAAAGGTTAGAATTTACAGTTATCAGTTTGGCTCCATGACATGGAAACCCAAAAATTGACTATCTTGGTATAAAGGCATTTATAGTAAAGTACTATGCAAAATAAAAAGCTTTTAGCATACATTTATGGATTTTAAGAAAGTACTATCTGACATTAGGAAAGGCAGAGAGTCAATAATGTGCATGTGACATCATACAGAATAACAGGACCTACAGTGAAGACAAAAACAAGTACAGAATATCAGAACAACTTGAGATAAAATGCACATGTCTATTAAGGATCAGCAGAAATAAAAGGAAAACATAAAAAGGGAGGCACCTGAGAGCTTCATTTGAGAAGGCCCTCATGTTAACAGCACATGCACACATAAAAGGGGGAGGTCTTAGAAAAGTAAAAGGGATGGAAAACGGGAAATTAAGATTTCATTAAAATTAATACAAGCTAATTCAAGTTCATGGTGAAAGGTAAGGAAAAAATAAAGATGTCCACTCAAGGAAAATGGCTGCTATGAGGTGGTTGTACAATAAAACGAGACTAATGTAACCAATGGTTCTGCAGATGCTTTGGACTGAGGCAGCTTAAAAACGGGAGAGAGAGAGAGATTTAGCAGATGTAGAAATGGCAGGATGGGCACATGAAGACCTGAGACAAAAGGTAATCCAGGAAGAAAGTACAAATGACAAAAAAGTGTGGAAAGAAACCTGACATAAAAATGTCAGTCAATGATGATGATGTACAGACAAACAAATCTCATACTGACAATGAAATCTGTGTGAAACTTCAAAGTTAATTTGAGAGTGAGACAATAAGGTTAGTGGTAAGAAGTAGTTACAATTCTTCTTCTTCCCAGCTGGTTACCAGTTTTATATGGGGTTGCCGTTTCGGACGAGCTGTTTCCATCTATTTCTATCCTCATCAATTCCCTTCTCATGTAAGTCTCCTCTCACACAGTCCTTCCATCTCTTTCTTGGTCTCCCCCTTCTTCTTCTTCCTTGAACCTCCTTCCCCATAGTATGTCTCCCAGCGTGGTCCTCATCTCTCCTCAACAGGTGTCCATACCATCTCAGCCTCCCCTCCCGCACTTTCTTTGATATTTCCACCACCTTAGTCGACCCCCTTATGTAGTCAAAGGAAGGAGTTACAATTAAGAGAGAAAAAAAAAGTGTTATCCTAAACGAAACACATGCCAGAGCCAAGATATTCATGATAACAACCACACACACCACAACAATGAAAGAGCTGCTAATAATGGGAAAAAGTTACCTTTGCATACAGACGTACTGAGGTTTAGGCTAATATGATAGTAAAATGAATACAAAAAAAATTAGTGGTGAAAAACTAACAAAGAAATAACCTTACGGTTTTGCATTAAACCAACACTGAAAGAGATCAGAAGACTGAAAGCATGAAGAAACTTAGTGCATCTAGGAGGCAATACAGGAATTGAAGATGACAATACCACGTCTTGAAGGCAAAGATCACTACCCACAGGGCCACAGGGAACACTAGTTATATTCTGAAATGCTGTTATACCTTCTTTGAAGTTCCTGGGTTAAATACATTCGTCAAGTCTCATGGGAATAAAACATCTTTGACAAAAACAATAAACAACAGCTACTGCTGTCAGCCAGGGTAGTCCGTTTGAACCCAATTGATAAAGTAAAATACAATATCAACAGTGGAGGAAGATACATGGATTCAGAAGCATTATCTATTCTTGGACTTGACAGCAGCTTGTTCCATAATTAGCTCTCTCTATTTTGCCAGTGTTACCTGAAAAGAACATAGCACAGTTTAGTTAAACTACTATGAGATTCAGGGCCTCTGTAACACGGTTTTTTCGCAATAACTTTTTATCTATGCATTTCATAAATATAACGCTTATTCAGAATACACATTATATCTACACATAAATTTTGACTGTATTCTGCATTACGTAGGTTGAATAAATTTGGTACTTATAATGTAAAAGTGACTTTTTTTGAAGACGGGCCAACTTACTCAGAGAAAAGGTTTCGAACGCACTCATTACGTAACTTATGACAGCATTTCTTCCCTCTTTCTCGAGGGATGATTGGCTATACGTAACGAAGGCTAGACCTCTGGCAACAATGACATACAAATTTAAATACAAGCAAAGCAGTACACCTTTATGAACTCTGAAACCTCTCCACTGATAATTGTCATAATGAACAAACCAACAAAATATGTTAATAAATACAAAATCACCTCGATTATTAGTCTAACTCCCAAAATAAGTTTCTTAAGAAATTACAGCCTACTTTATAGGTCACAATCAGATTGACAAGATGTAGGGAATAGTTGGTAATTTTCAAAAACATAGTAGACAAGCTTGATTTGATAACTGCTATATCCAATGTCAAACAATTTTTATTTATTGGCTATCTACATATTTACTGAAAAAAAATAGCCGGTACTGTATTTTGGCTTTAAACCTTCACCAATAATTATCGTCAGAATGATTTCATGAGGCTCCACCCACTTTGGCCTCGTTATAATTCAGTATAGCACTGAAGGCTATCATGGGCATTGCTGGATTAGAAAATTTAAGTTCTGGCTATAAAAACTCATTTCTCGAGTAGTTGTAAGAAGTGATAAATGATCTTCAAGGATACCAGCAGTTGGCCTAAACGTTTAATTCATGTATATTACTGTTATTACTAGTACTGTTGGCCACTACTGCTACAGTAGTATTACTACGCTAGCATAGATACCCCACCCACATCTATGTATCGTTCATAAAGTCTTTGTCATGGCCACGGGCTTTCTCTTGACTGTATAAAGTTGCAAGTCGTAAGACAAATGCAGTTTTGCAAGCACGGGGACAATTCCAAATCCTGTTAGCCATTCTTGACTGCTATGGGTTTCAGAGCCGATGGAAAAAGGTGAATGAGTTTCTGTTTGGTGGATGGGCGGGGCAACATTTCGTCAAACGTTGTTTACCTTACTTACGTCATGAATGTTTTTTGACTCTTGGCTCGTAATCATTGGCCATGGCGTCGGCTGGATAATTTTTACTCTATAAAAATTAAAACTATCGGGTTTAGGTTATTGATAATGCTGACAAAATTTGTGTGCGGTTGTAAAATATACATATGTCAACTTTCAGCTACATCCGATGCTTTGATAAGGAGCAAAGTCCAAAAAACCGTGTTACAGAGGCCCTGAATCTCATAGTAGTTAACTATTTTTAAGGGATTTCAAATCTAATGTTCTGAATATATCTCAAGATGATTACGATAAATAAAATTTAAAATACATATACTGTACAGTAATGAAGTTCCTTTAGGCACTCAAATCTAGCTAATAAACCTGTCATAAACCCAATGTCAATATGCACTCTGTGCATTGAAGGAATAATCTTGCAATCAAGATTACCATAAGATTTTTGCAGTATCCTTTTGGGAAACAACTTGTACTTCTACCATCCATTCCATTTGCTCTCCTTGTCTGCACTTTTAACTATTTCAATCAATTTGCCTTGTTTTTTTCACCTCTTAGGTTATTCTTTCCCTTTCACTTGGGCCAGCCATAAATTTTGCCTAGATTTTTGACCCATAAGTAATATATTCAATGAATACAGGTTCAGTGAATTAATTGAATAATTTTAGAAAATATAAAGGCAAGGTACCCAGTTAACAATTCTACTAGTACTCACCAGAATTGTGTGCAAACAATTTGTGGCACACTGGAGGTAAAATAATTTATTCAAACCATGAAAAACTTTACCTATTGCAATTACAATATGATATCTCGGACATTGTATAATTCTTCGTATCACTTGCCTACTTAAAGCATTGTTTGTATCCCAATTTAAGAAGGATCCCTTACCAATCTATTTTTATTTTTTACACATAACCATACATGATCTCCCACCTATAATCAAGTCACTGGAATGGCTGGCTACACAACATGGAACTGTATTCTACAGATATCATCATAACCATCATAGTTTCCAACAACATACATCCAAAAACCTACGTGAAAATCTACCATTCACATCTTCCTGTGCTATTACTTCCAGAATCTTGACTCACCTCCAGCTTCATTCCACAGTTCTCACTTAAAGAAGATGTCTGGGTCTTTGAACTTTTCTGGTGCCTACAGGAGCCAAGCTGACATTATCTATAGCATACTACTCCAAGCCATCTTTTCATTATATCCACTACATATTATCATGGACATTTGTAAGGTTTAATTCTCATACCAACAAAATTTTATTGATGCTCAAACTTTGATATAAAGTCCAATGACATTTAATTACTGCTCTAAATTACCATCTTTATTCTAAGCTTGAGCTTTCCACTGAGGAAACTTCGGAAGTGCTGCCATCTCACATCTCAAAAAGACTGAAAATTTTTCACTTGCAGTAGTATATCAGAAATTAAAATTCAAGCAATATATCAGACCTTATAAAATGACAAATTAATCTATCATAACTTATAAAAAGATAAAGAGACTGCACATAGGTACAACATTCCAACTGTAAAAACGTGCAATCTTATCAAGTCTGAAATTACCAAGACTGTCAGAAGCTGTCAGGTCACTTATACACCCACTCTCCAGCAGAACTAAAATAACATTTAACACCCAAGTGCCTAGTTTTATAAAAACAACATGCAGTACGCCGCTTTTTGGGGGGGTTGGGGGGGAGCTGAAAAGATGGATGCTGCTCTTGACTGTCTTCCTATCTGAACTGCCCAAGGCTAGACAGTAGGCACAATCCATAGTGACATTACACATGTGATTCACATCTGCTATGAGGCACCAATGTCCATGATGCGAATTCATAGCAGATGAGAAGTAGTCTCTTTTGTAACGCATGTTATCATATCCATTTTAGGCCACTACTAAGCCATTCATATAAATGTAGTGATTAATATGTACTGTACTTTCAATCACTGACAACCCAACAACCTCGTCTTATAACTGAAAACCACAGCATTAAAATTTTAAAACTGAATGCCCCAAAGGAAGTAAGTAAAGGAAAGTGATGATACAGAGGAAAGCCTGCTTACCATTTCAAGAGTAGTGACTTAATATAATACTGTTCTGTAGAAGATGGAAGAATCTTTTGGCCTACAAAAAAATTATCTTCTGCATACATGAAAAAGATTATACTACGTACTTACTAAGTGATTTTATATCCACTCCAACTTCAAAGGCATACAGAAGCATAATAATGTTTGTGAGAATCCCTAATATGGTCAAGAACAAAAACAACGATGCAATCTCCATGCCCTGTGAGTACAATGGCTCAAACACTAATGTAACACATCTTAAAGTCTTGATAACGTCTTCCTGTACTGTCAAGCACTAGATGTTCAACACTGTGTAAAGAAAAATGGAAGGTCAGGTGTCAAAATAAAGCTAAACACGGATTATCTTAAAAGCATTTAAAACATAACTTTGGGAAAATAAATTCTACATAAACTATGTACAATTAAATAAATAGTTTTAATGGAATCTCAACTGAAATAAAGCCTGGAGTGAACTAGTTGGTACACACAACCTAAGTGTTAAGACAAAGAACTCTGAACCTCACTCATCAAAATAAATTAAATTAGTCTCAAAGAATGGTCATACCTGTCAGGGAGTAATTCATACACTGGCTTGTATAAACAATATATAGTATATGTAATGTTCAGTCTTGCCCAGCAAATAGCCAACTGCTGCAGCACTCTTTAAAAAAAAAAAAAAAAAAAAAAAAAGTGTTCAAAGGAAACCTTAAACTATTATGAAGCACATTACAAGGCCGAAAAAATACTGAATATGTAAGTGATTATTATTGACAATGTGCAGAGGATGTACAGCCAGTTACAAAAGCAGTGTCTCCCCGCCAGGCCTGGCTCGGTGAGATCATGCCCTTCTTGCCCTGTAAGTGCCCCACGTTCAAACAACCAGTACATTGTTAGAATGGTTCGAAAGGGAGGAGGAGGGAAATTACGGTAATCAAGCAAAGAAATGCAATATTGAATGAAATATAAATGGACAGAGAGAGAGAGAGAGGAGAGAGCTTTTTTTTATTCCCGTTTAGTTATTAATCTGACGGATATACTTGAGACCATCTGCTATAAGAAACATGTTATCATATATTTTTTGGAAAATGATTATTATGAAATCTTATCACATCATATTGTTTTTAATCGTTATCACATTTTCTAAATAAAAATGCCTTAAATATTGTTGGAACTGACTATTCATATAATATCATTCAGACGAAAATATCCTTTTTAATTATCCCATAAGCAGCTGTATTTTCTCTCTCTCTCCCTGTCCTCCGTCTTATATCGCCTGGATTGACTATTTCAATAATGGTAGATGTTTATATTATTTGGATGTAGCCAAGGATCACAAAACCGTAAATGGCTACTCTGCCAACTTGTGCTAAGCTGTATCTATTTGTGCCCTAGATTGTATGGACTATAATTACCTGTATTACCAATAATATTCGAATCTGGTCACAATGATACTACACATCAGGTTTTGTAGCCGTGAGTTGTATAAGTCATTAAAGCATCAATTTTGCAAGGGTATTATTTTATTAATTAATCTACCATTATTCAAATAGTCAATCCAGGCGATATAAGACGGAGGAGACAGACAGACAGACAGAGAGAGAGAGAGAGAGAGAGAGAGAGAGAGAGAGAGAGAGAGAGAGAGAATACACCTGCTTATAGGATAATCAAAAAGGATATTTTCGTCTGAATGATATTAATATGAATAGTCAGTTCCAACAATATTTAAGGCATTTTTATTTAGAAAATGTGATAACGATTAAAAACAATATGATGTGATAAGATTTCATAATAATTATTTTCCAAAAAAATATATGATAACATGTTTCTTAAAGCAGATGGTCTCAAGTATATCCGTCAGATTAATAATTCAACAGGATTAAAAGCTCACTCTCTGTCCATATATATTTAATTCAATATTGCATTTCTTTGCTTGGTTACCGTAATTTCCCTCCTCCTCCCTTACGAACCATTCTAACTATGTACTGGTTGTTTGAAAGTGGGCCACTTTCAGGGAAAGAAGGGCATGATCTCACCGAGCCAGGCCTGGCGGGGCGACACCGCTTTTGTAACTGGCTGTACCAGTAAGATGAGATCAAATATAACCTTAAATTGATGTATTGTTCCAAAAAAAACTTGAATGGCCTTTACTACTGGAGTATGGTATTCACAAAGTTCCTGGCTGAAAGTCCTTTACAACTTGAACATATGGTATTTTTTGCAGTGATTTTATCATTCCTACATACACTAACCATACACTTTTATGCCAGATAATTCCTCAGCACAAGCTGTTGAAACTTGGTGACCGGGTAGTTAGGCTCAGTGGTGTGAGTTGGGGAAGACCCGACTCACCTGATGCTGTCAACAAGCCCTTTATCTGTTGGCATTAAGAACTACGAGGGGTGACTGAAAAGTAAAATGCACAACAGTACAGTACAAATTTACTGTTGTCAGAATATTTATTGGTGAATGTTGTTACTTGGCTTTTTCCAAGCTATGTTAACACTGTTAAGTGTGTGTTGTTCCCATTCATACTTAATTGAAGAGCACTGCGGGTAAGGATGGCTAATTGAGATGTGTTATTTCCAGCAAGAACTGTGGGTATGTGGGAAATGTTGGAACCTGGTTGGTGGAAACCTGATCTGTTCCTTCGTTTTGAGTTTCATTAATTATGTGGGGATTTCGAAAATCAGGGGTTGCTTGAAAAAAATTGCTTAAGTTGACAGTCTTTGTTGTGTATCTCTTGTTAACAGGATTGTTTTGGCTGTATCATTGAATTCCATACCTAATTTCATACTCCTTACATAGACAGTCTTATTCACCTTCAGTAACACTGTGAGTTACTTAATTCTCTGCAGCGTCCCAAGTGCAATCCTTCCTTAAACAAAAGGGAAGGGACAGCACGTATGGTATTCTAATACTGTAGTGAAAATTCTTACGATGAAAAAATAGACGTTAACAAATAAATGTTGGTGATCATCAATGTACCTTCTTGTAAGTTTCACACCTTCCAACATGATAATTTACTTTATTCATGAACCACTGGTTAAGTAAATGTTTGGAGCACCAAATGGTGTTCAAGTCTTGAAATTTACTCTAAGAACGGTGTTGACTGGACAAGCTTTTGTTTGAAAGTGACCAACTACCTTTTCTCCAATCAAGACTTTAGTGGCGACTACAGTGTCTCATACCGAGAAATGCAAATTCGATGGAGGGAGGCTGCTGTGTAACATTCAGGTGCTTGGGGAGACTGACAGAGAGTCTACAAACATGTATCCTGTGCCTCTAGCAGAGCCACTGGCTCATAAACATGATGCTGGAACCTTTGCAACTTTGTGGATAAGTATGTCAAGGCTGACCACATTATTATATGAGACTAATAGCCTAGAAATCATTACATTTTTGAGTTTACAACCACCAAATTAATAATCAATTTGAACACAATAGATCCCTCTAATCCTGGCATCCATTAACAAAATAATTTTTTTTAGGAATCAGCAGATTAATGCTAAATCTTTACAACAGCTGGCAGACTACACTGTACCCTGCAGTCTTATATCCAGTGGCTTTAAACTTCTAAGTAAGATCCTGGCAGGTCTGATGACATCAATTCCACTGATAATTTTCATTCCAATCAAGTTAAGTTTAGATGTAGAATGTTTTCATATTAATATCATGCACTAGGGTAAGGATCTTAGTCACTAAGTAAGTCATTTTCAGAACCCTAAGTTAGGTTAAGTAAGGGTCTAGGGGCAGGTTAGGGTTCAACCCCAGAGGGTAGGAGGTCCAGGGGTGGGTAAGAAACCAACATTTTAGGTTAGGACGTGGTTCCACACACCTTATGTTTGGTTAATTAAGGAGTCTAGGGTTAAATACTCTGGGCCAAACCTATGTTACGTTAGATATGGGGTACAAGGAAGGACGAAGCCCCCTAGGGCAAGGATGTGACCCCCTGGGTTACATTAGGTAGGGGGATAGATCTAGGGGATCTACTAAGGCTCCTATGCAAAGACACCAGCATCGTAAGTGAAATTAGGTACTAGCTAGCTACTAGGTGGGGGAGTTCCCGAGGGTTTTGGCACTCCTGGCTAAGTGAGGACCTGGCCTCATAAATCTGGTTTGGTTACATTAAAGTTAACCCTTGTGTCTTACCAGTTTTGTATCTCGCCCCCACCCTTGGCATCCTCAAAAACCTTACTTTAGCCACTGTGGTTCCCCAGATTGTAGCGTAAGGCTTTAAGGATAGGGGCTAAAGTCTCTAGGCTAATTGCTAATAAAAGGAACGTCAGAAAATTTGCGAGCATAAATAAAATAAGAAAATTACATTTTCAAGCCTTAAATATGAGACAATGGTTCAAGGCCACATTTTACAAATGTAAAAACCAGCCTAACAAAGTTAGCTACAGTAAGCTAACCTGTTAAAAAATTATATTGACTCGCTTCATAAATCAATAAATCAGTCTGCACACATACAAACTGGTTGGAAATTGGCCACTTTATCAGTTTTCCATTCAAGTATATAGTAGTATATAAGTTACGACCAACTGGCATAACATAAAGTGGTCTAACTTTCAAGTCTTAAAAAAGAAACAAAAATCACTAGCCTACTACTACCTACCTCCTGACAAGATGGCCACCAGGAACACGGTGTGAAGAAACATATTTGAACCCGCATTTAAAGTAATTAGGGGGAACACACACCATAAGAAAATGTAAACGGATGACCATATATATTTGCTGAATCGGCAAAAGGTGTATGGAAAACGTAATTAATCGAATATCAACAACAAACATACCCACAAGATAAGGAGCCACAAGAAAGGAAGGCCGGCCACCATCGGCATCTGGGTCATAACGCGCATGCGCAATTGCTGCAATGGCCGCAGTACCAAAGGCTTTGGTTTTGAGGTATATACGAAACCTTATCTCTGATAATACTGATGATATTGAGGAAGGAAAATGTGAACTGCAATTAAAGGTCAGAAACTCCAATTCCAATAGGATTGTGTTCTATAAAAGTGTTAACGCAGATTTAGTCGTTCATGACATTTATACAAACCAATTAAGACTTAATGAAATAGAACGTGTATCATGGACAAGAATGCGGTTGAGTGCTCATTCTTGGCAGTTGAGACAGGTCGGTGGATGAGAGGTTGTGTTCATGCGGTGAGGTCCAGACAGACTCGTGTCATTGAAAATTATCCACTTTCGTTACAGATCAGGCAGACGTATAACGTTACCACAGCTTTAGACTTGCTAGTAACCAGAACCGATTATGATGTAATATGTAAAATTGTACATAAGCTTCTTTCCTTGTAGTGAATGTAACACGTTATTATAATGTAAAATGTAATTACAGGAACTTGTTGATGGCGTATGGTTAAATTGGTTTTGTTTTAGTTTTAGTTTTAGTATGATATATGTGTAATTGAAATTCATTTAGTTTGTATAAGAGATTGTACAAAATCTACTGTACTTAATTTTGTAATTTGGACCAAATACTCTCTTGTAAAATTCATATTATTTTGTATTGTGGTCAATAAAAATATCTATCTATCTATCTATCTATTAAGCATATAGGGAAGACTTGAGAGTGCAGCATAATAGCCCCCAATATCGAGCTGTGGTATTAACACACTGCGTGTGCTATGTAAAAGAGTGAACTCCAGTGAAATACATTACCTTCCTTAGCCTAACCTAACATACATATGTAGCTGGCTGGATCCGTATCTGCTAGGGTTGCCTTTTCCTGGTCATCCCCTCCCTTCTCATCTTACCTGACCTATAGTAGTACCAGAAATCATAAAAGGGAAATACAGAAATTTATCGTACTCAAACCTTGTACATCAGGGCTTAATTTGCAAGAAGTGTATCCACTTGTCTTCCATTTAACATTAAGCACGTTTCTTAGATTTAACTTAGGAATTTGGAGGTATACTCAACTACACTAATTCTGCCAGTTTATTTGCCCCTATGGAAATACAAGTATTGTCTTTTTAGAAGTAATCCTCAGTGGTCATTGAAGCTTAGGAATACGGCGAGTCATTGGAGGGAGTTCGCTATTAACCCTCTGTAAACCAGTATGATTTCGTTGGATATCATTGGGTGAGGCTGTGGGTGTATGTTATGCCAGATGTAGTGTTGAACCTATTTTCTTTATATGTGTAAAGGGCTTTGTTTGCTTTTTAACAACGTGCAGGATGGGAACAGGTTTGTAGCGACTGTATAACTTTGGGTTAGTGTAATAACTAGTTTTCTGGTTCTGCAGTGGTGAGGCGAGCACCCCTGATACTGTGCGAGGAGTATGCTGGCAGTCTTTTCATACCGGGAAGGTTTGTTAAGCAGCATATATTCACTTGCGTCTTCTGGGGAATTATATATCTCACTTTTGATACTGTAATACCATATCGTCTTTGCTCTTTGCTCCGAGGCTGTGAATTTCTCCCTTTCTCTCCTGCTGCTGGTTCTACTTTTGTTTGTTCAGAGGGGGTTATGTGTGCTAAGATAGACGACCAGCACATGGACTCTGACAGTGCCAACTCAGGTGTGCATTCTGAGGTCTTCCCAGCCAAACAACAGCAGGTGTTCATGGTTTACCACTGCCTACTGCTGCTTTGTTGGCTGCTTCAATGGTATGCTTGCAGGCATTCTCAAGTCCCTTAGTATTCTGGTGATCCATGTTTGTTACTGTTTCTGTTGCTCTTCATGCTGTTTTCCTGCTTAAGAGCTCAATCTTACTCCGAAAATATTACTTACCTTTTCTTCATCTTCCAGTGTAGATGAGGAGAGTAAGGCATGGAAAGAGTGAGGAGATGGAATCCAAGCATTTACCTTCTTTCTTGTAACCATCAAGCTCATCCTTTTATTCATCTTCAGCTTCTGTCCCTTCTTAGGAATAAGGAGGACGAGGTGTCTGAAGTTGCCTCAGAAAAAAGACCTGTCAGCTTTGATAGAGGGCCTTCATTTCTTTGAGACTCAGTATGTCTGTTTTACATAGGGTTAACGACGGGTTCCCAGAGTGTGCTCATAAGCTAGTGTCTCCCTGTTCCTTCTGAGACACAAGGACTGCCCCAGACTTACCCTGTCTCTACTTCCCTGAAGTATGTGGAAAACAGTTGGCACTACCTTTTCACCCAGAGTATGCATGATCCACATACTGTGAGTGTGCAGAATGCGTGTCATTGTGCAAACCCTCTGGCAGTGTGTGGTTCATGAGCTTTTGATGTGCACATATCTGATTCCTGGATTGTACATTTCCAGATAGATGGTTTTTGCACAACAGTTTGGGACATTAAATAGTACTTGGGATCATTGCGAGTCAAGTAGTACACATGATCATGCAGACACTGAAGGTGATCCTGATTTGTCCAAGACATTTGAAGTGCATCTTTACAACAGTTTGAGTGTTTGTCTGTAATTTGTACCACTTTTGTTTCAGCCAGTCATTCAAAAGTCTGCGGTAATATGAACCAAGGTTTTGAGTTGATATGAGCCAACTTTGGCTTGTGATTCAGTGATCTGTATTACAAGGCCTGATTGCACTTGTCCATAGGCCTGCAAGCCTACAGCATGGCAGACTAATGTGCCTCTGTTTTGGGAGAGGATCAAATTCAGCTTTTGGGAATCTGCTAGGACCTGAGGGTCCTTCTCCTTCAAAACCCCTTCAGGCCAAGTTGTCTTCCTTTTAACAAGTTGTGACTGGTGCCACGTATCAAATTATGTATAGCTGGATTCTGCTATGATATAGTACATTTCAAGCTTGTCGTGCCTTTCCACATAGAAAACCAAGAGTTCTCCAGATATTCTGTAGAATAAGACTACAAACAAGCTATACTCTGGTGCAGTGGCCTGTCTTTGTTTGTTTGTATGGTGCTTTTACATTGCATGGAACCAGTGGTTATTCAGCAACGGGACCAACAGCTTTACGTGACTAATGAACCACGTCGAAAGTGAACTTCTATCGCCAGAAATACACATCTCTCGCTCCTCAATGGAATGCCCGAGAATCGAACCCGAGACCACCGTGGTGGGACGCCAACACCATACCAACCACGCCACTGAGGCGCTGTCAGTCATTACATCACACATCCTAGTCTGTAGAGAATTATGTTTTCTTGTCATTGTTCCTGTGTTCCTATATGGGGCTGGAAGTTGACATTTCCAAATGGAAGAATAATGCAAGTCATGTTCATTAGACAGTACCCCTACCTAAGTACTAGTTAATCTCCATGTAAAAGATCAAGGCTTTTATGCTCATAGGAAAAAATTTGTGATTAAAAAAAAAAATTTGTTTTTATATCTGAAATCTGGGATATAAGCTAGAAAATTTAGGCAAGTTGCCTATAAATGGCTTATGTGCACATATTCATGGAGAGCAGTCTGCTACCTAGAGTCTAGAGGTCTGACTATGCAGCCTTCGCCGCCTCAAAAAAAAATTATATATATATATATGTGTGTGTGTGTGTGTGTAAAATACAGCAACAACGAAAGTTTTATAATAAAAATTGGGGTCCATAATGTACAGCAAAAAATACTGTATTACAGTTCAGTATACATGTACTGTACTATACTATGTATTATATACTGTAAGAAAAAAAAACAAACATCTAGAAAAGGAAGGAAATACTGGTAGGTATGTGATGATATGGAAATATCCTCATGATGCACAAAAAAGAATACACTAATATATTCTGTACAAGGCAGTTATTGACAAAATACAGAGAAGAAAGAAACTACTTTTCTAACCAAATACTAAAGAAATATGGTAGAAAGCATTGCAGGTTATATTTTGAGAATAGGGAAATTCCATTCTAAAATATGTATGGACAGTATTAAAAGAAAATTCTTAAGATTAACAGAAACAGAGACTTGCTTTAGTTTGGGTTACAAGTGCTCCTGATCTTGTTCTCAAGCACCAGAATATCCCCCATCATTTTTGTGTTTTGTACAGTAATCTAATTTTTTTTTCGTGCTCTGTGTAGCCAGCACGTTAATGCTTAAGAACAGGTCAGCTGCTTGTGCTTATTCAGCCTTAAAAGGTTATGAACATGTGTTGAAAAAATAAGTATTGAATAAACAGAACCCATGAAGTACTTGTCATAATAATTTCATTTGCCCATATCATTTAGTTTTTAGTTTTTTTGAGATAGGCGTTTACACTGTTTTCATTTGCAGCATCATTCACTCTTGCTAAGTGTTTGGTTTTGCTTTACAGGACTGCTCCCCTTCTCTCATCCTTTCCTAGTAATATAAGAGGAATACATGACGACAGAAGAAAGTTTTGGGGTCTTAGAGTAAAATCTGCAGCATCAGGTAAGTCTAGTTGCCCGCAGTAGGGTGCTGCAGTACTATAGGAATGGTAGTTCAGGTTATCTGTGGCATGCACTGATGAAAAACAGGTAGTATTTTGTTTGGCAAGTTGCTTCTGCACAAATTCAAATCTGTCTTTTTATGGATATTCCTTCATCAATATCTTATCCAGCCTGTGAGGCTTTGTAACAGTAAGGTTATGTAGAATGCAGGCTTATTCGGACCGTGGCTGATTCGGATCAGATTCGAACCTTAGTCTTGGCTGATTCGGACAATTGTTTAGGCTAATTCGGACCATTTGCTTGGCTGTTACGAACTTTTGTTTTGGGTGATTCGGACCCATACTAATAATTTTATATTATAGCACTGATATTAAGGAAACCTTGATGAACTTTCAGGCAAGGTGGGTGCCACTGGGCCAGTTAGAGAGTTTATGGATTATGTTGACCAAACGTGGTTGCAAAGTCAGGTGTGGAAAATGGAGAACTGGTCAGCGTTTGGGCGCAGTATTAGGACAAACAACGATGTGGAGGAGTGGCATCATAAGCTGAACAAATAAGTAACCTCGCATCTTATTCACTTGTATCTTTACTATACTTAGAGGCAAAGGAAATACCGAATCAGGTGAATTAAGTTTGTTAAAGAGGGCAAATTAAAGAGACATCAGAGAAAGCCGGTCAAAGAACTACAAGAGCATGTCATGAAACCGTGGGAGGACTATAATGAAAGGATAATAACAACTGGTCATATACTATGCGCCAGTGTAAATCAAGGGGCTATTTCGGTTGAATTTGGGATAATTTGCGCTTTATTTTTAGCTTTATTTTTAAATGAATTATTTTAAAAATTAGAGCAATATGTAACTGTACGAAATAAATGGTCCTAGAAACGCGAGAAGAGTGGATTTCCATTGCTTCCCCAATATATTTCCATAATAGACTTTGGATTGATTATGGATTACAAACATTGAAACAATATTATAAAACAATGTCACATATGTTACACATGTAAATACATATTAGCAGTGGCGGCTCGTCAGCAGTCACTGTGGAACTGCAGCACCCCCTATAGATTTCATAATATATATGGACAAAATTATGAATATATACATGCATATGAAAAATCAAGTATAGATTATCAATAGTTCTTTAAAAATGATTACCTTTCTTGTTTTTGTAAAAAAAAAATAATAATAATTGAAACAATATGTGGAACTGCTGGTGCTCAGTAGTTCTTATTTTGCTAGTAGGGTGATAATGTAGCCAGCTCGCACGTAAGGGTAATGGGGGCACTGGCCCAGTGTTGCCGAAGTGCGGAATTTTCGGCTGCTATGCGGAATATAAAGTCTACGGGGGCAGCTATCCAAGTTTGTATGCCGATGCGGATTCCACATCTGCATTTTCAGCAGCAATTTCTTCATGGCGCATTCATGTAAATTCATCATATACAAATTGCAATACTTTTTTACTTTTAAACAATTTCTCATTCAAATACAGTATTATAAAAGATAAGACTCTTATCAGAATATGACGGTGATATGATTAATGTACATAAATCTGTTAATATATTATAAAATTATTTCTTATATGATTTAATGAGTTATATACTGGTACATAAATGTTGTTATGCTTAATACAAACTTATCTGTAAATATATCTAGGACTAAAAAGAAGGGAAAAATAATACTTCTCATATGTATGTATATACGTATACATACATATGTATAAGTATGTATGTATGTATGTATGTATGTATGTATATATATGTAGGCCTAGGGTTTTTGATTAATAATATATTGCCAATATGTTCGCTGTGACCTATGGAATGTGAAGAACAGTGCAGAAGCAACGACCCGAGAGTAGCTGAACAATGGGTTTCTATGGATGGCGTGAGATAAAACTGCTTAGTTAGACAAGTCAATGTACGATAGTTTATTAACTCTTCTTAAAGTGCCTTTGTGAAACTGGATGAAGCCAGTAAGTGTATGGCGCTAACAAACTGTGCATTCGTGTGTGCGTGTGTGCCTCTTCTATTGATAATGTTGGATACCCAAGTCTATGGGGGGATTTTGATAGAGGCGTCTTCGAGAGAAAGGCAAGATGCCGTGGCGCTCACCGGGAGTTTTTTATTAAGTGTGCGAAATGGTCCGGCTGCATGGGTGAGTTGAATTACTTTAGCCAAGTTGAATTACTTTAGCCAAAGGGATGGCTTGTTTGATATCTTGTAAGATGTTCCATTTTATTAACTTTGTCTTTAAACTTATGTGTGCTAACGAGTGTGTTTCTCGTGTCTTTGAAACAGACGGTTTTGGCAATGGGGGGACATAGAGTCCCAGATGGGAGAGACGACTGGTGTGACTATAACTGTTCAGACATTTTTGTTGGGGTTTTAATTGAATTGAGTTAGTCTGTAAGACTTGATTAATTCCTTATTTATTCATTGTTAATAAATGTATTTTCTTATGATGCAACTCTCTCATTTTCATTACCTGTTAGAGTGGAGAGAAAGAGGTGAAGCGAAAGAGATTGCCGAGAGAGAGAGAGAGAGAGAGGGGCTGTGTGTATTAGTTTGCCTTGACGCTCGAGTTACACGTTTACCAAATGAATAATGGGGAAATCTCCCCATTACAGGTTTTGGTGGCTAGCGGTTAAAAGGGGTATAAAAGTTTTTTTTTATGCCTGGGAACGCCAATGAAGAGATAGGTGACCAGTTAAAAAATAAAGGGGTTATGGCTTAGGATAGTTTTCGAACGACAAAGCCTTTGTGGGATTGTGGAAAATTGTTAAATTGTTAGATCTCGGTTGCTAAGTGAAAAGGGCCAGAGAAATATCCGTCCGTGGGATGTGGGATGAGGAAAGAAATTCTATTAGAGTCATCAAATTTGCCCGTACCGAGATCCTCCAGGGCGTGAGAGTAACTCAGTCTGGTTTGTGAGTGAGTGTTGTCAGGTGCCATCTTGCCGATCGCGTTTGCATTGTGCCGACGAGATTTACGTATTCTACGCGAATTCCGAGTTCTTTTTGTTCCCATTATGGAATGGTGAGTGTTAAAGAATGTTGTGTATGTTTTTTTTAAATATTTCAGGGTTATGGGATTGGTTAAAGAGGTCAAAAATTTTTTTTTCTTTCTTTGCCCATAGTAGCAGAAGTGACGTGTTTTCTTTATTGGCGCCTGTTTATAATAGACGCATTCGTCTTTGTTTAATATAAGGGTGTATAAAGAAGTTTTTTTCATGCATGTGAACTGTGCTTGGATAGCATATTTTGGCTTGGAGACAGAGCGGCCACATAATTTTACGGGCTCAGCACATTTCTGCTAACCGGCTCAGAGAGGCGCGTTGCATGGTGGGTACTGCATACCTCGAGAGGGGATTGCAAGATGGGCACTAGTGTATACCTTGGAGGGGGGGGAGGTCCTCAGACACTGTTTAAGGGGAGATGGGGACTACTGGTCTGCCTCCAGGAGTGTTCTGTCGCTTGACGGGGGAGTGTCAATGCTCATCGGGGGGGAGAAACATTTTTTTTCTCAGTGTGGGTAAACTCCCCCTTTCTTTTTTTCTCTTTGTCGGGCTGTTGAAGACAAGTCTGGCCTTGACAATGGATATCAGCTGATTGATTAGTTGATGAAGTGAAACGCCCGTAGAGTCTTTTTTAGAAAAGAGATTTTTTTTTTCCCTCTTGGATGAAGAGAAAAGGAAATAAAAAGAGAATTGAAATGCATTGTATGGGTGTATGTTTTCCTTATGCCTTGGAAGACACAAATATATTGGGGAGACACAGATTATTATTGTTATTTTATTTTATTGTGTTGGAGGGATTACTTTGAAAATGGTGCCGAATGGTGTTGGCTGCATGGGTGTGACGATGGTGGTATGTCATGGTGTATGCTGGAGAAATTGTGGTCATACGGTTCAGCATTACTGTTTTATGCTATTTGAATTTACCCTTACTTGAGATCTTTGCAAGAGATTTATTGCTATGGAGAATTATTATTATTATTAATAATTATTATACTTGAGATGTGTCATGGGAGGTTTGCTTAAGTATAATTATCATTACGGGAGACTTGTTTTACGAGAGATTTGAGATATTTCATGGGAGATTATTTTATAATTATTACAGATAATTATTCATGGAGAATTATTACAATGAATTAATGGGAGATATCTTGTGCTAATTATTTGTTGAGTTTTTGTAACTTTGGAGAATATTTCAGTCATTCACGATGATGAGTTTTGCTGAATCTTGATGAATCTGGCTGAATCTTGGTGAATTGTGTTGAGTCTTGCTGAACTTTTGCTGAATTTTGTGCTGAATTCCTTGGAGAATGGACAAACATTAACATTGGTGATATTTTTTTCATACTGATACTGGTGATTTTAATGATAGCAATTTTTTTTTAGTGATTTTGCTGATAGTGATGCTTCTGATGCTGATTTTTGTTATACTAATACGTGGGTGTTGTAATGCTATCAAGGGTGGTGAAATTTTTTTTGAATTTGGGGAGGAACTAACAACACATTGTTTTAGTTTTTTTTCCTTTTTTTATGAGTTCAGCAGATAATTGCTTGTCATCTAGTTAATCACGGGAGATAGTTGATAATGCCATTGATTTTTCTTTTCTCCTTTTTTGGAAGTTAGCCATCGCTGACACAAGTTTTCTTTATCTAAGGGTGAATTTGAGTTTGTTTTTTCTCTCCAGTTGGTGTGAATATTTTTTAATATCTCAGTTCGTGACTTAGAGTCATTGTTCGGGAACGTGTTTGGGTTTCAGCTATTTGATGCTGTAGAGAAATGTACGGGAGAATTCTTGCACTGTTTTGAATGCATACGTAATGGCACTACATTTTTTCCTCTGGATATTTGTGTTCCAGAAACTGTGAGTTTTCTTGCACAATACCTTTGTTGTATTTGTGACAACTTTGTGAGAGATAGGAAACTTGGCTAAGTTTTCTAGTGGTCTATGTCGTAGTACATATGGAGAAGTCTTGGCTAAGACACTGTGAATTTGGAATTCTGTTATAAGGAGTTGTGGCACATTGGTGATTTTTTCTAGAATTTTCTAGACAGTTTTATTTGTCGAGTTTTTGCCTTTTTTTTAGCAGTTATGCTAAATGGAGAGAGTTTTATAGTTTTTGACTATAACATTGAGTTATTCTCTGGAGAATTGAGATATAATATATTGGAGATATATTTTTGGCCACTTTTGATATTTGCCAATGGTGATGAGAGCTATGTTTAGTTCAATTATTTTGCAGCCATCTTTGTTGCAAATGGAGACACAGATTTGGAGATTATGTGGCAATATTTGTGAGTGTGTGAGTTAGATGCCTTGAGTGCACATTTTTTTGGAGATAGGATTTCATTTTATTGATATTCCTTTTTGGAGATATATTTTTGGGAGCCTTGTTTTATTCCACATGGAGTTATTGGGGAAATAGAGGTAAATATTTTTTTATTTGCCGAAATAGAGGTGATTATTCTTTATTCCTGGAGTGGTGTTTTTTTTTATTAACATATGACTATCAGAGAAATAAGAGGGAATATGTGGATGTGATTATTAACCAAATGGAGGAAATATTTCTTTTTCACCGGAGTGGTGTTCTTATTAATATAGTGTCACATATTTATGTATGGAGATGGAATTGATCTTTGGGGGTGACCCTTTTTTTTGTGGTTATGGAGTTTTTTTTTTCGAGCAAGAGAAGATTTCTGTGGTTCTTTCTCTTTGATTTCCTGACTATTTAGAGGCAAGTGACATTACTGCATTACGAGTCCTATGGAGATGTGTGCATTTTTTAAGTTCACAAGTGTGTTATTTTGGAGGCATATAATTGGGCAGTGTCATGGTGAGAGAATACGTCTTTGAGACAAATTTTTGAACACATTAGTCATATCCTGGAGTTAATTTTGTGAAATGTGTCTGTTAGACCTTTTTCTATGGAATCATGAGTTTCCAAACTTGTGTGTCTGACTGGACATTTTTTTTGTGCTGCTGTTTGAGCATACGTCCGCAGGCGAATTTTCTGCTGACAAGCGATGTGATGAGCCGTGTGCTGACTCTTTTCCTCTGATGACAATTGATCAGAATTTTAGCAATATCTGGAAATGTTGACAATAGCATTTCACGAAAGCGCATGTGTAAGAGTTTGCTTTCTGGACATGCCAGTCGACAAAGTTGCGATGTCGAGAAATTCCGTAACTTTATATGGAGCATTTCTTGAAAAAACGTGGGGAGTTATGCATATTATACATGTATTATGTATTTTGTGATGGGGGACATGTACTTGTGGTTACCTTTATTTTTATTTTTCTTCCTTTTCCTACGAGGGATGTAATTGGGGATTGAGTTTTAAATGGCGTTTTTTTTTTTACCGGGAGATGTGATTTTTCGGGGTTGTTATTTACATAAATGGGAGTTTGACATTAAGTCTTATTGTAATTACTTGTATGGGCAGTAAAGGGGTTTTTGCTGTTAAACATTGGAGATTTTTACTGATTTTGTGGGTTGTTTAGATATCAGAGCTTGAGAGAACATTTTTGGGTTTGGGTGTGGTACGTGATTCTTGTTTTTTCCTTGGGCTCATTACGATTTTTTCTTTTCTTTTTTGTGAGAACATTCGAGTTTGAAATGTGAGTACAGAAGTCCGTGGAGTTGCTGTGAGTTCTGAGTTGTGTGTGTGCTGATGTGTGAGTTGAGAGAATTGAGTTGGAGAACTTGATGTTTCTTTTTCTTTGAGAGTTGTGATAATGACTTATCATTTAGTAGTCATATAAAAGGGAGTTAATTGGGAGACGTTCAGTTAGTATTTCTGACTTTTTGAGATCATTGTTTGATAGAAGTAGTATGTTTGGGTTAATTTTCTTACATTGACCAGTGACTTGACTGACATACTAACACACCAAAAAGTCATTTCCCAACGCCAGCAAGACGTCCACCAGCCGTGCAGAGAGTGTTGCTGTCGTTTTGTCAAGGGTGATTACAAGAGTTTCCACGATGGTGATCGCGAGAGTTCAACAGCGTGTCTTTTGGGGATCTGCAGAAGCCGTGAGAAGTCTTCTACGATGAGGGAGGCATTCCGTCTTCCTACAGTTAGCTACAGTCTGCTACAGGAGCAGCCAGTTGCAGACAAGCAAAGAGGGATATTCAAGAATCCGAAGAGAGAAAATTCTAGTGTTATTTGGAGATAAAAGCGTAACAGACTTTATTTTATAATGCCAGAGAGGTGCAGTTTTTACTTATATTTTATTTTAAGCCGGCCAATGTGTTTTATATTATATAAGCTATTTTGCTAGGCTAGGGCTAGCATTAGTTAGGTGGCCGAGCCATGTAGGCCTAGGGTTTTTGATTAATAATATATTGCCAATATGTTCGCTGTGACCTATGGAATGTGAAGAACAGTGCAGAAGCAACGACCCGAGAGTAGCTGAACAATGGGTTTCTATGGATGGTGTGAGATAAAACTGCTTATACTCTGTTTTTTTTTCATCTGTCCATCCGCCTGTGGTGTTTTTGTATGGTAACACTGCGTCCCGGGCTTTAGATAGTTACGCTATTTGTAAGTTTTAGGTAAATAAAAGGATATCTGGGTGTACATTTGCAATTGAAAGTGTTTTAATAATTTACTGTATGCGAATTACACCGTTAATATTCGAAATAGGATATTATATTATAATCGTTGAATGTAAGCTGAATGTAACTATCTAAAGCCCGGGACGCAGTGTTACCATACAAAAACACCACAGGCGGATGGAAGAGATGAAAAAAAACAGAGTATAGTTAGACAAGTCAATGTACGATAGTTTATTAACTCTTCTCAAAGTGCCTTTGTGAAACTGGATGAAGCCAGTAAGTGTGAGGCACTAACGAACTGTGCATTCGTGTGTGCATGTGCGCCTCTTCTATTGATAATGTTGGATACCCAAGTCTATGGGGGATTTTGATAGAGACGTCTTCGAGAGAAAGGCAAGATGCCGTGGCGCTCACCGGAAGTTTTTTATTAAGTGTGCGAAATGGTCCGGCTGCATGGGTGAGTTGAATTACTTTAGCCAGGTTGAATTACTTTAGTCAAAGGGATGGCTTGTTTGATATCTTATAAGATGTTCCATTTTATTAACTTTGTCTTTAAACTTATGTGTGCTAACGAGTGTGTTTCTCGTGTCTTTGAAACAGACGGTTCTGGCAATGGGGGTACATAGAGTCCCAGATGGGAGAGACGATTGGTGTGACTATAACTGTTCAGACATTTTTGTTGGGGTTTTAATTGAATTGAGTTAGTCTGTGAGACTTGATTAATACCTTATTTATTCATTGTTAATAAATGTATTTTCTTATGATGCAACTCTCTCATTTTCATTACCTGTTAGAGTGGAGAGAAAGAGGTGAAGAGAAAGAGATTGCCGAGAGAGAGAGAGAGAGAGAGAGAGAGAGAGAGGGGCTGTGTGTATTAGTTTGCCTTGACGCTCGAGTTACACGTTTACCAAATGAATAATGGGGAAATCTCCCCATTACATATATACAGTGCATGTATATAAATATATGTAAGTATAATGTATATAAATATGTATATATAGATATATATAAATATGTATGAATGTATATAGATGTATGTATGAATATATATAGTATGTATATATAGTACACATACATATATAAAGTATATATGTATATGTAAATATAATGTATATAACTATATATATATATATATATATATATATATATATATATATATATATATATATAGATAGATAGATAGATAGATAAGTCATATCACATTACCGTGATTCATATACATATATCGAGCTACAAATGTCCTTTAATATCTAATTCGCTCTACCTCGGAATTGATATATTTTCATATATGTTTAACCGAAGGGGAGTTTATTCAGCGATAATAGAATTGCCGGCAAAAGGGCACGAACCATCGACATGTTCAATTCCAGGACTGGCAGTGAAGCCTTAGCCCACCCCACCACCGTAAGAGGATATAAGTTTATGCCGCCTCTCACCTCAAATACCTGCCGCACTCAGGTATTTTTAGTTTTGGAGACTGCATCAAACCCACCTCATCCTCGGTAACGTTGTAGTGCTTTTCCCAGCACGTAGTCATTATATAAGTCATATCACATTACAGTGATTCATATACATATATCGAGCTACAAATGTCCTTTAATATCTAATTTGCTCTACCTTGGAATTGATATATTTTCATATGTGTTTAACCGAAGGGGAATTTATTCAGCAATAATAGAATTGCCGACTGATGGGCACGAACCATCGACATCTTCAGTTCCCCTTTGGTTAAACATTTATGAAAATATATCAATTCCGAGGTAGAGCGAATTAGATATTAAAGGACATCTGTAGCTCGATATATGTACATGAATTAAGGTAATGTGATATGACTTATATAATGACTATGTGCGGGCAAAAGCACTACAACGCTACCGAGGATGAGGTGGGTTTGATGCAGTCTCCAAAACTAAAATTACCTGAGCGCGGCAGGTATTTGAGGTGGGAGGCGGCATAAACTTATATCCTCTTGCGGTGGTGGGGTGGGCTAAGGCTTCACTGCCTGTCCTAGAATTGAAGATGTCGATGGTTCGTGCCCTTCGGCTGGCAATTCTATTATCGCTGAATAAATTCCCCTTCGGTTAAAAATATATGAAAATATATCAATTCCGAGGTAGAGCGAATTAGATATTAAAGGACATTTGTAGCTCAATATATGTATATGAATCGCGGTAATGTGATATGACTTATATAATGACTACGTGCTGGGAAAAGCACTACAACGCTACCGAGGATGAGGTGGGTTTGATGCAGTCTCCAAAACTAAAAATACCTGAGCGCGGCAGGTATTTGAGGTGAGAGGCGGCATAAACTTATATCCTCTTGCGGTGGTGGGGTGGGCTAAGGCTTCACTGCCAGTCCTGGAATTGAAGATGTCGATGGTTTGTGCCCGTCGGCCAGCAATTATATTATCACTGAATAAATTCCCCTTCGGTTAAACATATATGAAAATATATCAATTCCGAGGTAGAGCGAATTAGATATTAAAGGACATTTGTAGCTCGATATATGTATATAAATCACGGTAATGTGATATGACTTATATAATGACTACGTGCGGGCAAAAGCACTACAACGCTACCAAGCACGAGGTGGGTTTAATGCAGTCTCCAAAACTAAAAATACTTGAGCATGGCAGGTATTTGAGGTGAGAGGCGGCATAAACTTTTATCCTCTTGCGGTGGTGGGGTGGGCTAAGGCTTCACTGCCAGTCCTGGAATTGAAGATGTCGATGGTTCGTGCCCGTCGGCCAGCAATTATATTATTGCTGAATAAATTCCCCTTCGGTTAAGCATTTATGAAAATATATCGATTCCGAGGTAGAGCGTAATAGATATTAAAGGACATTTGTAGCTCAATATATGTATATGAATCATGGTAATGTGATATGACTTATATAATGGCTACGTGTGGGCAAAAGCACTACAATGCTACTGAGGACGAGGTAGGTTTGATGCAGTCTCCAAAACTAAAAATACCAGAGCGTGGCAGGTATTTGAGGTGAGAGGCGGCATAAACTTATATCCTCTTGCGGTGGCGGGGTGGGCTAAGGCTTCACTGCCAGTCCTGGAATTGAAGATGTCGATGGTTCGTGCCCGTCGGCCAGCAATTCTATTATCGCTGAATACATTCCCCTTCGGTTAAACATATGTGAAAATATATCAATTCCAAGGTAGAGCGAATTAGATATTAAAAGACATTTGTAGCTCGATATATGATATGAATCACGGTAATGTGATATGACTTATATAATGACTACATGCAGGCAAAAGCACTACAACGCTACCAAGGACGAGGTGGGTTTGATGGAGTCTCCAACTCAAAAAATACCTGAGAGTGGCAGGTATTTGAGGTGGGAGGCGGCATAAACTTATATCCTCTTGCAGTGGCGGGGTGGGCTAAGGCTTCACTGTCAGTCCTGGAATTGAAGATGTCGATGGTTCGTGCCCGTTGGGCGGCAATTCTATTATCGCTGAATAAATTCCCCTTCAGTTAAACATATATGAAAAAACAAATTCCGAGGTAGAGAGAATTAGATATTAAAGGACATTTGTAGCTCGATATATATATATATATATATATTATATATATATAATATACTATATATCATATATATATATATATATATATATATATATCTTCCATCCTAAAATTAAAATACCAACAGTGCCAAAATTACGATTGTTTGCAAGTGTCCCATTTATTCATAACAAAAATTTCTACCATGAATTGAAACTGTTAATAGAAACTTTTTTTCCTGCAATCGAATTAAAACTAATACCTTGCAACCCAATGAATATCAGATCTCTGTTTAAACACAAGGAGAAACTCAGTCCACTGATGACCTCAGGAGTCGTATACCTATTTAATTGCCCTAGATGTAATCTAGGGAAGTACGTCGGCTCCACACGGAGGTTACTCAAAGTGAGATTAGACTCTCATCGCGGCGTTAGTTATAGAACAGGTGTCAAATTAACTAATCCTGAGTTTTCATGTATACGCGAGCACACAAAGAAATGTAAACATGACATGAATTACAAAGATTTTTAAATTATAGGCCAATCCCCTAACGAACAGCATTTAGCTATTTTAGAATCACTTTTCATTAAACAACTCGTTCCGCAGTTAAACACCCAAGTCGAAGCTGACCCGGCCTGAATTGTCACTCGGTCTGTGCTTTCAGCACCTTATGGTATTGACTCCTCCCTACTCTTGTACTTGCTTTTTTTATATTTGTTAATTTTTTAAGCTTTTAATATGTATTCCGAGTTTGTGATTTTAACTTTTGTTTTATCTCTCTTTTAGCTTGATAATGGGACTTTTATGTCTTGAAACGTCGCGACAATAAAAGTACATATAATGGGAATAAAGGATTGTCCTTCACCTTGTATCGACTGATGTCTACTGGTTGATAGAACCGCCTTCAATTTTCACTATATATGTTTATATACATATATATGTATATGTATATATATTCATACATATACAATATATGTATATATACATATATAAACATACATACATATATATATATATATGTATATATATAAATATATATATCTATATATATCGATATATATATAGATTTATATATCTATCTATATATCTATATATATCGATATATATATTTTAGTAATGTACCTTAAGTATAACGAAATTGATATAAATCGTTCAAATCCCTATGTGCGAAGTTCATGATCATCATATCCTACTAATAGGTGCAGTAAACTAGTGATCAATTATCTCCACAATCTCCTATGGGCATACAATTTTTATCGCTAGTAGGTAGTAGGCTAAACAAGTGCGATACTCAGTGTTTTCAACGCAGGATTTTCAATGCCAGAATTTTCGCTTTTTATTAATTTGCTATGTATACATAGTTGCCAGTTGCCGCCATAAAGCAGTTTTAACGAAATCTATCGAGACTAAAGACTTGAACTTGCACGAAACTGTTAAATCTACTTGAAAATTTTAGACATTTTCATCCAGTTAGTCTTCTGCCTTGTTGTTAAATAATTAGTAAGATTGCGTTTACTAATATGTCAAGAAAAGTTAGGAGGTAGAAAAGAATTGATCAATAATTATAATTAATGAACAGAGATAAGCATATTTATATTAATTTATTTCTGATTTTGCATTTTGATTTGCATTGCAGTATTACTGAGACGGTATTCTATCAAACATAATCTTACCCATGATTATTCCAAGTGTTACTTATGTTCTACAAATCAAGTTTTGTTACCTACATTGAAATTACAATGTTTTTATTCTTTAATTATAAATTATAATATAACTTATAGAATAAACAGCTATGGAACAGTTCATTAAACAAGGAGCACAAAGGTGATTATTGTACACAATGTATTGAAGCCTTGTGGAGCTTTTGTTGGTGACAACATTTTTTCTAAAAAAAAAATTGTCATTCTTTGGTCCCCTTCTGCCTGACCTACTTGTCCTGCTACTCAGAGAATCAACAACGTTCATTTCTGTTCAGGTTGCGTTATTCGGATAATCACCAACCTTATTTTCTGTTTAATTGCCTTTATTCCCAGGTCTAAGGTTAGGTCTGGACTTTGGAGTTCTCTTGTGCACATTCAGAGCGACAGGTTTTCACTGACAGGTCAGGAATCACTGACAGGTCTCATACAGACCTGGATATTCTCCACCATAGTAAGGCCTGCAGACCAGGCCCTCGGCACAAGGTCCAGACAAATCGTAGTCTCCTCCGCACCTATCTCCTGGACCCTGTGAGGATGTAAAAAAGTGAATTAGAATAGAATAAAGCAAAATGCTCAGAAATCTGTATTAATTAGGAAGACAAAATTGCTTCATATGACATTATATATGTGCATTTAGTACATTTTTTTCTGGAGGTCACATCTCCAGGGAAAATTAATTCCATTGTTCCCTGAAAACCTCATCTTCGGGAAGCACTCCAGCTATTTCATATAGATGTAATCCATTTGATTCAACTCCACTGAAGTGTCAACTAACTCGACCTTGACCAAAGGCCTACAGTGACTTTAGAAAAGCCTTCAGGCAACTTCTTAGCTTATATATATATTATATTATATATATATATATATTTATATATATATATATATATAAACATTATTCGATTGCAGTGAAGTGTCAGCCCTGACTCAGACCTAGACCAGACATGCAATGACTCCCAGAAAACACTTCAGCAATCTTCTACATGTATAATCAACCTTATTCGACTGCAGAGAAGTGTCAGCACGAACTCAGACCTTGACCAAGCATGCAATGACTTCAGGACAACTTTTCAGCAATACATAATCAACCTTATTCGACTGCAGAGAAGTGTCAGCCCTGACTCAGACCTAGACCAGACATGCAATGACTCCCAGAAAACACTTCAGCAATCTCTACTATATAATCAACCTTATTCGACTGCAGAGAAATCAGCACGAACTCAGACCTTGACCAAGCATGCAATGACTTCAGGACAACTTTTCAGCAATACATAATCAACCTTATTCGACTGCAGAGAAGTGTCAGCCCTGACTCAGGCCTAGACCAGACATGCAATGACTTCCAGAGAACACTTCGGCAAACTTCCACTTCTACAATCAACCTTAATCGACTCCAGCAAAGTGTCAACACCAGCTCTGACTTACGTTCAAGCATCTGTTGTTCGGGCAGCAGTAGCAGATGTCGTAGGTGGCTCCGTAGGGACACTCCTCCAAAGTCTTTTCCGGCGGGCAGCCACGCTCGTCTTGCTCGAACTCCCAGCCTTGGGTTCAGTCATGCGATCTCTCTATCTCTCTCTTGCTCGCAATGGCACGAGATGTCAATTGTTTCTTTCTTTTTGTTTCTCCCTTCGTTATCGTAAAGTATCGTCTTTTTTCCTAGTAATTGATTAAGGAAGCATCATTTTAACTTGTGAATCGACTAATTGTGGAGTTCGTTTAGTAGTCGATTTTAAGACATGAAATAAATATTTTATTTCAAATCGTTTCTTGAAAGCGGTAGGCAATGTCGTATCTTCTGCGCATGTGCGGTCATAATCCATTACTTTCCATAAAGGATTAACTTATTATCCTGGAGAGCTATTTGAAAATATACTTGAATGTTTATGTCACTGAATGTATTTATCTTATATTTATTTACTTATTAATATTTTCGTATACTAGATTAACTCTTTATCGTAGAAAGATCTCTAAAAATATATTTACGTATTTATGTCCATAAACGTATTTATTTCTTATTTATCTAGTTAGTTATTTTGCTATTGTCGAAATATTTCAAATTGACCATTAACCCTTTCCGGTCTTGGGGCGGCTGGGAGCAGCCATCAATCCCTCTCATACTAGGTATTGAGGGCTGCTCAAGGCAGCCCAACCCCAAACTGTAAATATCTTTGTAATAACTTGATAGAGCGACCCCTAAACTTAACCAATCCAAGGACTGTTTTCTCTACTTGATGTCTATATATTAAAGAAAACCTAATTCCCCAAATTCAGTCCATAATCTACCCCCGAAAATAATTTTCAAAACTACGCCAAATACTCGGCTTATTTCTGGCGAGACTACCTCATTTCTCCCGCGAGTTTCCCAGGTGAAAGTCGCCTCTCGCTACTTCTAACTGGCTTCATTTCCTCACGTGTTTGTAACGCTGTCACCAAGTCGCCCTACATCCCTAAATTTGATTTAATAAGTAACTGGTGCTCTTCCCTCAGATCCAATGTATAATTTTTTAATTGAGGAACAACATTTTCACTGTAATACATATTTCTAAAAGGAAAAGAAAGTCAGTCATCATCCGATGAGGTAGCTGCGTTCATTCACGTGATGAAGTCGAGAACATCTTCTCTCCGGAAATCAGAATGATGCCAGTTAGTAAATTACCAAAGAATTATTTCTAATTTTACAGAAATAAATCCTTTATGAAGGCTCACACACACATATATAGTAATGTTATTCAATTTGAAATAAAAATGCGGAAAAATAGAAAATTACTGAGAGAACCATAAAATAAAACTTAAGACAATCCTGATGATAAGGCAACATTATCGTACAAGCGATTATAATGGTCCAGGTATATTTACAACTATATAGTGTATAGTGTGTGAATCCATATACCCCACCCTACATACCCGACTGACCAACTTTCTTGATAGACAATGTAAATATGAGAGAGAGAGAGAGAGAGAGAGAGAGAGAGAGAGAGAGAGAGAGAGATAAAGATGTCCACCTGTGAAGTTTATGTACGCACATATATGCATGCATATATATATATATATATATATATGTATAAACTGAATCACGAAAGTTTGGAACGTGATAAATCCATAAATAAAGGTATAATCCACGAGGGAAAAATAAACAACGGAGTTTCCGCAAGATGTTTCGACGTTCAACGTCCTTTACTTAGCAGATGAACTGACTTACATGAGGAATTGACATATCAAGAAAGGTTGTATTAACTGACAGATAGGATTATAAAGAGATTAGTACCTAAAATTTGACACACCTGGAAGATGAGTAACCTTCCACAAACAATATAAACATGGGTACAATTTAAAAAAAAATAAATAAAAAAAAGTTAAGACAATCTGCTCAGACCCAAGGGCAAGACAATTAAAGGATTATTATAAGTGACAGCTATTCAGAACTTTGGTAAACAAAAACATATTCACAATACATATTCACAATACATATTAAACATACATATACAACGAAGATATCTCTAAGGCAAATAATTTTTATTTCAGTCTGTAATTATAACTTTGAGGTCATTCTTAAACATGTTACAAATACAAGCGTCTAAATGAAACAGGCCACAACTAATATTGAAATTACAATGAGAAGTAAGTTGTATTAAAACAGATTCTAAAAGATTTCGTGATAAGACATCTTTTGACCTTGCAATTACTGAACTACCAATCCAGTTAATTCAGTGGTGTTTTTCACTTAAATGAATGAATATTGCATTAGATGTGTTCCCAGTTTTTTTTACAGATATGCTGGCTTAACCTTACTTCTAAGCCATTGCTCGACTGTCCGAGATAAAATGAGGGACAGTCCATACATGGAATTTTATATATTATGTTGTTGCTTTCTCTGGGGCCATTTTTTATTAACATTCCTTTTAGTGTGTTATTATAGGAAAAAACAAGGTTGACCTTAAAGGCTTTTAACAATGATTTAATGGTTTCAAATCCGTTAAAAAAAGGCAAACTGAGAATGTTCTTAAAATTTTTTTCTTTCTGTGTGTTACTTACGCTATAAAACTTTTTGTGGGTTTTATTATGACAAATATCTAATGTATGTGAAGGATAACATAAATCTTTCCCTATTTTTCTTATGTATTTAATTTCTTGATCCAAATATTGGTGACTGACAATGCCCAATGCTCGTAAAAACATAGAAGAAAAAATTGATATTTCGATGTTAAGATGGTGGCCTGAATAGAAATGAACATAAGTTAAGTTGTTGGTCGGTTTACTATAAATACTGAATTTACATTGAAATGGTTCTCTATGTATCAAAACATCTAAGAAAGGGAGGCAATTGTCTTTTTCTAATTCTAGAGTAAACTTAATCGATGGTACCTGGTTATTTAATTTAGAGAGTAAATCATTTACATCAATACCGTCAGGCAGAACAGTTAAAATATCATCAACATATCTATACCACTTTACAGGAATATAAATGATATTAGGTAATTAGCGTTTTTCAAAGAATTCCATGTACAAGTTTGAGAGGAGTGGCGATAAAGGGTTGCCCATTACCATGCCAAATATTTGTTGATAAAATTCACCATTTAATATAAACTTACAATCACAAATGCACAACCTAGTGAGTAAATAATGTGACTTATAGGTTGGGGTAATTCATGATGAGTTAGTTCATTACTAAGATATTCTAAAATAGAGTCAGTTCATCTGCTAAGTAAAGGACGTTGAATGTCGAAAGATCTTGCGAAAACTCCGTTGTTTATTTTTCCCTTGTGGCTTATACCTTTACTTATATATATATATATATATATATATATATATATATATATATATATATATATATATACGTATGTATGTATGTATATGTGGTGTATGTATGTGTGTGCGTATGCATCTTGTGTGTATGTCCACGCACTCGACATGTAGGGCAAGATTATGGGAAAATTAGTAAGGTCACACGGGTCAAAAGTTCGTCAACAACAGTGCTTTGCTTTCCCCAGGACCCACTGGCTTTCCCTAATACCTACTTCTATGTTTATCAGTCTGCTTGAAGGGTTCACCCACTGACTAATTATATATGAGCAACTGGAACTTGTCATGTATAACTGAATATGTTTTATTGATAACGTGTGTGCAGGTACGTTATATTTACAAATTACACGGAAATTATGTAATTAAATCTTTATGTAAATTTTGTGGTTAAACTTATTATTATTATAGTTAGTTTGTCAAAGAAAAGATGTGTATCTGTTGGTAAATGTCTCATGTCCATCTTCAACGCGTAGTAGAGAATTTCATAAGTAATACAGGCGGAGACATTTCTGACCATATCAGGAACACACACACACACACACAAACACACACACACACACACACACATATCAGCCTTTTTTAAGTTTTTGCTCATATAATCTGAAATATTGGAATAGCTTGACATTTGTTCTTCAGACATCGAATACCGTGATGAAAATTGCGATTTTTATAATAACGAAGTTATTATGGACAAGGGGAAGTAACCATCTCAATCCTAAAAGATTCCTGTTTCATGACGAAAATGAAAGTGTCATCCAGCGACGAGATGCACACTCCTCTTCATTATTATTAATTTCACTTTTACCATCGAATTATTTTAATTTATTGCCGACTAGAGGGAATGAGTTTCATTTTATTTTCGTAATTTATAAAAGATATAACCGAAAAATAGTATACAACATAAAATGTCACACAAAGGTCTGGAAATAATACTGCTATACTTTATTATTGACTCGTCAAAATGAATAACTGAAAATTTTTCTCTGATGCATCATTCAATCCATTTCGCCCAGTCTCTCTCTCTTCTCTCTCTCGCTCTTCTCTCTCTCTCTCTCGCTCTTCTCTCTCTCTCCTCTCTCTCTCTCTCTCTCCTCTCTCTCTCCTCCCTTCTCTCTCTTGACCGAGCTAGAGTGCGGACGTGTTTTTTTCCTGCTCCGTGAAATATTGTGTAGAGATGGCTACCAGTGGCGTTAGACAAACCAGGAAGCCTTTGTTCACAGCCTATCCAGGAAATAGAAAACCTAAGTATCCTGGAAACAATTAACAAGGACGTCGTACCCACAAGTTTTTTCTTCAAATCTTTGAAAAAGATATTCCAGTACTCTACACACGATATCAAAGAAGTGCTTGATAAATGTCGTCAGGACTTATTAATATCCTTGAGAGACCTCCTGATCATAGAAATATGTAGTGTATTTTCGGATTATAAAACAAAAAACCAGTGAAACGAATAGTGAAACATAAAATTGTGAGTGATATTATAACTCTTAGCACGTGCATAATTAATTCAACTAGAAATAAAGAACTAGATAAAATTTTCAATGAGCAAAGTGCACTTAACTTGGATGATAATAGTTTGATTGTGGCAGAACTAGTTCAAACAGTATCATTACTTCAAGAAAGAGTCTATAAGCTCGAACAATCACTGGCAAAATATTCAGAAAATAATGTCAATGAATCGCGCCAAACTCTCCCCCAGTCTCCTTTGATAAGGAACCCTGGCTTACTTACGGAGGAAATAGTGCAGGTGGACAGCCAGCCACTCCCTAACCCACCACCCTCCCCCACATTCCCCCTATCCACAACACTTGTTTACACCAGATAGAAAGTGAAGATGAGAACGAAGGCCAGGAGGAAGAAAGGGAGGAGGAGGAGGAAGCAGTCCCTACGGACCAACGCAGTGTCATACCACCGGTCAGAAAAAGAAAAATGGAAAAACACGTCAAGAGCAAATTTCTGAAGACAACATCGTAGTACAAGACCCAAAGGTCAGTAGAAATATCATCGGAGGTGTCAGCAGCAATGCATCTATTAAGAATGTGGTTGATGAGTTAATTTTCCGAGGGCTTTCACAACAAGAAGTGAAAGTACTGGCACCTTGGACATTCTAACCGAGGCCAATCATTTGTAGCAGAGATACCAGAGAAAAAGCAGAATACAGTGATGGGAGGGTCATCCGTGGGCTGCCGGTATAATTACTCGACCGTTCCTGCCCCACATTAGGAGAAGACAATTGGAAGCCGCCAAGAAGCCGCCGACACAAAGTTTAGGCAGACCTAAAGCTTGGCCATTTCGGACGGGGTTTAGAGGGAATACCCACTCCTACCACTCCCATGATAATAGGACGTACCCCCAACCCCAAGGATCACCCGCGCAATACCAAACTGAGGAATACCATTGGAGACCACCCAATAGGCAGTCGGCAAATAGAGGTCACTCAGCTCAGCCTTATGACTACCATGACCTCTCCCATGACAACTACTGGTCACGAGCGTCTGCGTGGGAATATGACTTCCCGCCTCTTCCATCAAGAGGCAGTTATCACACAAGAAGTGCTCGTCCCGGACCATTGGTACGGGGATAGCTAATCATGTGACTCCAAAAAACGATCTTTTTTTGTGTGTAGAAATATTTGAATGTACAGTCCTCTCCTTAGTAAGATATTGTGAAATTGAATTAATGCTCCTAAATAGAAATATTGATATATTATGTTTAACTGAGACTTGGTTAACCCCTAATGTTGTCGATTCACTCGTTCTTTTGAATTTCCTAATTATACAAGGAATATTTTAGATTTGTGACAACCGGAAGAGGTGGAGTTGTTTGTATTTATGTGACAAATAATCTTTCTGTTAACATTTGTAATCTTAGGTTCAAAGAGTAGATGGGGTTTAGAGAGGTTTGGCTCTCTGTACAATCTCGTAAGCTACCTTCTGTTATCATTGGTTGCTTGTATAGACATCCGCATGCTTCAAATGATACTTTTAACTATATTTTGGAATGTCTGAGAGAGGTTTCTTTAAAGAATAAATCGATTTATGTAGTAGGTGATCTAAATGATGATTTGATGGTAGGTTCAGCAAAGATGCATAATATCATAAGAGTCACCACACTAAATCAAATGATTAATAAACCTACTAGATTAGCCCCATCTCATCCACACTACTAGACGTTTTAATAACTAACAAGCAGGAAAGGTGGTTATTAACATGGAGGTAAACCCAAGTCCATTGTAGCTGATCATGAACACATTTCATTTATCATAGATATTAAGAAGCCAAAACGTAAACCAGTCACGGTAACCTCTAGGTGTGTATATTCTTCTGCAGATTTGTTGCAATACATTGCTAGACCAAAACTAATTCTAGATACAATCATGCATACTGATGACACAGATATTCAAACAGGAATTTTCAATGAAGTTTATAATAGTGCTTTAGATAAATGTGCCCCAATAACCACGAGGGAAATAAGGAGACCCAGTGCGCCTTGGATAGACGATGATCTCAAAAACAGAATGATTGAAAGGGACAAAATGCAAGAAAGGCTTAAACAAAATAGACAGATGAAAATCTAAACAATGAGTATAAGGAAATGAAAAAACTCACCAATTCTAAGATGCGTACTGCCAAAGCTTATTATAACAAAGACAAGATCAAGAAAAGTAAATCTCGTAAAGAAACATGGAAAATTATGAATAATATTGTATCTACTAAATCAAATAAAAAGATTGAATACGACAACCCAAAAGCTAGAGCAGATCAATTTAACCAATACTTTGCTAATGTAGGAAAAATAACTTATGGTAAAACGCAGGAAATGCTACAAAAGTACGAAAATTAAGATGATAGAACCACTCAAACTAATATTGGTAATAATATAAGATTGTTTAGACCTCAACCAGTTACAGTAGAAACAATAATATTAACAGTTAAGAGCTTGAATAATAGTAATGCTTACGGGACGGATGGTATTCCTACCAGCTTTCTAAAAGATTCCCTTATAGTTATTGCATATTATATCACAGTTATTATAAATACATCGATTGTAACTGGGAAATACCCTTCTATTTGGAAACAACCCTCGTAAACCCTCTTCAAAAGGAAGGAGACAAGGACGAACCCTCTGGTAATTACAGACCTGTTTGCTGTCCTTCCGGTGTTATCGAAGGTAATGGAAAAGATTGTGCGTAATCAGTTAATGGAACATCTAGAAAAAAATAATTTTATTTCTAACACTCAACATGGATTCCGTAAAGGTTTATCAACAGAAACAGCTTTGATGAAATTAACAGATGAAATTTATAAAAATATTGATAGAAAAAAACGTTCCATATTAATTTTATGCGACCTATCAAAGGCATTCGATAGTGTTTAACCATGATGAAATGTGTAAATCTCTTAAGGAAAACATCACATTGATACTTTTTGGTTTCGAGATTACGTGGGAGATAGGAGTCAGGGTAGTTAGATTAGGAGACGTAAATTCTTGTATTGAAAGGTTGAATTTGGGGTCCCCACAGGGTCTGTCCTAGGCCCAATTCTTTTTTTAATCTACGTTAATGATATGATTAAATACATAGAAAACTGCCTGCTAATTCAATATGCTGATGACACCCAAGTTCTTTTGGCTGATCAATTAGAAAATCTAGATGCCTTGATTAAAAGGACTGAACTAATATTGCTCAAAATTAAGAAATATTTTCTAAGGAAAGGGCTATTATTAAATGCCACCAAAACGCAGTGCATGTTTGTGGGTAGCTCACAGTATATTAGCAAAATTCCAGATGACATTGTAAATAAAATGCGATTGGGGATAAAGTAAAAGATAAGTCAGCATGTGGAAAAATCTAGGTCTACACATGGACAGGTATATGGGAATCAGTACTCACATTGACGAGCTGACAGAAAAGTCAGTGGCATTCTAATGTATCTAAGTAGAGTAAAAGATTACTTTGATGATACTACTCGAGCCTTGATTGTGGAAAGCCTGGTCCTGAGTGTAATAACTACTGTATTAGATGGTGGGGAGTAACAAATGATATGCACATGGAAAAAGCTCAAAAAATCCAAACTTTGCAGGTAGAGTAGCCGTTATTTGGGGTGAAAAAACACGATCACATCACCCCAACCCTCCAGCAATTAAAGTGGATAAAATTAAAAGAAAAGTGTATGTACGATGTTTGTGTTTTTGTTTTTAAAAGTTTGAGAAAAGAATATCCCAACTGGCTATACACATTTCCATACAGTTGGTAATTGTAGGAATGCTTACAACAGAATGAAATCTATATGTAACAGCTATCGAACAGTTTGGGTTCACGCTCGATGGCATAAGGGCCCAGCTTGCTGGAATAAACTACCTCTTGGAATTAAGAAATGTATAGATGTTAGTTCTGAGTTATTCAAAAGGAAACTTAAGCAATACTTCTTAATTTTACTTGAATGTATATATATCCTAAAATTTTACAATCCAATTATTGTGATTTTATGTAAATAATTTATATTGTAATGTAGCAGAATAACCATTTTATAATGGAATAAAGGTTTTTGACTTTGACTTTGACTTTGACTCTCTCTCTCTCTATGCCTGGACCGTGGCCGAAAGATACCTACGTACACACCCACAAATATTCACTCTCCCACTTACATACGTAAGAGAACACACAAAAACACACACACAGTGTTTGTATACAGCGTATATATATAGATATATATATATATATATATATATATATATATATATATATATACGTATATATATATATATATATATATATACTACCGTATATATATATTATATATATACGTATATATATATATATATATATATATATATATATATACGTATATATGATATATATATATATATGTATACATCTAAAGTACGCAATGGTTAATGATCTGTGTTGAACTTAGCGAAATGAAGAAACATACAAATAAATAGTTCACGGAGAGTTTGGAGGACTCGAGACTAAGAGGAAATGACAGGGGGGGGGGGGGGGGGGGGGGTGGTTGGCATCCAGGGAATAGTGACTCAGATTAGGAATGGGTCAAAATCAACAAAATCAACCTTTAGAATCCATAATGGAATTTGGGTGGGCCGACTTTCTGGACGTTTAGTTTACAAGTGAAGAGATGCTTTCACGCTTGCCGACTTACTACAAAATCTCCCAGGCAGAACTTCATACTCTTTGCAGCTAATAATCCTTTTTTATACTTTTTTTATTTTTTATATAATCCTAGGCGATTTACGCACAAGAACACACACTCATGCTTAAATTACATATATATATATATATATATATATATATATATATATATATATATATATATATATATATATATGTGTGTGTGTGTGTGTGTGTGTATATATATATATATATATATATATATATATATATATATATATATATATATATATATATATTATAATACATGCATACATACATATGTGTGTGCACGCGTGCCACGGAGTGGCAGAGAGAAGTTTAGGAACAGAAGAACTTCCAACGTGATTGATAATAATTTGTAACTCATATTCATTTCTATGAGATGCAAAGGCAAAATTCAAAGAGCGACTTACAGTTGGATAAATGTAACCTTATAAATACATGTTCTGTATAGTATTATACTTGATCAATTCGTTTTCACATGCAATTAAGCGTAGGGAGATCTTGTAGTGAGTCGGCAAGTGTGAAAGCAACCTCTTCAGAAAGTCGGCATCCAAATTCCAGATGGGGTTATAAAGGTTCCTATTGAACACAAGGAGTTCCCCTTCCTTCCTAATCAGCGTCGCTATCCCAAGATTCCTGCCGTCATTTTCCTCGTAGTCTTGAGCCCTATATAGCCATCTATCTATCTTCACGCGCACACACACACACACACACACACATATATATATATATATATATATATATATATATATATATATATATATATATATATATATATATATATATATATATATTAAGGAAGAAAGTAATGTAGTCTAATTCAGGAGAATAGAATGACAATTTACAGTTTTTTGTGGGTCAGACTTAGTTCTTAATGTTACGTTTTTTAATCTCTTTGTTCCATATCATGTTCAGCTAGTTTGGGGAATAAAAGGTATATTTTTGTATTTACGAGAATTCATTAGCCTAGTTTTATCCTAGCTTGATATCGTTTGCAGAGAGAGACAGCCAGCAACTAAAGGTAAGAGAGTTGTCACTTGTTTAGTTTTGATGAACCAGTGCCGAATGATTAATTTGCGGTGCTCGGTTATATATATATATATATATATATATATATATATATATATATTTATATATGTATGTACATACATACATACATACATACATGTGCTCACGTACAGGCAGCGCGGAAATTGAAAAATCTGATCGAGTAAGTTAAAATAATAACATCATAACAGTCTATTTTTATGCTGCTGTTATATGCAAAGGCTGGGGCCTATGTTGATTGCAAATAATGAAATTGAGACGATGGTTAATTATGGGTACTGAGTTCCCGAAATAATACTAACAGGGGTCACTCACCAAAGAAAACTGTAGGTAATGTTACTCTAAGAAGTAAAGCTGTAGGTAGTGAGTTACTCAGAAGGAAAACTGTAGGTAAGAAGACACATGCCAAAGAAAAAGTGTAGTGTATGCAGTGAGCTATTTCCAAAAGAAAAACTGTAGGTAGTTTAGTCTCCACATAAGGATCGTGAGCAGACAGAGCAGCCAAACTAATGGAGTGAGTCACTGAAGAAAAGTGAAGTACTGAATTACTCACAGTGAGGAATTTTGGGATAATTCGGTATAAAAACGAAACGACGATTTAAATCTAAAAGCTTCAAGTCACGGAGCGTGAATTGATGTGAGGTTAATTATATTATACTAACTGGTCCTTGGATGTGGAGAAGACGGGAAAAAGTTAAGTATATCTTAGTTTAACCAGACCACTGAGCTGATTAACAGCTCTCCTAGCGCTGGCCCGAAGGATTAGGTATTTTTACGTGGCTAGGAACCAGTTGGTTACCTAGCAACTGGACCTACAGTTTATTGTGGGATCCGAACCACACTATATCGAGAAATGTATTTCTATCACCAGAAATAAACTTCTCTGATTCCGCGTTGGCAGAGCAGGGAATCGAACTTCAGACCACCGGAGAAGGCGGGAGATAAACCACTGTATTTGATGGTTAATATGTAACTCCCGAATAAGAAATTAACATGGTCTCGAAACATATTCGTTTCATTATTCAAGAGAGAGAGAGAGAGAGAGAGAGAGAGAGAGATTAAATTTGATTAGTATATAACCATGGAACTATAAACATGGAATGGACAAATCGCCGTGGGCAGCTGCATGCCGCCATTGCAAAGGGTAGAGAGAGAGAGAGAGAGAGAGAGAGCTAGCTTTGTATCACAATGCCCACCCCGCTATATTGGAGTGTACTCTGTTAATTTCCCATGACAATATCTTGTCCTCTGTGCCATTTATGTTGAAGTAAAATTAGTAGTACACATTATTCAATCTAGTCATTTCTGTTTACATTATATACATTTTAAAATAGACCTGAAATTATTAGTATTATTAATAATAAGACTGGCATTGACAAGTGATTTGTAAATTGAATTATTTATATCAACAAGTGTTTTTATTTTTGTAATAATGACTGATATAAGTACGAGATCAGACAAAAGAGATTCGTACTGCAAAAAATCCTGAGAAAGATTTCAGCAATTTATAAAACCACCAAGAGACAAGGCATAGTTAAACTATTTCCAGAATATTCCTGCTATGTTTTGATAAATTCGAAATATTTCTGGTGGAATATATAAAACCAACGAAAAATCGAGGGAGAGAGGAGAGAATATGAACTGGGTACCACACTTCAGAGATGGCTTCCAGTTAGCAGGTGTTGTTGGGACGTTGTTGTCCAGATGTTCGAAATACGGAGAGAAGTCTTAAGGCAGGAATAATCATCTTATTTACGATGAATGCCGATGCACTGGTGAGGGTCCTCCTGACGACTGATGATGGAGGAGAACAGCCCAAGGAAAAGGAACTGAAGGAGAGAATTGCGGCCTTGCGAGACACCATCGAGTGCCAGAGAGAGCAGCAGGTGAACTTGGACAGGATAATTCTTCAGCTGCAACAGAGGATCGACCGCTCGAAGCTGAAGGAGAACGATGAAGAGAAGAAGGAAAAACAGAAGCTGGAAGACAAAATCCTGAAGAAACAGAAGAAAATCAGCATCTGATGGACAAGACAAAAGAATTTGGACAGAAAAACGATGCCAGGTTGAAAGGCAAGAGAGACTCCTAGGACAGAAGGAGAAAGAGCTGCAGGTGAAGACCGCAGAAGCGGCGCAGATGTCGAGGCTCATCCAGGAAGAAAAGGACGCGAGCGAAAAGCGAGAATCCGGCAGGAAAGACGTGGAGGTCAGGTTGCAGCGTCTGCAGAATGAAGTGGAAGACATGACGAAGGAAAAGGGTGGAATCCAGCGTGAAGATAAGGTTGCGTAGCTGAAGATGAACGAGCTGACATGCCTTTTTTGAAGAAGGAAATGGTAGGCAATCAATCCGGTGGTGAGGAAGACTGGTGTCCAAGCCGAACTGAAGTAGCAGCGGGGAGATGAGGCCCGACAGACGAGATGAGCGAAGGAGAAATTGATTTGCAAGCGGAAGAACCTGAAGGGGAATTACAGATGCCTGACGAAGGACAATTGGAAAGTGCCGGAGCAGGTGCCCAGCTTCAAGGAATAGCAGGATCCAGTCTAAGGTGGACTCACGAAGACGGATCATATTTTGAAAATGAGAGAATGTTTGTTGTATGGAAATTTGTTTTGAATTGAAATAAATAAAGGTTATTTACAAAGATGGCAATTTTCATTTACACAATAATTCTTGAGAGTAATACTTGTTACATACATAATAATTCGAGTTTAAGTGGAGTTTAAAGGACTTCTTTCATAAATGGATGTGAATGAATGAATGAATTTTAGTTTGGATCTTAAGAGTGATCCGCAATAGTTTCTTTTAGCTTTGGGAAAACTAAAGGTTACTAATTGATGAAAGTTTTGAAGATTAGTGTATGAATAGTTTGATGTTTATGTATAATAAGTTTGTGTTAAATGTTGAAGGAAAAGAAAGCTGGAGGAAAATAAATCAGTGAAAATGTTTTGTTAAGAGTTTTATTGATTCCTGAAGGGAAAAGGAAGATGGAGGGATTGTAGAAAGGTTGAGGAAAATGAGTGGATTTCTGGAGTGGCAGAAAAAAGAGCAGAGAATTGAGGGAAGATTGGTGGAGTGCCAGGAGAAGGAGCAAAGGATTCAGTGAAGATTCGTGGAGTGCCAAAAGAAGGAAGAAAGGATTGAGAGAAGCCTGAGGAGATTTGCAAGGATTCAGTGGCATATTCTGGTTCTAAGACTAAGCAAAGGGTAAGTGTCTGCAGGGACGGCGGGCAAAGCCCGCCGAACCGCCCAGGGGCGGGCGAGCCAGGAGGCCCGCCGAGATCCCCGGGGCGGGCGGGCCAGGAGGCTCGCCGAGGTCCCCGGGGCAGGCGGGCCAGGAGACTCGCCGAGGTCCCCGGGGCGGGCGGGCCAGGAGGCTCGCCGAGGTCCCCGAGGCGGGCGGGCCAGGAGGCTCGCCGAGGTCCCCGGGGCGGGCGGGCCAGGAGGCTCGCCGAGGTCCCCGGGGCGGGCGGGCCAGGAGGCCCGCCGAGGTCCCAGGGGCGGGCGGGCCAGGAGGCTCGCGGGGTCCCCGGGGCGGGCGGGCCAGGATGGCATCTGCCCGAGGTCCCTGGGGCGGGGGGCCGGCCGGAGGCACGCCGAGGTCCCGTGGGCGGGCCGGGCCAGTGGGCCCGACCGATGGTCCCCGGGGGACGGGCGGGGCAGTGGGCCAGCGGCGAGGTCCCCGGGGCGGGCGGGCCAGTGTGCCAAGGTCCCGGGGAGGCCCCCGGCGGGCCAGGGTGGCCCGCCGAGTCCCCGGGTCCCGGGGGGCCAAGTGTGCCGACGGAGGTCCCCGGGGCCGGGGGGCCAGGGTGGGCCCGCGAAGGTCCCCGGGGTCTCGCGGGCGGGCCACCTGGGCCCGCCCCAGGTCCCCGGGGCGGGCGGGCCAAATGGGCCCGCCGGGTCCCCAGGCGTGGGCCGCCCGCCCGAGGTCCCCCGGGGCGGGGGCGCCCTGGCCGGGCCCGCCAAAGGGTCCCGGGGCGGGCCGGGGCCCAGGCGTGGGGGCCCAAACCCGCGAGGTCCCCGGGGCAGGGCGTGCCACTGGGCCCTCCCAGGTCCCCGGCGGGCGGGCCACTGGGCCCGCCCAGGTCCCCGGGGCGGCGGGCCAAACCGGGGCCCGAGGTCCCCGCCCGGGGGGGGCCAGGCCCGCCGAGGTCCCCGGGGCGGGGGGCCAGGGCGCCGAGGGTCCCCGGGGGGGGGCCGGAAAGGGGCCACTGGGCCCGCCGAGGCCCCGGGGCGGGCGGGCCACTGGGCCCCGCCGAGGTCGGGGCGGGCGGGCCACTGGGCCCGCCCGAGGCCCCGGGGCGGGGGGCCCAGTGTGGGGCCGCCGAGGTCCCCGGGGCGGGCGGGCCGCGGCCAAACCTGGGCCCGCGAGGTTCCCTGGGGCGGGCGGGGCCACTTGGGCCCGCCGAGGTTTCCCGGGGCGGGGCGGGCAGTGTGCCGCCGATTGTCCCCGTGGCCGGGCGGGCCTTAGTGTGCCAGCCGAGTCCCCGGGTGCGGCGGCGGGCCAGTGTGCCCGCCGAGGTCCCCTGGGCGGGCGGGCCACTGGGCCCGCCGAGGTCCCCGGGGCGGGCGGGCCAGTGGGCCCGCCGAGGTCCCCGGGGCGGGCGGGCCAAACCGATGTTGGGTTTGTATTCCCTCTTGAATATACAGTAAATGTTATACCCTACACGCTGATAGGCTTGCCTTTGTTCAACAGTTTGTGGGGGAGGTTATGGAATTTTGGTCTCGAGTCGTATGCAGTGACGAAAGGTCTTTTACTAGCAGAAGTCACGGCAGAATACATAACTGAAGACCGAGTAATATAAGGTGAGTTTCTATAATCATTAATAACAGTCAGCCTATAATAATTATAAGCAAGGGAATATTATTAATCAAAAGATAATAATTTTGTCAATAACCATGTATTTTCCGCTAATTGAATTATATTGCCACGAGAAGTGTGAAAATAAAAATTCTTCATTGAAAACCCCCCATTAGTTCTATTATGGCCAGCTTTCAGGCATTAAGCAAATGCATTATTAATGTTATGAATAATCACGTAGACAAACTTATAATATAGAGTACAGCCTGTTTACTGAATTAAAGAATATCATAGCATAACGGACTGTTGCAGATCAAAGTTAATGCTATTATAAGTATTAATCCTTGCAGATGAATAAACATTCTTAACTTATTGCAAGGGTTGTTACTTAGCATTTTATTTCTCCAAACGATATAGCATTATTTTCCCTATTACGAAAAGCAAAGCGTAAATTGTTGAAAATTAGATTTTTTCCCTTCAGATACTACAGAAGAAATTTACGAGGTGACCAGGAATGGGCATGTCACAGTAAACTTGTAGGGCTGGATCTTCTTACATTATATGGATGATATCACCAGGATTGAGTGGGGGTTCACTGGTGAAAAATACATTGAAATTCTTCATGATGCTAACTTCTTTCACTTCAAGAGCGGAATTATTCCTCCCCGCCTGCTCCTGTCATTTTCATTCACGACCGCTGCCACATCCATACGGCCAGAGTAGTCCAGGAATGGTTTCAAGGTCGAGAGGATCTGCAGTTGCTTGGCTGGCCAAGTAAGGATACAGACATGAACCTCACTGAGAATATTTAGGATAATTTGGTAAAATGTTGGGAATCTGAGAGGGAGAGGAGACCAGATCAACTTATGAACCTCTGGGAACACAATGGAAACTCTTCCACAATCGACCACAGATCGTCAGAAACCATGAATCTTCTATGCCTAACAGATTGCAAGAGGTGATCTAGAAGGAAGGTGGCTGATTTCTCACTAATATTAAAAATAAATGTAAAATTGAGTGTGTATATTTGGATTACCTCATGGTCATGATTATTATAATTTATTTATTAGAGAGGTGAATTTGATATTTTAAAGGAGTTCAAAATCTAAAGGGAATTTCGCTATCCTGATTTTTTCTTTAAAAATTATCTAAAAAGATAACCTTAGGACAATATCATCAAACTACATTTCTCCAAATAGCTCTTTCCACAATGGACAGGTAAATGACTGAAGGGGCTGTTTAACAATAGAGACGTCTGTCTATTATCCTCACACGAATGATGATAAGAGCGAAAGGAATTTCTGTCCGTATGACATTAAAACATTTATCACAATTAATATATTAGAAAATATAAGCCAGAGTAAATATGTTTATCCATATTCATGTAATAATATTATAATGAACGGCGTGTAGGGTATAACATCTACTGTATATTCAAGAGGGAATACAAACCCAACATCGGTACAGCAAAAGCAAGAAGCTTGTCAGTTTGAATTACATTTTAGAATTCCAAAACCTGTAAGACGACTTAACAACAAGAACTCAATCCCCGTCACCCCCCCCCCCCCGAAAAAATATATATGTATATATTAGTTTAGTCAAGATTAGACTGTGTTAATGACATATCAAAACTGCATACTTAGCGCAGTGGTATTTCTAGATGACATGTTACTTTAGATTAGCTGATATGAGAGAGAGAGAGAGAGGAGCTAAGGTGTCGGACACTTTCAACAAGTTCATAGTGTTTGGGTATGTTCAATGAAGTGCTGCTGCGCTTCTCTTTATAGCTTCCTATTATATTATTGGTAGGAAACGCACTGCAACGGATACTATAAACTTGGCTTACGTGATAAGGTTAAAATATCCTGTTATGATGTTCGTGATTCTCTCCAATACCAATATAACTCTAAAATTTTTATCAATTTTAAGTATTGAGTAATGCATATGACCGATATATAATAACAGACACGGTGGTAAGATAACGACCTAGACGAAAGTTAAATGGAATCTTAATAAACAAAATTATATTAAAAGTGAGACAGTAATCTTAGTTACAGTGATATAACCTGCTCAGATTTCTTTTTTTTTTCTTTTACTCCGTGTGAGTGTGTGTATGTGCGTGTGTGTGTGTGTTTCTCCAACCATACCTAATGACTCCTCCCACTGAAAGAATTCCAGAGCTTATTGGTGGAACTCTTGCTAAAAGAGGAAGAGTCCTCCCCCGTACCCCTCAGTAAACACTGTTACCATATAATTTTTCGAAGTCCCTCAAGAAGGTGTACCAGGGAAACCTGTGTCCAACTGTACAAAGGTAATGTCCAGAGTTTCAAAAATATTTCTTTTGAGCTCACGTTTCATAGACAATGAAACTTCTGATATTATATATAACTGCATCTCTTCCCAGATCGCCAATCCATTATCATGTCATCTATGACATTTATGTTGAAGCAAAATTAGTAGTGCACATTATTCAATCTATAGTAGATTCACATCAGCCATGCAATTGATGTCTAGGCCAGTCCCTTATGACGCTCCTGATTGGCTGTTGATAAGCCAATGGCAGAGCTGGAGCATTCACATAGGCAGGATGTATGTTCCACTTCTCCTGAGGGATGATTTTGAAAGACGTATCCCTCATGAAAGGTGGAACATACATCCTGCCTTTGTGAACTCTTGAGAGAGACTGAGAGTTTCCATCCCCGTAATTGGCATATCAACAGCCAATCAGGAGCGTCGTAAGGGACTGGCCTAGACATGAGATGCACTGGTGATGTGAATTTACTATAGTAATATCTGTTTACATCATACATTTGAAATAGACCTGAAATTATGTTTTCTTTGTGCAGTGAGAAGTTGAGCTTCTATTGTAATTATTTGCACCAATATTTGATTCAGGACCCAGGACAGATTAAAACTTTTTCCCTGTCATATGTCATCATTAGTTTTTTTGCGATAAGTAATCGACAATAAGGATAAATCAGACTCCTCCTTCTTTTCAACTGGAGAACACCCTATTTCTTCTTAATTGGTTGAACTTGAACGCCTACTGTTTCCGGTCCCACCCTTGGGCGAATCCTAATGGGTGCTGTGATCCATCGTAACCACCCACTTGATGGGTCAAGTTTCAACACTTACAACTTGCCTCATCACATTTTGTTGTGTCGAAGGCGTTGGTTTGATGGGTCTCACTTTTCAAACATCCTATTTTGCGTTCAGTTTCTACCTCTCTCTCTACCTCTCCTTCGCCTTCATCTACCATAACTCTACTAGTAGATTTTCCTAGCTAATATATTCCCTACATAACTAATTCTACAGACTTCTGCATTCTTAACAATGCAAGTTTGTATGATTATGAAATGTGCCAGCATTTTCTTGTTTTTGTTTAGTTTAGTGGTCTCAAGACAAAGTAATTAGATAATATTGATTATTGTGTCTCAATTAATGAAAACTACTGCACCAGGTGAAAAAAAAAAAGTGCTCTCAAGTTCAAAGCAAATGTAACTGTCGTTTCTCTCTCTCTGGTAGAGAAGATGGTTCAGTGTTATACTAAATAACAGGTACTGGAATTGTAGGTGGATGCATTCTATAGTGATAGAAATGATAACCAATATGATAGGTAGGTTACTTGGTTGTATGAACATATATACAGTGTATTTAGAAATTAAAGGCCCCCCCCTCTACAGCATAAACTAAAATTGATATGGACAAAAACAATAGTAATTCAAAACAGGTATTTATTTAAGTATCTCTCTGAGTATTTTATATTTTGTGTGGCCTCCATCTGCCTGTACTACAGCCTCCATTCTCGAGGAGTATGATTTCAGTAAATCGCAAAAATCCTGAGACTCAAACTCCATTTCCCTGAGCACTTCGGTCACCTCTTCGCAGGTTGTCGAGGCTTGGTATACCATCATAGTTCACTGTGCGCACTTCGATGCTATCCTTTAAGATACTACCAATGTTTTCACACACATTAAGGTCAGGGGAGCTACCTGGAAATTCACTTGACGAGAAGAAATCGATACCACTGTTTCGAAGCAGCTCCTGTGTCTGAAGAGCCTTGAAACATGGTGCCTTATAATGCAAAAATGTGATTTCTTCAGCAGATAACACATTTTCAGAATCTTTGAGGAAAGGAAATACTGCACCAGTAAGCACAGTTTCTCTGAAGTATTTGCCATTCCATGACTGTCCTTTTTCTTTGATGATCCACATTAACTGTTAGGCTGTGAAACGGAGAAAAATTCCCAAACATTCAGGAAATTTCACAACTTGGCGATAGCGCACGTCATCTCTAATATCATACAATTTTGCAGACCAAATGATGTCATTTTTATGATTTGGCTTCCTGACTGTGTAAATGAAGAATTCATCTGATGCGGCAACATGGAGAAAGTCAGCTTCATCCCAATCTCTAAGAAATGAACCACAAAACCATGCACAGTCTTCTCTCTGTTGCTGAGTGATGTTGGGCTTGCTGATAACAGGAAATGGCTTGATACCAGATTTTTTCAACTCATGATATAAAGTACTATAACTTCTCTTCTCTCCCCTTTTTGTTTCTAGTTCAAGCGCCTCAGCCATGATGTCTTTTGACTCCTGAGAAAGACTTCAGCCTTACAAGATTCTCACTCTTCGCGATGACAGTCATATGGATTTTTGTTCCAGTTTCTTTTAACAAAGGATTCATCTCTTTTAATGTATTTAGCTATCCAGGAACGTGAAATGAAGGATGTGCCAGCATCCCTAGCCTCTCTGAAGGTCATAGCCCGGATTTGGTCAATCCATCTGATTTCCTCCAAGTCGTTAGCCATGGCTGTATCTAACTCCGTTACTCAGTCTGAAAATACAAGAAATGTAAAATGAAAAATCACTTAATAGAAACTTAAAATAATGTACTTGGAGATAGCCTATAGCAGAAAACTTCATAACTTTCCATTTGTTCTTTGGGGTAGGGGGGGCGGGGCTCTAATTTCGAAACACCCGGTAGTATACTACATAATTAATTAGTCAATGACTGAACACTTGAAAATGGAATTCAAATTTTCATCATCTCTATGAAATTTTCAGTTTTAAAACAATTTGATGATTTAGAGTGGTTACACATTTCTGTAGGAGTGCTGCATATTTTATTGGAATACAACATTCTTTAAAACTACTGTGATTCAAATTGACCGTCCGTCACAGAATTGTACAAAGAATTTCCAGTCACATTACATGGATTCCCTGGAAAATGACTTTGTGGTTAATCAAAGGTGTGTTTACTTTTGTTCTGTTACTGAATTTAGATTCCAGGTGATTAATGGCCGCTGAACCGCATTCATTCAAAACAATTCTTATTATTTCTGTGTTCTCAAACAATAAGATAATTGTGAATTGCATATTTACATCCCATTTTCAATGTGTTACAAGGAGTCTCAAATATTTCCAGCGTTCAGAAAGCTGCCTGCATATTATATTAAACATATACGCAACGTCTTACTAAGGTTGCGTTCACACCAAACGCACCGCGTCGAGTCGCGCTAATTCATGGCTAGTGTCATTTTCGCCTTAAATAAGAATAGGGATGTTAGTGTTTTCTACTTTGTTTTCATATTGCATTTCAGTTTACGAACGCGAGTTATGTTCTAATAAAATTTTACTCCTTTATATCTTTTTTCACTTTTATGTAGGACAAAATGTAATATAATTAAATTTCAGTTCATCTTTTCTTTGTATACATATGATATACTTTTAAAATCTTAAAACTTACCTTTAGTGTTTGAATATGTTTATGGTTGAGTAGTTTTATATATATATAATATATATATATATATATATATATATATATATATATATATATATATATTATATATATATATATATATATATATATATATATATATATATATATATATATGATGTTTCGGCTAATTCGTTTAGAATTGTATCTTTTAATTAGTTATCCTGTAAAATTCAATAAAAATGAAACTTACCTTAGAAAATAGCCATTTTTCCCCTAAGTTGCAATTGCCCGCCTGTAGGTAGTGTTGTTTTTCTTATAGACAAAAAGGTAAATAAAGGAAAATCCCCAAATTTATTTTAACAGATAAGATTAACAAAAAATCCCGCATGGAGAGAGAGAGAGAGAGAGAGAGAGAGAGAGAGAGAGAGAGAGAGAGAGAGAGAGAGAGAAAGAAGATACGTACTGCAAAAAATCCCTGAGAGTGAGAGAGAGATTTCAGCAATTTATAACACCAAGAGACTAGGCAGAATTAAAAAAATGTTCAGAATATTTCCTGGTATGTTTTGATAAATCAAAATGTCTCTCGTGGAATATAGAAAATCAACGAAAAATCGAGAGAGAATGAGAGGAGAGTATGTGATTATGTCCAGATATTGTTCGAAATATAGAGAGAAGTCTAACGCAGGAATAGTCATCTTGTTTAATGTGGCTGCCTAATTACTGGTTAGGTTCTTCCTGACTACTGTTGATGGAGTTGAACAGCCCAAGGAGAAGGAACTGAAGGAGAGAATTGCGGCTTGGCGAGACACCATCCGTTGCCAGAGAGAGCAGCAGGTGAACTTGGACAGGATAATTCTTCAGCTGTAACAGAGGCTCGACAACAATGAAGGGATTCAGAAGGCGGGCGGAGGGGAAGAACACACTCGTGTGATCCAGATCACTCAGGTGTTGCAACAGCAGGCCTGGCAAGAAAGGGCCTACTCGCTCGAAGCTGACACGTTGTTCCTGAAGAGGGAGAACGACCAAGAAAAGAGGGAAAATCGGCAGCTGGAAGACAAGATCCTCAAGATCACAGATGAAAATCAGCAGCTGATGGAAAAGACAAAGGAAATTGGGGAGAGAACGATGCCCTATGTGAGAGGATATGGGAACTAACAGTGCGGTTGGCAGAGACAAACAGCCAGGTTGAGAGGCAAGAGGAACTCGTACGACAGAAGGAGAAAGACCCGCAGTTAAAAAGCTAAGAAGCGGCGCGGATGGCGATGCTCATCCAGGAACAAAAGGACGCGACCGAAAAGCGCGAATCCGGCAAGGAAACACGTAGAGGTCAGGTTCGAGTGCCTGCAGAAGGAAGTGGAAGACTTCAGGAAGGAAAAGTGTGGACTCCAGTGTGAAGTTGAGGCTGCGAAACTCAAGAGGAAGGAGCTGACATGCCTTCTAGAGAAAGGAAATCGTGGCTGGAGAGGAAGACCGGTGTCCAGGGCGAACGGAACGAAAAGTTGGAAGATGAGGTTGGACAGCTGGGAGGAGCAAAGGAGAAATTGGTTTACAACCTGTAGAACCTGCCGGGGAAAAACAGACGCCTGGAGAAAGACAACTGGAAACTGAAATAGTAGCTGTTCATCTTCAAGGAATGGCGCTGGACTCACAAAGATGGATGAGATGTGAAAAATTTGAGGACAATATTTGTTGCATGGAAAGTTAAATGTTTATTTGTAATATGTTTACTTTGTTGATCATTGAAGGAAGTTGTTGCAGGGAAATAAATATGCTAAAATGTTTGATTAAGAGTTTTATTGATTCCTAAAAGGGAAAGGAAGATGGGAGGATTGAAGAAAGCGTGAGAAAAATGACAGGATGGGTGTAGTGCCAGGAGAAGAAGCATAGGATTCAGAGAAGCCCCAGGAGAAGGTAAAGGATTCAGAGAAGCCTGAGGAGAACTGAAAGGATTCAGAGAAGCCTCAGGAGAACTGAAAGGATTCAGAGAAGCCTCAGGAGAACTGAAAGGATTCAGAGAAGCCCCAGGAAAACTGAGAGGATTCAGAGGAGCCCCAGGAGAACTGAAAGGATTCAGAGAAGCCTCAGGAGAACTGAAAGGATTCAGAGAAGCCGAAACTGGAGGAGGATTCATAAAGGAGGGCCCCAGGAGAACTGAAAGGATTTAGTTAGATAAAGGCTCAGAAACTGCAAGTTTTCAGAGAGCCCTCAGGAGAACCGATAGGATTCAGAGAAGCCTCAGGAGAACTGAAAGGATTCCAGGAGAACTGAAAGGATTCAGAGAAGCCCCAGGAGAACTGAAAGGATTCCAGGAGAACTGAAAGGATTCAGAGAAGCCTCAGGAGAACTGAAAGGATTCCAGGAGAACTGAAAGGATTCAGAGAAGCCTCAGGAGAACTGAAATAGACCGGCGGCCCGGACCATTGACATACAACGAACGAGATACCGACTGTAACCCCTACCGGTATTTAGGAGTAGACTTGTAAACTGTGAAACTGACCGTCTGCCGAAAATATATGGGTGGCTTACTTAACAAGCACCACTAATTGCTCGTTAGATTTTGGGTCTAGATCCAATATATGAGATACCAGACGAAACTAATATATAATATATCTGCAGACTCTACTGATAATAGAATGACCAGTGACAGACATTTTGGAGGGTGGGTTCCCCCTGACAGACGCACTGAAAAGAGGGGGTTAATTGGATCTAGATCCAACTTAGGAGATACCGAGTAAAATTTACACTGCCATAGCACTGCACATCCTAAAATACTGTGGTGGTAATGACAGACGTTTTGGTGGGTGGTTACCCCCCGACAGACACCCCACAACGAGTGGGGAGGGGGAGGGGGAGACAGGAACTGCATCCAACATTGGAGATACCAAGTAAAATTTGTACTACAATAGCACTTCATATCATAGAATGCTGTGATGGTAATGACAGATATTTTAGTGGGGGGTTTCCCCCTGACAGACACACCCTAACAGGTGGGCAGGGGGAAGGGCAAGCCCTGATAATGAATGTCTAGATTAGTATAGTGGGCTACTATTGACCCGTAGTATACATTATCGTTATATATATAATAAATATTTTTATCCTTTCTATATCCTTTGTATTTATCTAACACAGTATTCCCCAACCTTTGACACTTTGAGGAACCCCTGAGACAATTTTCCTCATCCTAAGGAACCCCAATACACACACACACACACACACACACACACACACACACACACATATATATATATATATATATATATATATATATTATATATATATATATATATGTGTGTGTGTGTGTAAGCATTTCTATTAATTACCTTTAGTAAAACAGAGGGAAAAAATCTCGCACGATTTGTTACGATAAAATAAATTATAGGACTACGATTTTTCACGCCATGTTTAACGAAAAATATATACTTATAAATAACAAATAATTAAATAAAGCATGAATTCTTACGGAACACCTGGCGATCGTTCACGGAACCCCGGTTGACGATGGCTGATCTAACACAAAAATAATTTATTTGTTTCATATAAATAACAGTCATCTGTAGGCCCATAATAATTCAGTCATATTATTATTTTGTCAAGCAAGCAACTGACTTCAATTATAGTAGGAGAGCCCGGGGCTAGTTGGCTACAGGGGTAAGTTGGCATACTCAACATGACTTTAAAGTTTACCAATAGGATGACTCTAATACATATACTGTGTAATTGCCACGTGGTTCCTCAATTACCAGCAAAATTCTATAGAGATAGAACGTAGGAGCTCGAATTTATGAGACAATTTTTTATTTTGATGGTAGTAAGTAAATATTTTAATCTTTCTGTTATTTGCTATAACATCTATACATTCATAAAGATTAGTTTTCAATGATAGCATAGTTTTCCTTATGGTTTAAAGATTCTATAGCATTAAAATTATTAATTCAAGGCTTCTTGGTGTGGACTGGTAATCGTTTTTGTACCAAATGGTAGGGATGTGCAAGTTGGCTGAAAATAAATGGGGCAAGTTGGCACACGTTATTTGATAACAATAGTAAGCCTATTTATTTATATAATTTACGTTTTGTTTCTGGATTTTTGGAAGGATAATGAGATTAGTGTCGTATCATCTCCTCCACGTTGTTCTCACAAGTTGCAGCCCCTGGATTTTAGTGTTTATAGACATCTGAAGAAATGTGTTAACAGGGCATGTGATTCGTGGATGACTGGTAATCCAGGATCTAGTATGCCCATCTGTGACATTCCTGGTAAAGTTTCCTCGGCTTTACCTCTAGCTGTCACTTATTCTGATGTTTTCAATTGGTTTAGGATTGATGGAATTTCAACTTTGAATTACAGACTATTTCAAGATTTTGATTTTACGGGTGGTTATGTAACAGATTGAGAGATGTCCGAAAAGACACATGGGCTTCAGATCAGTCATCAGCGTGATACAGAGTTTAAGAACTGCTCCTGTTGATCCAGAAGAAAGCTTAGCTGAAGAGAGCCTGTGTTTGGTAAGCCAGGAGAAGTGTGGGTCCAGTGCAGGGCATGTAACATGTGGGAGCATGAAGAGACTATGACGAGGATTTATTTCACACCTGCCACAATTACAACTAGATGATGATCTGAATTAATACTAATGTCTTATATTTTGTATTTTGGAAATTCAGAGGGTATTTTTGCTATTTGATTTAAATGCAATGTAGTAATTTTCTTTTAATTATCAATGTGCCAACTTACCCCATAATTTGTGCCAACTTACCCCGTGGGGCAAGTGGCACGAAAAGTTATTTTTTTTCTAAAGCTTATTGTTATCTTATGTTGAAAGCAAACAACAATTATTTTGCTATATGATAAAGACGAATGTTAATATTTTTCAATGGTGGTAAGAATTTTGCAAAAAGTTTGTTTTATATTCGCAATAACCAAAATTGTAAAAAGTGTGCCAACTAGCCCCGGTCTCCCCTACTCGCTTTAGCTTTGTTTACGATATGAAAATTAATGTAGCGGTGGTTGGAAGACTGACACTATAAAGTAGCATATAAGTTCTTATCATTGTTAGAGTTATTGCTGTAAAATATTTATGTACATAACATTTGTTAAATAGAGTTACGCACCCATTAAATAGATAGTAATACATATGTAATATATACGCTATAGTCAGGGTACAGATCATAATAATTGTGCTACAGCATACTCGGTTTGTTTTATCGAAGCAGGACTACCTTCTTTTGGTTTCAACTGACTTTCATGCTAATGAAATCATGGATACATTTTTGTATTATCAGTTTTATGAATGAATATTGTTGTTGCTATAGTCGATTTTTTTTTCAGCTGGTGTAAAATTCGTCAAACATAATACACCTGGCTGAGAAAGGACACAGAGGATCTCTGTTTTTTAAACAATATCTCTACACACCAAGTTATTTCGAACATTTCCATTCTCTCAAGAAGATTATGAATAATTACAAGAGCAAACTAGACCAAAAAAAAATAATCATCTAGCATTAATATAAAAAAAAAACAAGAGAAATGAAAAATTAGTGCATTGTCAATTTTTTCTATCGTTAATGTTTAATGAGACATTGTTTAGCGAATTGTTATGGTTTAGTGAGTATGCGTTTAGTGAGTGTTTATGAGTAAGTGTTTGATGAATGTTTAGGGTTTAGTGACTGTTTAATGTGTCAGTATTCAGTGAATGTTTACTGAGTCTTTAGGGTTTAGTGAATGTTTTGTGAATGTTATTCAATGTTTATTGTGTAAGTATTCAGTGAATGTTTTGTCTTAAGGGTTTTCGTAAATGTTTTGTGAATGTTAAGTGAACGTTTAGTGAATGTCTTGTGAATGGTAGTGTTTAGTGAATATTTAGTGTGTAAGTATTCAGTGAGTGTTTAGGGTTTTAGTGAAAGTTTTGCGAATCTTAAATGAGCGTTTAGCGAATGTCTTGTGAATGTTAGTGTTTAGCAAATGTTTAGTATGTAAGTGTTTTTTAAGTTTTTAATGAGTGGATGTTCATTCACTGTTTAGTATTTAATAAGTATTTAGGGTTTGGTAAGCTAGTATTTAATGAGTGCTTGGAGTTTAGTGAATGTTTAGTGTTTAATTAATGTTTAGGATTAAGTGAGTGTTTATTGAATGTTGACCGAGTGTTTGGGGTATAATGAATATTTAGTAAATTTAGTATTTCAAGTGTTTAGTGAGCATTTAGTGTATAGTGAGTGTTGGGTATTCACAGTGTTTTGTGTTATTGAGAGTGTGTGTAAGTGTATGTTAAGTGTGTGTGTGTGTGTGTGTATAGTGAATGTATGCAAGTGTGAGTGCTTACTGAGTAAGTGCATTGTGAGTGTTGGTGGTTAGTGATTGTACATTACTGTTTAGTTAGTTCTTCGCTACCATATGCAAAGAAAGTCCTGGATTTACACAGGAACCATTTATGATTGGCACTGCTTAGATCCAAGAGCAGATGCTTAGGCCTGACCACAATAATGGATGGAGTGCTTAGGTGTGTTTTCGTAAGGTAATTTTTCTCTGTGAAATTGGGTCGAATAATAATAATAATAACAACAACAACAACAATAATAATAATAATAATAATAATAATAATAATAATAATAGCAAAAGCCCTCCACTGGAGCCTGTGCAAGAAACATCAGCTACCTTGCAGTAATAAGTGGTACGAGCACCAACCTGAAGGAGTGATAGAAAACGATCAGGCAAAGATCCTCTGGGACGATGGTATCAGAACGGATAGGGTGATACGTGCAAACAGACCAGACGTGACGTTGATTGACAAGGTCAAGAAGAAAGTATCACTCATTGATGTCGCAATACCATGGGACACCAGAGTTGAAGAGAAAGAGAGGGAAAAATTGGATAAGTATCAAGATCTGAAAATAGAAATAAGAAGGATATGGGATATGCCAGTGGAAATCGTACCCATAATCATAGGAGCACTAGGCACGATCCCAAGATCCCTGAAAAGGAATCTAGAAAAACTAGAGGCTGAAGTAGCTCCAGGGCTCATGCAGAAGAGTGTGATCCTAGAAACGGCACACATAGTAAGAAGAGTGATGGACTCCTAAGGAGGCAGGATGCAACCCGGAACCCCACACTATAAATACCACCCAGTCGAATTGGAGGACTGTGATAGAGCAAAAAAAAAAAAATAAATAATAATAATATAATAATAATAATAATAATAATAATTATAATAATAATAACAATAATAATAATAATAATAATAATAATAATAATAATAATATAATAATAATAATAATAATAATAATAATAAAAATAATAATAATAATAATAGAATAATAATAATAATAATAATAATAATAATAATAAAAATAATAATAATAATAATAAATATTAAAAAAAGTAATAGTAATAAAATATAGCACTAAGAGCTGGACCGAGACCTTTCAATATGGCCTTCCGAAGTCACTCTCGGCAGGGAGATCGCTACTCCAGTGATTGACCCCTATGCCTTGCACACAGCTGACATATTTGCACATTCGGCTGTCAAATTTTTATGACTGTTGGAGACGCATTATAAATCATATTATCAATGGTAAATGCATTGAACAGACGTGAGGATGTAATATGATGTTAGTGCCTGTCTACTGGATATAATGAACAAATAAAGAAAAAAATATTACTAGGGAGAAAATTAGCCGAATAATGGTCGTCAAAGCCAGCATCGATAGAATGTATTGAAACACGTTACATAGGCTGCCTGTGGTGCGTGCCGGCGGGAAGTTAAGAGACAAACGCACTCGGCTGGCTTTAAACATCAAACTGTGTATCATTTTTATTTAAGTTTAGATTTTCTTTCCTGAATATATATGGTACCTGATACTTGGTATAGTGTACAGATCAATTTGAGTGAGGCAGCCGAAAATAAGTGGACTATTAGATAACTGACATGATATTATAGGCCAACTTAATTTGGGAGTCAGGAGCTCCAAGTTGTATGATCGTCAACTTCGGGAGGGGGAATAAAATGGGGGAAAATTTTTTAATCTTTATAGTTAGCTTATCCTGAACAATTCATTCACATTTCCGTTTCCAGTAATTATTTGTGTTGTGATACATCATCTCTTTGTGAATGTGCGGGTGTAAAAACGGCTCTTTATGATGGGACTTTGGTCTTAATATCAATCGAATTCCCATATCCGATAAAAATTTCATTTCATCCACACGAACCAACAGCAACTAAAGAACAATTCATTTATGGTAAGACACGTTGGGCTACGAACCTCGACATGGCTGCAGTGTCCTAATTATAGGCAAGAAAAGAAAATGACCAAAGACGCTATTAAAGCGAGAATACTTATCTTACATTTCTTTTTTTAGAGGAACTGAGAGTGGCACCATATGACTGGTTTAATTATTGGCACCATATGACTGGTTTAATTATTAAAAAATGGCTCAGCACACATACTTGTAACTGTTGCCAATTGTGACCCCCTCCCATTCAGATAAAATACTTTGTGTGAAGTAATAACTCCAAACCAAAGGATAGTACTAATATTATATATAGTATATGTATATATATATATATATATGTGTGTGTGTGTGTGTGTGTGTGTGTGTGTGTGTGTGAAACTATAGAAAGTAGACCAACCCTAGGAAGTCTCACACATAGTATTTATATAGATGTGATGGAATTAATTAAGTGAAATATTCCATACTTCAATAGGAATTTTAAAAAATAACTCCGGCAGTAATTCTTATCTTGAAACATCACAATATTTCTTGAATTTTTGGCCTTTTACATTTTATCAGCCTCACGATTTTCAGATACTTACCATATTTCTAATATTAATATTGCCTATGATAGATTTTGAAATATTTCAAGGTGTCCCACCTCTCCCTTCCAATCGTAGGTTATGTCTGTGAAAGGGTAACCACCCACTTAAATGTCTGGCATTACCATCACAGCATTCTAGGATATGAAGTGCTATTGTAGTAACAAAATATACTTGGTATCTCCATGTTGGATGGAGATCCTGGCTCCCCCTCCCCCTCCCCCTCCCCCTCCCCCTCCCATGTCGTTGTGAGGTGTCTGTCAGGGGGAAACCACCCACTAAAATATATGTCATTACCACCGCAGTACTCTGAGATGTGCAGTTCTATTGTAGTACAAATTTTACTTGGTATCTCCAATGTTGGATGCAGTTCCTGGCTCCCCCTCCCCCTCCCCCCCCACTCGTTGTGGGGTACCTGTCAGGGGGTAACTACCCACTAAAATATCTGTCATTACCACTGCAGTACTCTAGGAAGTGCAATGCTATTGTAGTACAAATTTTACTTGGTACTATGATGTTGGATGGAGATCCTGTCTCCCCCTCCCCTTCACCCTTCCTCCCCCACTCGTTGTGGGGTGTCTCTCAGGGGGTAACTACCCACTAAAATGTCTGGTATTACCACCACAGTACTCTAGGATGTGCAGAACTATAGTAGTACTGCTTTATGGTATCTCATGTTAGATGCATACCTGTCTCCCCCTCCCCTCCCCACTCGTTGTGGGGTGTCTGTCAGGGGGTAACCACCCACTAAAACGTCTGTCATTACCACCACAGTATTCTAGGATGTGCAGTGCTATGGCAGTGTAAATTTTACTCGGTATCTCCTAAGTTGGATCTAGATCCAATTAACCCCCCCTTTTCAGTGCGTTTGTCAGGGGGAACCCACCCTCCAAAATGTCCGTCACTGGTCATTCTATAATCAGTAGAGTCTGCAGATATATTATATATTAGTTTCATCTGGTATCTCATATATTGGATCTAGACCCAAAATCTAACGAGCAATTAGTGGTGTTTGTTAAGTAAGCCACCCATATATTTTCGGCAGACGGTCAGTTTCACAGTTTACAAGTCTACTCCTAAATACCGGTAGGGGTTACAGTCGGTATCTCATTCGTTGTATCTCAACGGTCCGGGCTGCCACTCTAAAAGGATTCCAGGAGAACAGAAAGGATTCAAGAAGAAGCCTCAGAGAAACCTGAAAGGATTTCCAGGAGAACAGAAAGGGTCCAGAGAAGAAGCCTCAGGAAGGGAAACTTGAAAGGATTCCAGGAGAAAAGAAAGGATTCCAGAGAAAGGCCTCAGGAGGAACTGAAAGGGATTCCAGGAGAGTTGAAAGTTCCAGGAGAAAAGCCTCAAAGGCGAACTTGAAAGGATTCAGAGAAGCCCAAGGAGCACAGAAAAGGATTCAGGAAAGAACCCCCAGGAGAACTGAAAGGATTACCAGGAGAGCCTTCAGCAAAGGAACTTGAAAGGATCCACAGAACAGCTCCAAGGAGAACCTGAAAGAATTCAAAGGAAAGCCCCAGGCAAGAACTGAAAGGATTCAGAAAGAGCCTCAAGGAGAAACTGAAAGGAAATTCAGAAGAAGCCTTCCAGGAGAACCCCCTTGAAAGGATTCAGAGAAGCCTTAGGAAAACTAAAAGGATTCAGAGAAGACTTAGGAGATCTGAAAGGATTCCAGGAAAACTGAAAGGATCAGAAGAAGCCTTCAAAAGAAACTGGAAAGGATTTCCAGGGAGAACAGGAAAGGATCAGAGAAGCCTCCAGGGAGAACTTGGAAAGGATTCAAAGAAAGCCCCTCAGGAAGAACCTGGAAAGGATTTCCAGGAGAACTGAAAGGAATCCAGAAGAAAGGCCTCAGGAGAACTGAAAGGATTCCAGGAGAACTGGAAGGAATCCAGAAAGCCTCAGGAAGAAACTCGAAAAGGATTCCAGGAAACAGAATAGGAATCCAGAGAAGCCTTCAGGAAAAGACTGAAAAGGAAATTTCAGAGAAGCATCAGGAGAACTGAAAGGATTCCAGGAAAACAGAAAGGATTCAGAAAAGCCCCATGAGAACTGAAAGGAATCAGAGAAGCCTCAGGAGAACTGAAAGGATTCCAGGAGAACTGAAAGGAATCAGAGAAGCCTCAGTAAACTGAAAGGATTCCAGGAGAACAGAGAGGAATCAGAGAAGCCTCAGGAGAACTGAAAGGAATCAGAGAAGCCTCAGAGAACTGAAAGGATTCCAGGAGAACAGAAAGGAATCAGAGAAGCCTCAGGAGAACTTAAAAGATTCCAGAACTGAAATGAATCAGAGAAGCCTCAGGAGAACTGAAAGGATTCCAGGAGAAAAGAAAGGATTCAGAGAAGCCTCAGGAGAACTGAAAGGATTCCAGGAGAACAGAAAGGAATCAGAGAAGCCTCAGGAAAACTGAAATGATTCCAGGAGAACTGAAAGGAATCAGAGAAGCCTCAGGAGAACTGAAAGGATTCCAGGAGAACGGAAAGGAATCAGAGAAGCCTCAGAAGAACTGAAAGGAATCAGAGAAGCCTCAGGAGAACTGAAAGGATTCAGAGAAGCCTCAGGAGAACTGAAAGGATTCCAGGAGAACAGAAAGGATTCAGAGAAGCCTCAGGAGAACTGAAAGGATTCCAGGAGAACAGAAAGGATTCAGAGAAGCCTCAGGATACCTGAAAAGATTCCAGGAGATCAGAAAGGAATCAGAGAAGCCTCAGGAGAACTGAAAGGATTCCAGGAGAACAGAAAGGAATCAGAGAAGCCTCAGGAGAACAGAAAGGATTCAGAGAAGCCTCAAGAGAACTGAAAGGATTCCAGGAGAACAGAAAGGATCAGAGGAAAAGCCTCAGGAGAACTGAAAGGATTCCATGAGAACTAAAGGAATCAGAGACGCCATCAGGAGGAACTGAAAAGGATTTCCAGGGAAACAGAAAGAATCAGAACGCCTCAGGAGAACTGAAAGGATTCCAGCGAGGAGAACAGCAAAGGAAATCAGGAAGCCTTCAGAGAACTGAAAGGATTCCAGGAGAACAGAAAGGAATCAGAGAAGCCTCAGGAGAACTGAAAGGATTCCAGGAGAACAGAAAGGAATCAGAGAAGCCTCAGGAGAACAGAAAGGATTCAGAGAAGCCTCAGGAGAACTGAAAGGATTCCAGGAGAACAGAAAGGATTCAGAGAAGCCTCAGGAGAACTGAAAGGATTCCAGGAGAACTGAAAGGAATCAGAGAAGCCTCAGGAGAACTGAAAGGATTCCAGGAGAACAGAAAGGAATCAGAGACGCCTCAGGAGAACTAAAAGGATTCCAGGAGAACAGAAAGGAATCAGAGACGCCTCAGGAGAACTGAAAGGATTCCAGGAGAACAAAAAGGAATCAAGAAGAAGCCTCAGGAGAACTGAAGGATCCAGCGAGAAACAGAAAGGATCCAGAGAAGCATCAGGAGAACAGAAATGATTCAGGAAGCCTCAGGAGAACTGAAAGGATTTCCAGAGAACTGAAAGGACTCAGAGAAGCCTCAGGAGAACTGAAAGGATTCCAGGAGAACAGAGAGGAATCAGAGAAGCCTCGGGAGAACTGAAAGGAATCAGAAAAGCCTCAGGAGAACTGAAAGGATTCCAGGAGAACAGAAAGGAATCAGAGAAGCCTCAGGAGAACTGAAAGGATTCCAGGAGAACAGAAAGGAATCAGAGAAGCCTCAGGAGAACTGAAAGGATTCCAGGAGAACAGAAAGGAATCAGAGAAGCATCAGGAGAACAGAAATGATTCAGAGAAGCCTCAGGAGAACTGAAAGGATTCCAGGAGAACTGAAAGGACTCAGAGAAGCCTCAGGAGAACTGAAAGGATTCCAGGAGAACAGAGAGGAATCAGAGAAGCCTCAGGGAACTTGAAGGAATCAGAAAAAGCATCAGGAGAACTGAAAGGATCCAGAGAGGAACAGAAAGGATTCAGAGAAGCCTCAGGAGAACTGAAAGGATTCCAGGAGAACAGAAAGGAATCAGAGAAGCCTCAGGAGAACTGAAAGGATTCCAGGAGAACAGAAAGGAATCAGAGACAGCTCAGGAGAAACCTGGAAAGGAATTCAGGACCCAGAGAACTGAAAGGATTCCAGGAGAACGAAAGGAATTCAGAGAAGCCCTCAGGTGAAACTGAAAGATTCCATGAGAACCAGAAAGGAATCAAAGATTCCCAGGAAACCTGAAAGGATTCCAGGTCCGGAGAAACAGAAAGGAATTCAGGAGAAGCATCAGAGAACGAAGGATTCAGGAGAACTGGAAAGGGATTTCAGGATTAAGCCTAAGAGAAGGCATGGCAGAATTCAGAAGAACTCAGAGAACTCCAGGATAAAGGCCTCAGGAGAACCTGGAAGGGAATTCCAGGAGAACAGAGACCAGGAAGAAGCCTCAGGAGAACTGAAAGGAATTCAGCGAGGAACAGAAAGGAATCAGGAGAAGCCTCCAGAGAAGGCTGGAAAGGAATTCCAGGAAAACCGAAAGGAATCAGAGAATCCAGGAGAAAGGTCAGGAGAACTAAAGATTGCCAGGGAAAGAAAGAAAGGATTCCAGGAGAAGCTCAGGAGGACTTAAAGGAGGATTCAAGGAGAATTAAGAAAAGGAACCATGGAGAAGCCTCAGGAGAACTGAAACAGGATTTCCAGGAAAGAGGAACTGAATTAGGATTCAGAGAACCGGAAGCCTCAGGAGAACTGAAAGGAATTCCAGGAGAACAGGAAAAGGAATCAGGAGAAGGCCCAGGAAGAACCTGAGGAAACTCCAAAGGAGGAACAGGAAAGGGAATCAGGAGAGCCTCAGAAAGGAACTGAAAGGATTCAGGAGAACGGAAAGGAATCAGAGAAGCCTCAGGAGAACTGAAAGGATTCAAGGAGAACAGAAAGGAATGGGAGAAGTCAGAAAGGAAGCTTCAGGAGAAGCTCAGGAGAACTGAAAGGATTCCAGGAGAACAGAAAGGATTCAGAGAAGCCTCAGGAGAACTGAAAGGATTCCAGGAGAACAGAAAGGAATCAAAGAAAAGCCTTCAAAGGAAATCTGAAAGGATTTCCAAGTGAAGGAACAGAAAATGGAATTCCAGAGCAAAAGGAATTCAGAGAAGCCTCGGGAGAACTGAAAGGATTCCAGGAGAACAGAAAGGAATCAGAGAAGCCTCAGGAGAACTGAAAGGATTTTCAGAGCCTCAGGAGAACTGAAGGATTCCAGGATAACAGAAAGGATTCAGAGAAGCCTCAGAGAACTGAAAGGATTCCAGGAGAACAGAAAGGAATCAGAGAAGCCTCAGGGGAACTGAAAGGATTCCATCAGAAAAGAAAGGAATCAGAGAAGCCTCAGAAGAACTGAAAGGATTCCAGGAGAACAGAAAGGATTCAGAGGAAGCCTCAGGATAACTGAAAGGATCCAGGATAGCCAGGAAAGGAATCCAGAGAAGCCCAGGAGAAGGCGAAAGGATTCCAGGAGACAGAAAGGCTTCAGAGAAGCCTCAGGAGAACTGAAAGGATTCCAGGAGAACTGAAAGGATTCAGAGAAGCCTCAGGAGAACTGAAAGGATTACAGGAGAACAGAAAGGATTCAGAGAAGCCTCAGGGGAACTGAAAGGATTCATTAGAAGAGAAAGGATTCAGAGACGCTCAGGAGAATGAAAGGATTCACCAGGAGAACTGTAAAAGGATTACAGGAGAAGGAGAAAGGATTCAGAGAAGCATCAGGAGAACTGACAGGATTCCAGTAGCAGAGAAAGTGAATCAGAGTAAGCCTCCAGGAGAACTGAAAGGCTCCAGGAGAACCAGAAAAGAATCAGAGACGCCCAGGAGACTGAAAGAATTCCAGGAGAACACGAAAGGACTCAGAGAAGCCCAGAGGAACTGAAAGGATTCCAGGAGACTGAAAAGGATCAGAGAAAGCCTCAGGAGAACTGAAAGGATTCCAGGAGAAGAGAAAGGAATCAGAGAAGCCTCAGGAGAACTGAAAGGATTCCAGGAGAAGAGAAAGGATTCAGAGAAGCCTCAGGAGAATTCTAAAGGATCCAGTGAGAACAGAAAGGATTCAGAGAAGCCTCAGAGAAACTGAAAGGAATTCAGGAGAACTTGGAGAACAGGGAAATCAGAGAAAGCCTCAGGAGAACTGAAAAGGATTCCAGGAGAACAAGAAAGGAAATTCAGGAAGAATCCTCAGGACCTGAAATTGATTCATGAAAGGATTCAGGAGAACGAAAAAGAATCAGAGAAGCCCTAGGGGAACTGAAAGGGATTCCTGGAGAACGAAAGGAATCAGAGAAGCCCCTCAGGAAAAGTGAAAGGATTCCAGGAGAAACAGAAGGACAAGCGAAGCCTCAGGAGAACTGAAAAGGTGTTCCAGGATAACAGAAAGGAATCAGGAGAAGCCTCAGAGAACGAAAGGATTCCAGGAGAAACAGAAAATAAATCAGAGAAGCCTCAGGGAGAACTGAAAGGTTCCAGGATAACAGAAAAAGGAATCGGAGAAGCCTCAGGAGAACTGAAAGGAATCAGAAGAAAAACCTCAGGAGAAACTGAGGATTCCAGGAGAACTGAAAAGAAATCATTGACCGTCAGGAGAACTGAAAGGAATCGGAGAACCCTCAGGAGAACTGAAAGGATTCCAGGAGAACTGAAAGGAATCAGAGAAGCCTCAGGAGAAACTGAAAGGATTTCAGGAAAACTGAAGGAATCAAGAAGCCTCAGGAGAAATGGAAAGGATTTCAGAGAATCTCAGGAGAACTGAAAACGATTCAGAGAAGCCTCAGGAGAACTGAACGATTTCAGAGAAGCCTCAGGAAACAGAAAGGAATCAGTGTAGCCCTCAGGGAACTGAAAGGATTCAGAGAAGCCTCAAAGGAGAACTGAAAGGATTCAGAGAAAGCCTTAGGAGAACTGAAAGGATTCAGAGCCTCAGGAGTACTGAAAGGATTCAGGAGAACCTCAGAGAACTGAAACGATTCCAGAGAAGCTCAGGAGACAGGAAAGGAATCAGAGCCTCAGGAGGAACTGAAAGGAATTCAGAGAGCCTAAGGAGAACTGAAAAGGAATCAGAGAAGCCTGGAGGAACTGAAAGGAATCAGAAAAAGCCTCAGGAGAACTGAAAGGATTCCAGGAGAACTGAGGAAAGGAATTAGGAAGAGAAGGCCCAGGAGAACTGAAAGGATTCCAGGAGAACTGAAAAGGAATCAGAGAAAGCCTCAGGAGAAACTGAAAGGATTCAGAGAAGCCTTAGGAGAAACCCTGAAAGGGCTTCCAGGAGAACTGAAAGGAATTGGAGAAGCCTCAGGAGAACTAAAGGATTCCAGGAGACTGGAAAGGAATTAGAGAAGCCTCAGGTTGAACTGGAAATGATTCAGAGAAGCTTCAGGATAAAATGAAAAGGATTTCAGAAGGAAGCCCCGGGAAAGAACTTGAAAGGATTCCGGAAGAACTGGAAAGGAATCAAGAATCGCCTAAAGGAGAACTGAAAGGTTCCAGGAAGAACTGAAAGGAATAAGAGAAGCCCCAGGGAGAAAACTGAAAGGATTTCCAGGAGAACAAGAACGGAATCAGAGAAAGCCCTCAGGAGAATAAAGGATTCAGAGAAGCCTCAGGAGAACTGAAAGGATTCCAGGGAAACAGAACGGAATCAGAGAAGGCCTTCAGGAAAGTGAATGGAATCAGAGGAAGCCTCAGGAGAACGAAAGGATTCAGAGAAGCCTCAGGAGAACTGAAAAGGATTCATAGGAAGCCTCAGGAGAAACTTAAAGGATTCAGAGAAGCCTTTGGAGAACTGAAAAGGTTCAGAGAAGCCTCCGGGAATCTGAAAGGATTCCAGGAGAACAGAAATGGAATCAAGAGGAAGCCTCAGGAGAACTTAAAGGATTCCAGGAGAACAGAAAGGAATCAGAGAAAGCCTTCAGGAGAACTGGAAAGGATTCAGAAAAAGCCTTAGGAGAACTGAAAGGATTCCAGGAGAACAGAAAGGGCTTCAGAGAAGCCTTTCAAGATAACGGAAAGGGATTCCAGGAGAACGAAAGGAATCAGAGAAGCCTCCGGGGGAAACTGGAAAGGATTCCATCAGAAAAGAAAGGAATCAGAGAAGCCTCAAAGGAACTGAAAGGAATTCCAGGAGAACAGAAAGGATTCAGTAAAGGCCTCAGGAGAACTGAAAGGATTCCAGGAGAGCAGAAAAGGTAATCCATAAATGCCTCAGGATAACTGAAAGGGCTTGGCCAAGGAAAGGAACAGAAAGGAATTCAGGAGAATCCTCCAGGAGAACTGAAAGGATTCCCAGGAGAAACCTTAAAGGATTCAAAATTAGGAAGAACCCGCAGGGAGAACCCCCTGGAAAAGGAAATTACCAGGAGGAAACAGAAAAGGAATCAGAGAAAAGCCTCAGGAAACGAAAGGATTTTCCAGGAGAACAGAAAGGAATCATAAGAAGGCCTTCAGGAGAACCTGGTGAAAGGAATCAGACGCCTCAGGAGACTGAAAGATTCCATGAGAAGAGAAAGGATTCAGAGAATCCTCAGGAGAACTGCAAAGGATTCCCAGAGGGAAGAGAAAGGAATTCAAGAATAAGCCTCAGGGAAGAACTGAAAGGCGTTCCAGGAGAAACTAATCGAAAGGAATCAGGGAAAAGCCGTCAGAGGAACTGAAAGAATTCCAGGAAGAACTGAAAGGAATTTGAGAGAACGCCTCAGGAGGAACTGAAAGGATTTCCACGGATAACTGAAAGGATTTCAGAGAAGCCTCATGGATAAACTTAAAGGATTCCAGGAGAACAAGAAAGGAATCAGGAAGAAGCCTCAGGAGTAACTGAAAGGATTCCCATGGAGAAGAGAAAGGATTCAGGAGCTCAAGGAACCTGAAGGATTCCAGGAGAACTTGAAAGGATTCCATGGATAAGAGAAAAGGAATTCAGAGAAGCCTCAGGAAATGCAACTGAAAGGATTTCCCAGGGAGAAGAGGAAAAGGAATCAGAAAAGTGCCTCAGGAGAACTGAAAGGCCTTTCCAGGAGAACATAAAGGAATTCAGAGAAGCCTCAGGAGAACTGAAAGGATTCCAGGAACTGAAAAAGGATTCCAGGAGAACCTGAAAAAGGATTTACCAGAGAAGCCTCAGGATAACTGAAAGGATTCCAGGAGAAACTGAAAGGATTCAGGAGAAGCCTCGGAGAACAAAGAAAGGAATCAGAGAAGCCTCAGGAGACTGAAAGATTCCAGGATCTGAGATTCAGAAGAAAGGCCTCAGGAGAACTGAAAAGGATTCCAAGGAGCACTGAAAGGAATTCCGGAGAAGAAGAAAGGATTTCCAGAGAAGCCTCGGAGAACTAAAGGATTCCAGGAAAGAACGAAAGGAATTCAGAAAGGAAAGCCGCAGGAGAAACTGAAAGATTCCCAGGAAAAGAACCAGAAAGGATCAGGAACAGCCTCAAGAGCAACTGAAAGGATTCCCAGGCAGAACAGAAAGGATTCAGAAAGGAAGCCTTCAGGAGAACTGAAAGGATCCAGAAGAACCTGAAAGGATTCCAGGAAAGAAACAGAAGGATACAGAAAGGAAGCCCTTCCAGGATAACTGAAAGGATTCCAGGAGAAAAAAAGGAATCGAAAGGAAGCCTCAAAAAGGAGAACCTGAAAGATTCCAGGAGAACTGAAAGGATTTCAGAGAATCCTCAGGAGAACCTGAAAGGATTCCAGGAGAACAGAAAAGAATCAGAAAGGAAGCCTTCATTGAAACCTGAATATCCAGGGAACCCCCAGAAAAAGGTCATAGAAAGCCTCAAGGAGAACGAAAGGATTCCAGGAAGAAACAGAAAGGATCCAAGAAGCCTCAGAGAACTGAAAGGATTCCGCAGGAAACAGAAAGGAATCAAGAGAAGCCTCAGAAAGGAACTTGAAAGAATTCCAGGAGAACCAGAAAGAATCAGAGAAGCCTCAGGAAGGAACTGAAAAGGGGATTCCAGGAGAAACAGAAAGGAATTCGAGAGAAGCCTCAGGATAAACTGAAAGGGAATTCAGAGAACCTCAGAGAACCTGAAAGGATTCCAGGAGAACTGAAAAGAATCAGTGAAGCCTTCCAGGAGAACTGAAAGGAAATCGAGAACCCTCAGGAAGAACCTGAAAGGATTCCAGGAGAACTGAAAGGAATTTCCAGAAATCCTCAGGAAGAACTGAAGGAATTCCAAGGAAAACTGAAGGAATAGAGAACCCTCAGGAGAACTGAAAGGATTCCAGGAGGAAAAGCCCTCGGAAGAACTGGCAACGATTCAGAGAAGCTCAAGAGAACCTTGAAACGATTCAGGAGAAGCCCTCAGGAAGAACAGAAAGGAAATCAGTGTAAAGGCCTCAGGAGAACCTGAAAGATTTCGAGAAGCCTCAGGAGAACTGTAAGGATTCCAGAGAAGCCTCAGGAGAACTGAAAGGATTCCAGGAGTAAGCTCAGGAAGTTACTGGAAAGGATTCAGAGAAGCCTCCAGGAGACTGAAACGATTCAGGAGAAAGCCCTCAGGAAAGGAACTAGAAAGGAACAGAGAAGCCTCAGGAAGAACCTGAAAAGGATTTCAGAAGAAGCCTCAGGAAAGGAACTTGAAAGGAATCAGAGAAGCCTCAGGAGAACTGAAAGGAATTCAGAAAAGCCTCAAGGACCTGAAAGGATTCAGGAGAACTTGAAAGGCAATTAGGAACCCTCAAAGGAGAATTGTCCTTTGGAAAGTAATTCCAGGAGAACTGAAAGGAATTCAGAGAAAGCCCTCAGGAGAACGAAAGGATTCAGGAGAAGCCTTAGGAAGGAACTGAAAGGATTCCAGGAGAACTGAAAGGAATTGGAGAGCCTCAGGAGCTGAAAGGAATTCCGGAGACTTGAAAGGAATTAGAGAAGCCTCAGGTGAACTGAAATGATTCCAGAGAAGCCTCAGGATAAAATGAAAGGATTCAAAGAGAAGCCTCAGGAGAACTGAAAGGTTCCAGGAGAAGCCTCAGCAAAGGAACTGAAAAGGATTCAGGAAGCCTCCCCAGGTGAACTGAAAGGATTCCAGGAGTAACCTGGGTTGGGCAAATCAGTGAAGCCTCAAGGAGAACTGAAAGGAATCCCCGGTAGAACCCTCGGAATGAACTGGAAAGGGATTCCAGGAGACACTGGAAAGGATTCAGAGAAGCCCTTCGGAGAACTGAAAGGGATTCCAGGAGAACTGAAAGGAATGGAGAAGCCTCAGGAGAACTTGAAAAGGATTCCCGGAGAACTGAAAGGAATAGAGAAGCCTCAGGTGAAAACTCTGAAATGATTCAGAAGAAGCCATCAGGAGGAAGAAATGAAAGGAATTCAGAAAGAAGCCTCAGGAAGAACTGTGAAAAAGGATTCCAGGAGAACTTTGAAAGGAATCCAGAGAAGCCATCACGGATAACTGAAAGGATTCCAGGATTAACTGAAAGGAATAAGAAGAAGGCCCCCAGGAGAACTTGAAAGGATTCCAGGAGGAACTTGAAACGGAATTCAGAGAAGCCTTTCAGGAGAACTGAAAGGATAGAGGAAGCCTCAGGAGAACTTGAAAGGATTCCAGGAGAACAGAACGGAATCAGGAGAAGCCTCAGGAGAAACTGAAAGGAAGAATCAGGAAGAAGCCTCCGGAGAAACTGAAGGTTTCAGAGAAGCCTCAGGAGACACGAAGAACTGAAAGGATTCAGAGAAGCCTCAAAGGAAAATTAACGGATTCAAGAGAAGCCTTTGGAGAACTGAAAGGAAATTCGAGAAAGCCTTCAGGGCAGAACTGAAAAGGAATTCAGAGAAAGCCACAGCCCCAGGAACTGAAAGGATTCAGAGAAGCCTCAGCCAGAAACTGAAAGATTCAGCGAAGCCTTCCCCCCAGCAGAACCCTGAGGAAACTCAAAAAGGATTAAGCCCAGCGAACTGAAAGGATTCCAGGAGAACTAAAAAGGATCAGGGAGGAAGCCTAGGGAAGAACTTAAAGGATTCCAGAGAAAGCCTCAGGAGAACTTTAAAGGATTCAGAGAAGCCTCAGGGAGAACTGAAAGGTGATTCAGAGAAGGTCCCAGGAGAATTGGAAGGAGTCAGTGAAAGCCTCAGGGAGAAACTGAAAAGGATTCAGAGAAAGTGCCCAGGAGCAATTGGAAGGAGTCAGTGAACGCCTCAGGGAGAAAAAAAAACCTGGAAAGGAGTTCAGAGAATAGTTCCCAGGAGAAGAATTGGAAGGAGTCAGTGGCATATCCTGGTTCAATAAAATATCCGATTATCATCGAATAGCCCACTTTTATGAAAATATGAATGATACATTATACAGTATTACGATCTATGAGGGAAGTAGAAAACCAAAAATATCAAGGAGAGGAAACCAAAACTTACAAACAATAAAATCTTCCAATTTGACACGAAAAGAAATGTGAAGTAAACTTTATTTTTGGCATTTATAAATAATTAAACGAAAATTTGTTCTCTGTTATGTTTCCATTTACGGGCATCTGTCAGATTATATATACCAAGAACTGATTGAGCAAGAAAAAAAACATTGTTCTAGTGGATTGAGGATCTTACCCATATTAAAACGGGTTTTCTTTTTTAAAAGTATAAAGTATTTAATCCTATAATATATATGTATGTATGTATATATATATATATATATATATATATATATATATATATATATATATATATATATATATATACTATATATATAATATATATATATATATATATATATATATATATATATACTATATAAAAGAGACTGAGAGAGATTATGGATGGTTGAATATCCTTAACTCAGTCAAATGCTTAAATCATGTTCATATCTTTGTAACCAAAATATAATATTTTTTAGTAATACTTCCCAGAACACCACCACTCATGTTTATTTACATGTTAGAGTTGTTAACCCATTTCTACCACCAGCTAAAACAATTGAAAGTAGACAGCTGTTTTGGAAATCTCAGTATCAGTTGTGCCACCTATATTGGCTAGTCAAAGCGGTCGGTCCGGACTAGATCTTCCAAACATTATGGCATTTCTCTGTTACCGGTTGCTTGCTGGCCAAGCCAACCAGATCACCGATTTTACAGTGTACAAAAGAATTCATTGTTATTTTTCATACATAATAAGATAAGTAAGTATATCTTAGTTTTACCAGACCACTGAGCTGATTAACAGCTCTCCTAGGGCTGGCCCGAAGGATTAGATATATTTTACGTGACTAGGAATCAACTGATTACCTAGCAACGGGACCTACAGCTTATTGTGGAATCCGAACCACATTATTCGAGAAAGGCATTTCTATCACCAGAAATAAATTTCTCTGGTTCCGCGTTGACCGGGCCGAGAATCGAACTCGGACCACCGAATTAGCAGCCGAGAGCGAAGTCCACTCGGCCAACGTGGGACTACATAATAAGATAAAAGTCTATGACAATATATTCAATAATATTTCAGTGATCCATGTATAAACTATAATTTTGTGTACGAGAGTTGAAAATTGTACACTTCACTTTACTTGGTTGCAGAACCATAGGTTTAAGTGCCTATTCTGCATTAACGGATCATAGACCTACTGTATACTAAACTACCGTATATGCCATTAGACTATGCATTGGACTCTATATATATCTATATATATATATATATATATATATATATATATATATATATATATATATATCATCCTTCTATAATTTTCCAACTAATTGATCATAAGCCTAATTTCGCTTTCCTACGACGTTCAATAAACTCCTCCCAGAACTCATTATCTGCGGACGTAGCTGCCATGTTGCCGCTTCAGCGTCTCGTTGAAACTGAAGTAAATCCTCAGATCACGCCGTAGACGTGGAGGCTTCGGGCCACCTGAACTAAATCGGAAGCCACGAACCTGGCAACGGCAGGTTGCGAGTTGGTCGGAGAGGCCGACGGACTCCGCCCACTTTTGGTCGGACGATAACCCTATAGAGTAAAGACTGAGATTTACTTCCGGTTCAGATGACCGGATCCGGCGATCGTAACTCTATGGGGCCCTTTGTTTGAGCAAAGGTGTTGTCTATATGTACATGTGGATATATGTGTATGTATATATGCTTGTATATAAACATGTATATACGTGTATATACATATATATATTCGTGTATATATTTGTATATATATATATATATATATATATATATATATATATATATATATATATATATATATGTGCATGTATGTATTATATACTCTATATATATAGTATATATATATATATATATAATATGTATATATATATCTATATTATATATATATATATATATATATATATTCTATATTAGTAATGTACCTTAAGTATTACGAAATTTTTATAAATCGTTCAAATCCCTATGTTTGAAGTTCATGATCATCATATCCTACTAATAGGTGCAGTAAACAAGTGATCAATTACCTCCACAATCTCCTATGGCCATACAGTTTTTATCGCTAGTAGGTAGTACGCTAAACAAGTGCGATACTCAGTGTTTTCAACGAATTATTGTCAGTGCCAGAATTCTTGCTTTTAATTAATTTGCTATGTACAAAGGCAATGTCCAGAGTTTCAAAAATATATCTTTGGAGCTCACGTTTCATAGGCAATGAAACTTCTAATATTAAATATACCTGCATCTCTGCAAAACTCGTAAAGATCAAGTGGCAACCATACTTATGCGGACTAAGTATTTTATCTTCCCAGATCGCCAATCCGTTATCATGCATGAGTTCATAGTTTTATCCCGTTCGATACTTTATAGTGACCATACACAGGAGATGGCCTATAAAGTTGAAATTTGTGAAACTCAGGACGACAATTAATTAGTGGATTCATATGATTCACATGATTACATATTAAGTCTTTTTTCCTGAATATTAATCATCTTCAGAGGAAGCTGATGATGAAAAAAAAAAAATAGTGAAAATGAGCAAGACAATAGTGTTATATTATGTGACACGCAGCCCCAAAATGTTAATAATGATGACGAGGAACAGTGCATAATTATGTGGTCAAATAGTGACAAACACATCGATTCAGATATGACACATATCAGTGACAGACTCGGATGAAACATTGTTCACAATTAGAAAATTAAATAATTTAGTTTACCGAGTAAGGTGAGAATTTCGTTTTCTTTGTTTTCCTACAGAAGGACTAAAGTAAACAAGTATCGCTTGAAAAACGTAACTAAGCGCTTGCTGAAACTTTATGCGGATAGCAGCGGCGACACTGAGCACTGCACTGCCCTCTCGAGTAGTGTTGGGAGGGCGAACGTGTGATGTGAAATTCGTCAATAGTCTAATCTATATGTAGTATTAGTGCTAGTGATCAAATTAGTGACGGTACTAATGATATGTAATGTAATGCAGAATAATCAACTCAGTGGTGAGTTGCAATAAATGGGAAAAAAATGATAACCACAATAATGTCAATGATACTAAAATTCAAAATAGCTTTCGGCAGCGATTCTGCTGCCCTCCTTGGTGAGAGAGAGAGAGAGAGAGAGAGAGAGAGAGAGAGAGAGAGTATGTGTATGCATGCGTCTGTGTTTTAGGTGGGTGTTCTTTATTCCTTTTGTTTTATATAGGCCTATGTTATTTTATCTTACTGTCATACTCAGTTTTGTATCGTAATGTTTGTGTTTGCGAGTTTTTATTCTTTTTAATGGTTTAATGATTTTTATTTTGCTACGCTCAGTTTACATAAACTTAATAGTTTTATGTAACCTCATATTCTCAATTTTCCGTCTGTGCGTCCGTCAGTCTCTCCGCTGCCGAAAGTTACTGCTTTGAATTTTAGTATTTTATTATTTTTCAGTTTTTTTTTTTACAGTTTCAAACTTGATTAGGGTAATCATCCATTAGTAGTCAGTCATAGCCCAAGAAAAACAGACAATTAGTAAACTTGAAGAAATTAAGTTTTCGGCATTGTTTATGGTGTCATATATATATATATATATATATATATATATATATATATATCTATATATATATATATATATATATATATGTAACAGCACCCACAATGAATGATTGCCAGGAGCCGCCACTGCATATTAGGTCCGAATCAGCCAAGGTCCGAAAAAGCCTGTTCCCTATATGGGGAGATTACCAAGCAAACACTCCTTTATGGATGTGCAGTGTGGATGCTGAATACGAATGACAGAAAGATAGAAGAAGCTTTAGAAGTGATTCGCATACGTAGTACATTGATCTTATTATTTTTGAAATACTGCTTCGTCGATGAATTATTCCTTTTAGTCTTTAGCATTCATAAAATAGTTAATGGATCTCAGGTGCGAACCCGAAGACTTAATAGATAAGGTGTGGAATGCATTGTCGGTAGTATACGAGAAAAATTTTTATAACTTCTCCAAAGACTTATTTTTTTCGTATTAATTATATTTAATCAAGAATATCAATGAGGTAGAAGAGCGATTTTTTTTTCGGCATTGACATATCACACATAATTCACATAGTTTCGTTATCGGGAGGAACCAAAATCATTTAGATTATCATCCGTAAAATATATACTTTATCTGTCACCTCGTTTCCCCATCAGCGCCAGGAGGTTTAAAAAACATCGGCTGATGAGCTAACGGTTGACGCTGATGGATAAACTTACTGTGGATTTCCCATCATGCGCGACGAGATGGCAAAAGTTACGACGGTGACAAGTAAATGTTTCGAAAATGAAAGAAGTTGACGTAACTAAGCATTCTACGCCCCAGGATCCCGGGCGATGAGAAAAGTTCGTCTCGATGCATATTCATATGAAACCCGGCCCGACGTAACTTGGTCTAATCTTTGGCGTTTCTTGTCGTTGCCTCCTGCTCGGTGGAGTTCTCACTGGCGATGTGTCCTGCTTAAATGTAATTTACGTCGTCATTTCCATAGCAGGATTGCAGATTATATGAAATGTCTTCCTTAATCCTCTTTATGCCTCGGCCGGGTTCTCGACTGAAAATTCGGCCTACGCGTCTTCGTTCCTTGTTGACTCAAACGATATCCTGCCCCGCTTCTTTATACAGCCACTCACCCTAACCAAATAATATTTACAGTTCGCCTATGGCTGCTGCTCCAGCGGTCTTCTGACCCTGTTTTGCATTTCAAAAATGATATTTAAATCTATTCCAGCTTGACTTGTTTGTGCTTACTTTTTTGCCAGCAGACAACTAGAATATATTTTCCTTTGCGTCGGCGGAAGCTGTAGTTTTAATCCGGAACAGACTGAATTAGGCTTTCATCTGTTTTGTTTTCGTTCATATCTGACGCTCAGAAAGTACCAATTGCTTCATCAGTCCCAGAGGTTTTTTGGTTATTCTGTCTGGGTCGACTCGTACCAACAACTTTAAAGTATTGGCCTAAATGAATTTTAATAACCCTAGTTTAGAATTTGATGTAGGATAAACATGGAGGAATATATTTCTTTGGTGTGAGAGAGAGAGAGAGAGAGAGAGATAAATTATACTTGAAGTACGTATACTATGCGTGTGTGTAATTATTTGTACGTATGTGTTTATAAAAAAAGAAAGCTTGACGCCGTTGAGACGAGTTCCGTGCGTAATGTATATGTGTACAGGGAGGATGAAAGGTTATGAATTAATTGATTTTTGGCGTTACAACTGCTAAGGTCACGGACTCTGGGAGATATGAAGACTAGAGTAGTGGAGAGCAGTTAGAAGAGTTGTTTCCGTGGTATATGTGGCGCAAAAGAAAAAAAAAAAGTTGGAAAATGTGGAGACAGGCTGGCTTTAGTGTGGCGAGAGTAATAATGACTGTCATGTGGCAAGAGCGTATGTGTTTATGTATCTATTGTTGAATAGATTTTCCTACTCTGTTTTTTTTTTCTTGCTTCACTCTGCCAGGTTCTTTTTCTTCGCTCTCTCTTTTATTGATGGACGCTTTGACCTTTGGTAGCTTTCATGGATTTTTTTTTTAAGCAGAACGGGTGTGATCTCGGGTTTCTATTGAAATGTGACCTTACATCGTATGGAAAAAGACAACACGGAAACTGAAAAGATCCAGTGCCCAATTAAATGTTTACACACACAAATACACACACACACTATATAATTTCGTCTCTTGTTTTCCCTTTGTTAATAATTGATGTAAGAATGATTTAAAATTTTTTGGGCCTGCCAAATATAAAAACAAATAAATCTACACAGAAATTATATATATATATATATATATATATATATATATATATATATATATATATATATATATATATATATATAGTGTATGTATAAAGTATAAGTTTTTTTTTACATGTAATTTTGGATTAACACTCTCAAGACGAGAAAGCGAGGCTTTTTGAGATTGGAAAATACGTTTGCGAAGAGCAGTCAGTCCCAACAAGGGAATTTAACTCCCCCCCCCCCCCCCCCCCCCCCCCCCCCCCCCCCCGCCCCTCCCCCACCCCCCTCCCCCGGCTCCAGTTTTGGTGATTACTGGACCAGCTCAGGTAAGCCATTTTTTTTGAGCAGCGAGGAAAAATCTACCTGTGTTTCTGAGAACGTCAGAATCCCATGCGTGCAGTTGGGGGGGGGGGGTGAGTGGGGGTTGAGGGAGGGGAAGGAGGTTGGTGAAGGCAGTTTGGAAGAACACAGGAGAATGGGAGAATGGATGCATTTGGAATGCAAGAAAATACTAGGTCCTCAAACCTTTGTTGTTTTGCGTTTACTTTCACGATAGCATGAAAGTCACATATATTAATTATTTATTAGTATATTATATATACATCTATATATATCATATTTCTTATTTTTATATGTATTTTGTTGTTTTATTTTTTCACATGCCATCATCTTGTTGCATGTACGCTTGTGGTCCAACTTGAGGTAATCTTAGTCTTGTAGCTTTTGTAGAATAATAATAATAATAAAAATAAAATAATAATAATATAATAATAATAATAATAATAATAATAATAATAATAATAATAATAATTTTTCACAAAAATCCACCATTATATAGTAATGTACTCTAATATATAATTGGGTATTTTTATGACAGATTGTTGTTCTTCACGAGATTGTGAATTTCTTAGCAATATAATAATAATAATAATAATAATAATAATAATAATAATAATAATAATAATAATAATAATAATAATAATACAGTTTTATGCAAGTCAAGTTCAGGTTTCTGAGGACTATTCTCTCTAATTTTTGTTTCAGTAAACTGGAAGCCTTGTACACCTTCGGCGTGGAGGTTGTAATGTTTATATATTCCTTTTTGACTGTCCGCGTGAATTGTAGTCTATTGATTGCATTTCATTTTCTCTCTCTCTCTCTCTCTCTCTCTCTCTCTCTCTCTCTCTCTCTCTCTCTCTCTCTCTCTAATTAATCGTTCTCTCTTCGTTGAAATGAAAAAGGAATTTCTCTCTCTCTCCTCTCTCTTCTTGATAAGTTATGAAATGTCCTCTCTATGTTTGGAAAAGGAATCTCTCTCTCTCTCTCTCTCTCTCTCTCTCTCTCTCTCTCTCTCTAATAGATCTTTCTCTCTTCGTTGAAATGAAAAAGCCATTTCTCTCTCTCTCTCTCGATAAGGCTCTCTCTCTCTCTCTCTCTCTCTCTCTCTCTCTCTCTCTCTCTCTCGATAAGTTATGAAATATTCTCTCTGTTTGGAAAAGGAATCAATCTCTCTCTCTCTCTCTCTCGCATATCCAAGTATAGCAGATTTGTACATTCAAACCTCATTGTATTAGTCTTTTATTATAGCTAAATATATTCATACTACTCCCACGTAAGTTCGAGTGTCACGATACCGTTTATAGCAACATGAGAATCCCGGAATCTTCTTGCACAGGCCGTAGTGATGCCTCAGGCAGCGGCGGCTGCCGTACGTATTTCAGGCAGGAGGGTTATAAGTAATCGCTGTCCGAAATCTAGTGTGACACAGGGTGACGTTGAACTCAACTTACGCCGTAAAATGAAGACCCACTTGTTGGCATCATCGCCGTAGTGACTGGACCGGACTACTCGCAGCGATGCCATTTACCGCCTCATTTTATGTTTTCGTTTCTCGCTCGTCCGCAAGTTTATCTGCCCTTTGTCTTCGTTTGCTGTGCCTTGACTAGACGAATAATGAAACTGATAGATGGAAATAATGGCTTCTATTTCGGTACTGTCGTTTAGGGAGGATGGTCTTGGTTTAGGAGAAAGAGGGGGAGGTTCAACTTCGGCCGCGCGATTCCAGGACTAAACTAGACGTCGAGAGTAGGCTTGAGAGACTCCAGTCAGTCTGGAGTAAGACAGTGAGCGAGGAGGATCTGTGACGGTGGCCTCGCTGCCACACACAATGCCATCTTCAATGCCCACCGTATCCTGCCCGAACTATAGTGCAATGGATTACCGATGCGAGGATGGATATCGCGTACAGTGAGTCGTTTGTGTGTTCGGATAGTGATTGAAACGATTGTGTTGTAGTCAATGATTCATGTTGCACACGCTAGTCGCTTTTTCTTCTTCAGTGCTTTAGTCTCAAAAGTTGTTTCGTTGCAAGCATGAGGCGGATGCGGTTACTTTTGTTACTAGTGGTGGTGATTGTGCCCGTTTTGGGATTTGTTGTGATCGTGCCCGATACCACGCCCGTGGGAGGACAAGTGTTCCTGGGCGTCATGGATGGCCCCTCCCGCTACAAGTTGGACTCCCGAAGAACGGCAAATTACGTCCATAGGTTTTTCCACGTGGACGAAGACACGGGTTCGGTGACGGTGAAGCGCCCTTTGGACTGTTCGGGGAGTTTCTACACGAATCCCGTGACCCTGTGGATAGAGGCGTGGGCCGATAGGCCCGGGGTGCCCTTGGACTATGCCACCATTCCCCTCCGCATAGTGATCACGGGGGAGGCGTGTCTACATCACGCCGCCGTTCTGGAGAGAGAGGTGTCATCGTGGGTAGACGTTGCCGCCCTCTCCCTCCCTCTCCCGGACCCCAACCCCTCCGATCCCGACAGGCTCTGCCTTCGCAGGTCTCAGGTCATCCTCCGGGTGCCACCGCTCCTGCCCAGGTCGTTGCACTCTTGCAAGTACGACTTCACCCACGTCTCGGATCACCGCCTGGCTGTGGAATCCCACGGGGGCGACCTGATCAGCCTCATCGACACTTGCCTCGTCGGGGTGACCCGCATCAAGATCGGCCTCAAGATGACCTGCCCCGGACTGGCCTCGCCTTACAGTCACGACCTGATCTTGGTGCTGCACAGCGTGGCCAGTTCGGGAGACGAAGGGCAGATCCGTCGCATCAGGAGGCAAATGCAGACGGCGGCGCCCTATTTCGAGAGGACGCAGGAGGTAGCCCACGTTGTAGAAGAGGCGGATAAAGGCACGCCCGTGACCACCATTACCGCCACGGATCCAGAGGGCGCCCCCCTGACCTATTCCATCGAAGCCGTGCTGGATGCTAGGTCACAGAGGATGTTCGAGATCGACCCCACCTCCGGCCTGGTGTCGACCACCACGCGTCTGGATCGAGAACTGGTCAACGTCCACTACTTCCGCGTGAAGGCCGTCGACAAGGCCTCGTCGCCTCCTCGATCCGCAGTGACCACCCTGCAGATCAACGTCGACGACGCCAACGACCACGAGCCCATCTTCGAAAGGGAGGAGTACGACACCTCCGTCAGGGAATCGACGAGCGTCGGGTCGACTGTCCTCACCGTCCGCGCCACGGATCAAGACGCAGGACCCAACGCCGAATTGCGGTACACCATCCTCAACCCAACGGGGCCTAACGAGGTCTTCAGACTCGATCCCAAGTCCGGAGAACTGACGACGAGGCTGCCCCTCGACAGGGAGAAACACGCCCGGTACTCCCTCTCCATCCAGGCGGAGGACCAGGGCCCGACACAACACAGAAAGACGGCGACTGCCCAGATAACCATCAACGTCTTGGACGAGAACGACAATTACCCGCAGTTCAGCGAGAGGACCTACACGGTGGAGGTGCCGGAGGACATCAGCGCCGCCGCTTCTCCCGTCATCGCCCATGTGCAGGCCAGCGACCACGACAGCGGCAAAAATGGACAAGTCCGTTACGCCATCATAGGTGGAAACACCGCCGGACACTTCACCGTGGACGGAATGACGGGAGAGGTGAGGGTCTCGGCGCCCTTGGACCACGAAACCAACCGCCATTATCGCCTCGTCATTCGAGCTCAAGACGGAGGTTCCCCTCCCAGATCGAACACCACTCAGCTCCTGGTCAATGTGAGGGACGTCAATGATAATTCCCCGAGGTTTTACACTCCTCTCTTTCAAGAGACTGTCCAGGAGAACGTTGCCGTAGGGTACTCCATCGTCAGGGTGCAAGCCTTCGACAGCGACGCTGGAGACAACTCCCTCCTTACATACAATATCGAAGGCGGTGGCGACAAACTTCCCGTAGAAGTCGAGGAGTCTACAGGCTGGGTCGTCACGAGTAAGGAGTTGGACAGGGAAGAGAATCATCACTACACTTTCACTGTGGTCGCCAGGGATCACGGGGACCCCCCTCAGTCCGCCTCTGCTACGGTCATCCTCCAGGTGCAGGACCAGAACGACAACAACCCCATATTCCATCCCAAACTCTACGAAGTGGCTGTGAGCGAGAGCGACTACCCAGGTACTCCTGTAGTCACGGTAACTGCCACGGACAAGGACGAGAACCCGCGTCTGCATTACACCATCACTTCAGGAAACGAGCGCGGAAGGTTCTCCATAACTGCCCAGAACGGCAGGGGCCTGGTGTCTCTCGCTCAGCCCTTGGATTACAAGCAGGAGAGAAAGTACGTCCTGACGATAACGGCTACTGACGCAGGAGGCCTCTACGACACGGCTACCGTTTACGTCAATGTCAGTGATGCCAACACTTTCCCTCCCCAGTTCGAAAACACTCCATATTCGGCCACCGTGTTCGAGGACGCCCCCGAAGGGAGCACTGTCATCATGGTCGCGGCGTCTGACGGCGACACAGGAGAGAATGCCCGGATCACCTATTCTCTGAGCGGGGAGTCAGTCCCCGAGTTCGTGATCCATCCCAGCACGGGCGCCATCACGACGACGATGCCCCTGGACAGGGAGATGAAGGGAGGCTTCCTCCTGACGGTGACAGCCAGGGACAACGGCACGCCCCCGCTCTCCGACACGACAGACGTCGAGATCACCGTCGTCGACGTCAACGACAACGCCCCTGTCTTCAGCGAGACTCTGTACAGGTCCTCGGTGCCGGAGGACGCCTCGGTAGGCACCTCCATCGCCCAGATGATCGCGAACGACGCCGACGCCGGCCTCAACGGGAGAGTCAGGTTCTCCTTCGAGGGAGGCAACGACGGGAACGGGGCCTTCACCCTCGACCCTACTTCAGGAATCGTGCGAACGGCGAGGGTCCTGGACCGGGAGACGGTCGCCCAATATGGCCTGGTGGCCCTGGCCATAGATCGAGGCTCCCCGGAGAGGTCCTCCTCCGTCACCGTGTTGGTCGACGTCGAGGACATCAACGACAACCCGCCGATGTTCGACACCGACAAGATCCAGCTGTACATCGCGGAGAATTCCCCGAAGGGCTCCACCGTCGGGGAGATCCGGGCGAAGGACCCCGACGCAGGGCGCAACGCCGAGATCCAGTACAGCATCATCGGGGGCACGGACGCCGAGAGCTTCACCATGGTCGCCCACCCGAACGAAGGGCGCGCTGAACTGGTCACGCGCGTCGATCTGGATTACGAGTCTCCCAAGAAGAAATACAAGCTCAACGTGAGGGCAACATCGTCGCCCTTGCGTTCCGACATCCCCGTCGTGGTGCATGTCGTCGACATCAACGACAACGCGCCCGTGCTCTCCGACTTCAGGGTCATTTTCAATAACTTCAAGAACCACTTTCCCGTTGGGCCCATTGGGCGAGTGCCGGCAAGGGATGATGACGTCACCGATCAGGTAATGTGGAGGAAGCTGTCTGTTATAAGAAGTAGGGGATAGCATAACATGAGAGAGAGAGAGAGAGAGAGAGAGAGAGAGAGAGAGAGAGAGAGAGAGAGAGAGAGAATGCAAGTTCGCTTAAATGTAGTATGTGTGCGTATGTTAATTTGTATTTTTTTTTTTATCAGTCTAACTTTTCTGCGTATGCTGTGTCAGTATTGCAATTTGCGTGTGCATATGTATGTACGTATGTAAGCATGCATTCATGCATGACATTTTAGCGAGATTGACTGAGAGAAAAGTGAAGTATTGAAATAAAAAGTTAAAGGCAAAGATTTCTTCGTCAACAATGAAAATAAAAGTTCTTAACTGTTTGGTGTCGGGTATCGGCAAAAACGTTTAAGATGGTTTTATACGCGAGAAACGGCACAGTGTTTGTAACTAATACCCGATAGAGGGATTCTAATACTCGATAGAGGGATTGTAAGGATTGGAGATTGCGATATTCAGAGGAAAGAAAGAGCATGAGATAAAAAAAAAAGAGAGAAAAGAAAATAACTAACGTTTTGTGTAAGTCAGTCAGGAATGGTAATTTTACGCTACATCTCCATAATTAGTTTTTGGTTTCACCGAGTGGCGCTTTTGTGTACTAGCATCAATTCATCTCTCTCTCTCTCTCTCTCTCTGCAGTTTGTTGAGTCTAGAAATTGCAATGTGCGTATAGCCTAATCCGATGGCAGGTCATTAGAATCTGCTGCTGTGACGAGCTGATTTTCTCGAGAGAAAATTTGTCTCCATAACAACAAAACAAGGAACGAGAGAGAGAGAGAGAGAGAGAAAGGGATCGTCTCCATGGCAAATCCCTAATCGATCCGCCATAGGCCTACGTGGACAGTCATCACGGTGGTATCTTTAACAATTTGTTGTCGTAAGGTTGGATTATAAAAAAAATCACACGTCTGATTAGAGTTTTCTTATCAGGACGTGATGCTGTCAAGTTGTAGACGTCTAGAATGCTTAAATTCTCTCTCTCTCTCTCTCTCTCTCTCTCTCTCTCTCTCTCTCTCTCTCTCTCTCTCTCTCTCTGTGGAGCAAGGAGGTACTTACACACAGAGAACGAGTCTTCGGTGAGGTAACTTCGTTGGTGGTACAAAGAAGACGTCAGGTGAAGAAGATAATTACCGGGTTTCTGTCCCTCCTCTCCTCCTCCTCCTCCCATCCTTCATCGTCTTTTCCACCTCTACATCTTCGTCTTCTCGCTGTCCACGCCTTGCCTTCTATGTCCATTTCCCTTTTTCTGGGAAGGTTTTCGTTCCTATTTTCTTTTTCTCTTTTCTTTTGTATTTGAAAAGTTGACATGTTAACCTATACTATTAAACAGGTCTATTGGTGTCGCCGTATTGTTATTTTATTTGCTGCATTCTATTTCACCTTGAAATTTGGTGGCAAAGTTTTCGAAGAGATTGTATAGGCGGCCTACTCGGCCTCCGCCTATTGTCCCTTGATGTGTTGCCAGGCTTGCCTCAGTTTTTCAGCAATGGATTAGTAATTTTCAATTTGGCGGTGGAATTATGGTCTTATTAGAGATAGCATATTTATTTTAGAATTATTCGCTTAATTTTTATCTAAATTTGTTTAAAAGTAAACTTTAAATGATTAGACCGAACGACGATAACCGCTGGTGCTACCAACTTTGATGTAGGCCTAGTCGAACATGCCGTTCTAAGCTTTCCGTTATATTCTTGGCTATTTTTATTATAATGGTGAAATGTATATGAGTGGAAGTGATGAGGAATAATACCCCCCCCCCCCCAACCCCCCCTCCCCGAGTGAATAGTGCAATATTTAAATATTTATGCAGGAACTGAATGTAATGTTTAGACGGGAAAATTACTATGAATTTCATTTTATCACAGATGAGAAATTCGCTTCCCGATCGTCTTCTTGCCGCCATTCTTTGAACCATGGTTCCAGTGTGAGCGCATTGAAGCCAATATGTCCTTCCCCACCAAATCCTGTTTCGTTTATGAGTCGAACACAATGGCGCGCACCTATGTAAGACCTGTGTAGAACTTCGTATAGCTGTCCTCTGCTCCCTTTTCGAAATAAGACGTTTCTCCAACAAAGGCTTCCCCTAGGCACCTACCTTCCCCCAGTCATCTTAGAGGGGGGAAGGGGCGAGCAGGGATGTTAATGTTTCCATCTGCCCACCGTAACGAAAGAGTCATTTTGGTAGTCCCTCCCCCCCCCACCCCCGTACCCATAACCCATCCACCCCTAATAATATACCATTTCTCTATCCTCTTCCCTACCACGATGTTTCTCTCTCGTTTGCTATTATCTAAAACTGTCACCTGGATGAGAGAGAGAGAGAGAGAGAGAGAGAGAGAGAGAGAGAGAGCTTGTGCCCGGAGAGAAACAGCTTGCGTTTAGTTACGGTGCATTCATAGGCCTATATGAAATCTGATCGCACTCCGCAGATCTGTATATTTCAAAATTCTTGCCCCGCCGCGTTTGAACACTATACATCTTTTCAAACGTTACCGGTACATACGTTTCATGTATCGAATTTCCAGCGGATATATTTGCAGGGCATTAATCTCCAGGCGAGAGAAAGCGATGAAACGGCCGTCACTTTTACGTTTCAAAGTGTACTTTTTTTCTTTTTTTTTCCTGGGCGAGTTGTCAATATTTTTTGTTCTAGTATTTATTCGCTCTGGTACAGAGTATTGGTGGGTTAAAGGTTTTAACTTTTACTTGTTACTGGAATTTTCGGTACTGGGAGCTTATGTATATATATTTACAGTTTTTGGAAGGTTATATATATATATATATATATATATATATATATATATATAATATATATATTTGTGTGTGTGTGTGTGTGTGTGTGTGTGTGTGAGAGAGAGAGAGAGAGAGAGAGAGAGAGAGAGAGAGAGAGAGAGAGAGAGAGAGAGACTATCCACAGAGACATTGAATAAACATGAAGATCCAACACACTTGTCTCGGCCCAGGTTTTACACCAAACTAAAAAAAAAAAAAATCAAACTAATGTTTAACAGAAGTTTAACCTCCAGCATAAAAACTATGCATAGATCTATACGTATCCTTTGTATTTACTTCAGACATCTCGCATAGGCCTAAGTGTTTCGTAACAACGTTTGATTCCCAAGTTGTAACATCTGTCACCTGTACTAACTGTTTATCAAAATTCTACCGTGCACCTTTGCAACCGTTCATGCGTCTTGAAATATCTGTACACCCTGGAGTCATTGCTCTAAAGCGACATCCATTTGTAATCTCACCAACTGCTGGTGGTTTTTCCAAATTTTAGCTACTTATTTGCCCTCCTTACCTCCTCAGTATTTGCTTTATTTTATTTGAAGACTGCTAACTCTCTCTCTCTCTCTCTCTCTCTCTCTCTCTCTCTCTCTCTCTCTCTCTCTCTCTCTTGTCTTGTCAAGAGGTCCACAATTGTAATCTAAACCTACCACCGTTTTCATTGAAGAATGATAAAATGTCCTATAATACAGAGGAAATTTTTATTTATAACTGAATGTAACGTTTAATTGCGTTTATTTAAAACGTACTATATGAGCGTTGCTCGCTACATTTATCCGAAAGTGGCGCGTATAGCTGAACGCCCGCGACTGTTTTCCGTTGCCTCTGGTTCAGCGATGGTGAACAAGACTTCCTTTCGCCGACGGTTGAGTGAGTAACGTCTACATTGGCTTTGCTCCTTAGCCCGGGGTCAAACGCTTTCCTGTATCGGACCTTGCTACATTATTAGAGCTAATCCAACATGGGACCCTGTTCCTGGCCTTCGTCTTGCATTTGCTGGGTCACTGACTCCTCTGCTGAGTATTCTCTGTAGAATGCGATTGCTTTTTAACGTCGTGGGAGAATTTATGTGATATTTTCTTTTTTTTTGAACTCGCGCTATAAAGCTGTGCGGAGTGTCCCACCCAGGTAGGCAGTCGAGGGTGGTCTCAACCAAGTCTCAACATCCAGCGCATCCCCCCCTTGGGGGAGTCGGGAGGGGGAGGGGAGGGGTTGGGGGAGACACGCCAGGTAGAAACGGCCCTTGGAAGCGTTGAGGGAAATGCCCTGAATATTTATCGTGACTTGTGATAGACTGCAGCTTTGAAATGCTTTAAATAATGATCATTTTAGGTTCAGGAAATTTGAAATGCACTGGAAAAGGAAACGTTTAATTTAGAAAGAAGCAGCTTCCATGATTCTTACTCAACAGGCTAATTTGTTACCTGTCCTTAAAGAGGTAATGATTCCTAGGGTATTTAAGTGCAAGGTTTGAACGTCTCAATTTTCTTTATGTGTGTGTGTGTGTGTGGCCAGGGAGGTAGGTAGGATTGGGTTGGAGGGGGGGAGGGGGAGTCGAAAAAAATGGCTACGAACTTCTGCTGCTGTTGTCCTCAGCATTCTCTCTCTCTCTCTCTCTCTCTCTCTCAAAGTTTAATTAAGCCTTTGTTTCTCAGTACGTATGGCCTTCACTTGATTGGGATGGAAATAAAATACGCTCTCTCTCTCTCTCTCTCTCTCTCTCTCTCTCTCTCTCTCTCTCTCTCTCTTTGCATTGTGTTTTTTCGTATGCGTAATAATCTCTGATGAGTAGAGAGAGAGAGAGAGAGAGAGAGGGTAACTCATGCGTAACGCTGCTTGTATTTCCGGAACCATCCTGTGTCGAATGTGAATCAAAGACTCTCTCTCTCTCTCTCTCTCTCTCTCTCTCTCTCTCTCTCTCTCTCTCTGTCTCTCTCTCTCTCTCTCTCTTTCTGTAGATGCAGCTATGGTAATTTTATGAAGGCTTTGTCGTCCACCCGTGAATGCCTTCAAGTAGTTAATTATAAGAGAGAGGACGAATGTCGCATCGTGGAAGTCAAAGGAAGCCTTATGCAACGGTGCCTCTCGTAGCCGAGATCAGACGGCGACGGGGTCTCTCATTTAAGGCGTGCCCTTCATAAGAAGCTTAAATGCGCCCGGGCGGGATTTGTAAACATTTATTAGGCTCAAAAGTGTCCTGCAGGACTCTCTCTCCTCCCCCTCCCCCCCATCTCCTCTCTCCTCCTCCCTCACTTCCCTTTACCCTCTCCGTCAGACTTTTATCTTTTTACGTAAATAAGGAATGAGATGGATAACTTTGTGGTGAGGGTTAGGTCTAAAATGGGATGGATAAGTTTGTGGTGAGGGATAGTTCTATGAAATAGGATGAATATGTTTGTGGTGCGGGATAGGTCTATGAATTAGGATGGATAAGTTTGTGGTGAGGGATAGGTCTGTGAAATAGGATTGAAAAGTTGTGGGTGGAGGTAGGTCTACGAAATAGGATGGATATGTTTGTGATGAGGGATAGGTCTATGAATTAAGATGGAAAAGTTTGGTGAGGGATAAGTCTAAGGATGGGTATGTTTGTGGTGAGGGATTGGTCTATGGAATAGTATGGATAAGTGTGTGGTTGGGGGTAGGCCTATGAATTAAGATTGCTTAATTGTGGTGATATGTTAAGTCTAAAGTCTGTAGCTAAGATGTCTAGGAATTATGGGAATAAACGTTTTGGTATAAGGATAAGTCAAAGAAATACGGTTAGGTTTAGTAGCTAGGTAGTTTAATTGTACGTTGAGAGATAATGTCTGAGGGAAAAGAATGTTTTAAGAATGTGTCCAGGACTTCATACGATGTGTTTTTGAATGAGACATGTTACACAAACATTATGTTTTGAAGCGTGACATATGTCGGCCTAGATTTAGGGTGAGATTAGGCCTAATATAGGTTATTGGCTCGAGATAAACCTTTTCGTTTTTTTTTTTTATTGTGTCATCGATTTTGTTTGTGCATTATTCATTTTCCTATAGAAATGTATCGGGTCATTTATGAGTATAGATAGTAAAGTAGAAAAAAATAGATAGCAACAGAAAGCCACGCTTGTTTCCAAGCAACGATTTTCAGTTCAGTAAGTCATCCGTTAAATATTTTCTGCATATGAAGTTCACCCAGACTGAATTAATAAACTCTCTCTCTCTCTCTCTCTCTCTCCTCTCTCTCTCTCTCTCTCTCTCTCTCTCTCTCTCTCTCTCTCTCTCTCTCTCTCTCTCTCTCTTAACCTTCTCCCCTCCGTGCACTTTATTCTTATCCAGCGCAGCTGGGTATCGTATTGCAGTCTGCCATTGTTTCCCAATCAATATTTTTCCTTCGAGGAGGTTCTTCCTTTAGGGGGAAAGGACTTTGTTGTACGCTCAATCCACCGATTGATCTCGAAGTTCTTATACGTTGCCGAAGAAGAGCTTTTGTATTAATTGAGTGGAGAGTTCCTACGTGATGTTGCTTGCTTACGCACGGTGGAGGAGCCGGAATTTGCTGACTTCGGCAATAAAATACAAGCAGTTTATAATACACACACGCACGACATGCATATAGTGTATATATATATATATATATATATATATATATATATATATATATATATATATATATATATACTATAAATTAGTGCGTTAGGAACTTGGAATAATAATAATAGAGCTTTTGTTAATCTTCCTGTTTAATTTTAGCTCATGTGTCTATTTCATGCTAACGCGAACTTAGCTGGTTGGTAGACGAATATCAGTAGCTTTCACTTTTTTTCTCTCTTAACTTTAGGCGTAGCTGGAGAAAATATTTTTTATTATATTTTTTATGTAAATTATTGTATTTCCACCAATCAGTATTGCTGTGGATCGAGTGAACTGAATGTATGCTAGACTTCCATGTAATCTCTTAAAACACATGTTTGGTTGTCATGTTTTTTGCCCTGCCGAATTCTCTCTCTCTCTCTCTCTCTCTCTCTCTCTCTCTCTCTCTCTCTCTCTCTCTCACTTAAAAATTGTTTTTAAGTAAAGAGTATTTGTTAATGATTCCTTTGTTTGTCGTTACATATTTTGCTGTAAGATGTGCGTGTTTCATGTAAGCGAGGCGTGTCTGAAAGAGAGAGAGAGAGAGAGAGAGAGAGAGAGAGAGAGAGAGATTCTCTACATTAATTCGGCTATGTCAACTTGAAAGACCAATTATATATATTATATATATATATATTGTTTTTTTTTATTTATTTATATTATATTTATTATATAAATATATAATACATACATACATACACACACATTTATAGCTATATATAACTATATATATATATCTATATATATATCTAATATATTATATATATATATATATATATATAGCTATATATGTGTGTGTGTGTTCCTTGAGGGCCGGATATGAAGACTTTATTCAAGAGTAACCTCGTTATAGTGAATATCTGTTTTAAGAGGCGTCCTCTTCCATAGAGTCGATAGTATCAGGTTTCAAAATCCCTAAATTTTGCTGGGAATGACCACAGGGGGTGTATGGTTACGCTTTGTTTTAAATTTAGATTGAGGGAAGGGTGTGGTTTGCCATCTTTTCTCCACTGGCAACAATAGATTTCTTGTGTATAGGCCTATATTTTTTGAGTGTATAGGCCTATCTTTCTTTTAAAGTCATTGTCTTACAGAATTGCTGTAATCTAATTTCCTAGGATTCCTGTGATGCTGTAATTTGTTTATTGTCTAACTAGATAGGACTAACACCTTGAGGAAGATTACTTTCTTCTACCCACCGATATTCACGCAATATAGTCTTTGTTATTGCCAAGTCCCATGAAAGTGAGAAATAGCTATAGGCCTAACTTCACTTCCGAGGAGAATTAAGATAAAATAAACTGGACAATTGTATCGTTTAAAAAAATACTGAGCGCCTTATAAAGATAAAACAATTGTCGTCGTAGGCCTAACTTTCGCCATGATTCTTTGTAAGGGCGAAGGCCAGTCTCTCTCTCTCTCTCTCTCTCTCTCTCTCTGGCCTCATAGCGTGGTAGTGAGTCTGTCTCACAAACAGTGAATTATATATGGGTTTGTTAGTCGGTTGTTGTGGGCGTAGCTAGGGAGAGAGAGAGAGAGAGAGAGAGTACCAATATGCAGAGCTATGAACACTCTCGACTAGACTCCCCCTTCTCTCTTCTCTCTCTCTCTCTCTCTCTCTCTCTCATATACTAGTTGCGCCCACAACAGTCGAGTAAGAAAACAGTACCTAATTTAATGTTTTGTGAGCTAGACGCGCTACCACTGATCTTCGAGGCCAGAGAGAGAGAGAGAGAGAGAGAGCTTTACTTATCGTATCATTGTATTGAACAAAGGAAATGATTTATGGGGTCAAATATTACGCTCTTCTGAAGCTACGAGGGAAAGAAAGTTGTCTTGGTACGAGGGGGGGGGGGTGAGGGGGAGGGGTATGGTACTGAGGTGTTGGGTGGAAGACAAGGTAGAATTTCACACCTTTGCTCCAGCTCTGCCATGTTCCACGGGGTGGAGGGCGGTTGGGGGGGGGGGGGGGGGGTATGGTAGGATAAGAGGTAGGAGGGAGGTGAACATGAATGGAGGAGGAGGGGAGAGGGTTGAGACAAGGAAGATATCACTTGTGAGAGAGAGAGAGAGAGAGAGAGAGAGAGAGAGAGAGAGAGAGAGAGAGAGGAAATGATACGTCTAGGGTGGTCGCGATATAGATTGCTTGATGAAGATTATATGAGTTAAAAGTCGTTACAAAAAGTCATGTAATTAGGCTATAAAACATTAAATAGGCTCTATAAATGGCTATGTTGCATAGAATGAAATTCTGCTGGTATTGCTCGTAGACTGGTTGCCTGCATGATTAGGCCTACTGAGAACATGGGACTTCATGGCTCGGAATAGGCCTACGTAAGATTACAATAGTGATCAGATTTGTTATTTGCAGCTTTTTTCACGTAGGGGGAAGTTAAAGGAGAGAGAGAGAGAGAGAGAGAGAGAGAGAGAGAGAGAGAGAGAGAGAGAGAGAGAGAGAGAGAGAGAAATCACTACTCATGTTGTAGGGGATTGGGATATATGGATATGAGAGAGACTCGCGGAATGATGAATTACAGGCCAAAGGGTTAGATGATGAATTGGAGGAGGAGGTAGATGATTATTGCCACGGGAGATTAGATGTAGAGGATAATAGAACACACACACACACACCACACACCACACACACACACACACACACACACACAGCGAGAGAGAGTGAGTTAAAAACTGTCGTCTATGAATCGAAACGTGACTTTGGAATGCAATCGATCATTCCACATGATTCTAAGATTCCAGGGAATTTTGGATGTAGAAGGAACGAGTTTCTTTTGGCGGTTTGTCCGGAATCTTTTTCATGAAAGTTTTTTTTTTCTTTTTATTCTTGAAATGTTTTGCCTCTGGAATTGATTTGTACTTGAACTTATAGGCCTATTCTTAATGTTTATTTCGGTATTTTTGTTTTCACGTACTAACGTGTGTGTGTGTGTGTGTGGTGAATGCGTCTAGTTACTTGTTGATAAGTGACCATTAATTAGCCCGACAGAAACTGAAAACTCCCGGAGAGAGAGAGAGAGAGAGAGAGAGAGAGAGAGAGAGAGAGAGAGAGACTGACTGAATAGAATAATTTACAGATAAATCACCCTCCTGCCTTCCCTCACTCTCGGGCGATTCGTAGGAATTATTACATTTCGCGGATGATGAAGTGTAAAAGTTCGACCATTACGAAGGACCTACGGATTCGGAAGAAGAAAGAAAGAGAGAAGAAGAAGAAGAAGAAAGAGGTTGGGGAGGGGAGTGGAAGATTCGAGACGGACTAAAATAGTTGGAGGCGGTGATGGATGGGGATCGGCTGCAAAGTGAATTTCGAATTTCGACGTGTCCAGTGAGAGAGAGAGACCTTACCTTACCTTACCTTACAGACCTTACAGTTCGTTCGGGTTGCCCCAGGTCCCTCAGTGTGAGGCGCCTCTAATGTCTACCAGAGAGTTGCTAGTACATCTTCCGGTATATTTTGCATCTTCCAATCTTGGATGGTCTGGGATGCAGTTTAGATATTTGTCGAGCTTATTCTTAAACACATCTACGCTCACTCCTGATATATTCCTCAGATGAGCTGGCAACGCATTGAATAGACGCTGCATTATCGATGCTGGTGCGTAGTGGATTAATGTTCTGTGTGCTTTCCTTATTTTTCCAGGTATAGTTTTGGGCACTATTAATCTACCTCTGCTTGCTCTTTCTGATATTTTTAGTTCCATGATATTTTCTGTTATTCCTTCTATCTGTTTCCATGCCTGAATTATCATGTAGCGTTCTCTTCTCCTTTCTAGACTATATAATTTTAAGGATTGTAGTCTTTCCCAGTAGTCTAGGTCCTTAACTTCTTCTATTCTAGCTGTAAAGGACCTTTGTACACTCTCTATTTGTGCAATATCCTTTTGATAGTGTGGGTACCATATCATATTGCAATATTCAAGTGGACTACGAACATATGTTTTATAAAGCTTAATTATGTGTTCAGCTTTTCTTGTTTTGAAGTGCCGTAACAACATTCCCATTTTTGTTTTACATTTTGCCAACAGAAATGGCTATTTGATCATTGCATAACATGTTCCTATTCATCATCACACCAAGGTCTTTAACTGCTTCCTTATTTGTGATTGTCTCATTATTAGGTCCCCTATATGCATATAGCTTTCCTTCTCTGTCTCCATAATTTATTGATTCAAATTTATCAGAGTTAAATACCATCCTATTTACCTCTGCCCAATCATATACTTTGTTAAGGTCTCTTTGTAGAGCGTTCCTATCTTCATCACAAGTAATTTCTCTACTTATTCTTGTGTCATCAGCGAAACTACTCCCTACCGAATCCTTAACATTACTGTCTATGTCTTCAATCATAATAACAAACAATATTGCAGCTAGCACCGTACCTTGTGGCACACCGGATATTACCTTGGTTTCATCCGATTTCTCATCGTTTGTAATAACTATCTGTTTTCTGTTGTGTAAAAATTCTTTTAACCATCTTCCTACTTTATCTACGATATTGTGTTTTCTAATTTTCTTTGCTAATATATTATGGTCTACTTTGTCAAAAGCTTTTGCAAAGTCTAGATAAACCACATCTGTTTCATTTCCGCTTTTCATATTTTTGAATATGTTCTCACGGTGGACTAACAGTTGGGTTTGTGTACTTTTTCCGGGTACGAAACCGTGTTGTCCTATATTAAACAAATTATTTTTTATTAAATGTTTCATAATGTTTTTCTTCATTACCCTTTCATACACTTTCATAATATGTGATGTTAGACTCACAGGCCTATAATTACTTGCCTTTAGTCTTGATCCACTTTTGAAAGAGAGAGAGAGAGAGAGGTGCGCATTTTTAGGTTTCGTTTATCAGTGAGGCGAATTTTAAAAATAACCGTTATCATTAAATGGTCAAGCAAGATGGCGCGCACGGGATGGAGTATGCACAGCTATGGGGCGGGGAGAGAGGGGAGGATGTCACTTCGCTTGTTACTCTCGCTTTTCAACCAAGAGCGTGATGGTGTTACAAGTGTCAGATTATTTATTCATTTTATGAGCAAGAAATTGGAAACTAATGCCTTACCCATCCAGTAACGTGGAATAGGCAGATATGATGTTTATTTGTGTGTGTGTGTGTGTGTTTGTAACAATGAATTCCACTGTCATTAAAAAAGGAAATCGGCGGTTAGGCCTATGCGATGTGAATAGAATACTTCCAAGTCAATTGTATTATTTAGATACTGAACAAAGGGGAAAGATGCCAAGTATCATCGAAATCTTCCCCCTCTCCGTCAATGGTATTCACTGGAATCCGTTGAGGGAAAGAAAAGCAAGCCGAATGGAATCTCCTCTCCATCAAAGATAGGCCTATTCACTAAACACCGATCAAAAATTTAAAACGTATTTTCAAATATCTGCCGTTCTCCATCAAAAGCATTCATCACACACCAGTCGAAGGGAAAAACACACTTTAAGAAAATGCTTTCGTCTCTGTCAGATGAAAAAGAATGAGAACATTATGGAAGATACACTTTCTTTAGGTCACATGGGCAGGATGTATGTTCCACTTCTCCTGTGGGATACTTTTGAAAGGCATATCCTACCCATGTGAACTCTCTCAAGAGACTGATCGTTTCCAGCCCTGTGATTGGCTTATCAACAGCCAATCAGGAGCGTCGTCAAATGCACGGTTGATGTGAATCTACTGTAGTACGTATATTTAAGCAGTAATCGAAAGAGGTAAAAAAAAGCTGACGTTGTTCAAAGTGCAGTAACCTCCCCTACCTGCATCCCCTCGTCATCATGATTACTGTCGTTATCACTCATTCAGCATAGGTCTTGACCCCTGATTCAACAATTCCGCGATATTTACATTACTTTCTTGATACGTAAAGCTAATTATTTAAATTAGATTACAGTGAAGTCTGCTCATGGGTGATTTACTAATTAAAAAAAAAAAAAAAAACAGAGTATAGTCAGGCAGCGTTAAGGAAAACTGGTTATTTAAACAATTCGCGTTACCGATAAACAAAGCCTTAATATGCATATATATATATGTCTATAGAACATTTTCTGCTCAGAATGGATTTTTCTTTCATTTCACGAAATACTTGCATAAACTCGTGTTACACCCTGTATATGTACTACTTGTGTCTATGTATTTTCATTTATAAATATATATATATATATATATATATATATATTATATATATATATATATATATATATATATATATATATATATATATATATATATATATATATATATATAATGGTTTTTGCTACGAAGGAAAAAAGGAAAAGCTTTTCATATTTCCTTCGTGGCAAAAACCTTTATTTATACATAGCATCACGTTTTATATGCTTCGTGATCAAGTTATTCATATATATATATATATATATATATATATATATATATATATATATATATATATACATATACATACATATACATACAATGCCTCATTCATTGGGCGAAGACCCTCTCTTGTCAATTGAGAATGGAAATGATCAGTAAAAAAAAAAAAAAAAAAAAAAAAAAACTTGACAAAATAAAACCAAAAGAGATTCCAGTTAATAAGTAGCCAATTGGGATTTCTCCTACCACGATGAAGATAATGGCGGTATTGTGCTGGAGACAATGGCGAATTATCAGCTCCGAAGAGATCCCACAAAAAAAAAAAAAAAAAATGTCCCATATTTTTTCGCCTCTCCTTCTCTCAAGAGAGATGCCAATTACGCTGTGCCATTCTCTCTCTCTCTCTCTCTCTCTCTCTCTCTCTCTCTCTCTCTCTCTCTCTCTCTCTCTCTCAAATTAAAACTAGTGTGCTGACATAAATATACGTATAGCAGGAAACTGTTGCACATTGGGAGATTAATTTATAGTATTTTTTCATTGCGTAATGTGTATATATATATTTTTTGACGAATAGTTTTTTACAGCCAGATATCAAAGTTTGTTTATCGATAACTTTGACTCGTCATTTTGATCTGTTTACATATATATATATATATATATATATATATATATTATATATATATATATTCAGATACGAAAAATAGCATGGTGTTAACACACAAAACTATAGCTATATATTGCCTTTTGGTTAATATAGATTACTTCAAAAATACCTTTTCAGTAGTGTGATTCGTTAATGGATAAATTAAAATGTAAAAATAATAAACGATTACAATTGATATATCATATATATATATATATATTATTCTATAATCTATATATATAATTTAAATATATAATATATATATATATAATATATATATATTGAACTTACGAAATCACTTTCTCCTCCTTTCGTATCGTATATCGAGATAGGAACGTCAATTTAATCAGAAAATGAATGATCTTCTGGGCGTTCTCCAGTGATTGATATAAGATGTGACGGTGAAACCCTCCCCCCCCCCCCTCGCCACTTTTCTCTCTTCTCTCTCTCTCTCTCTCTCTCTCTCTCTCTCTCTCATCAGATTATCATTATGCCTCCATCCTGTCTGTAGAAAATAGAACATTAAAACGAATATAAAAAGAGAAATATAAAAAATAAAGAAAAATATTACTTCCCTTCTTCCCTTACTCTTCAACCCCTATCCTCCCCTCTCCCCTAGCTCCCTCATTCATCCCTCCCTTCCTCTCTCTCTCCCCTCCCCTTCCCCCTCCCGTCATGCGTCTTGGAGTCTCCACTGTCGAGACGAGGTGGACCACACAGGTGGTCGTTAATGGATTTTGATATCGAATTAGTACTAGGGTTTTTTTTTCCCTTCTTTCTTTTGTCGACGCATTGATTTTTATCTGAGCAAAGTGTCTTCTTGCGGTCTATGGATCAGATTTCCTCTCTCTCTCTCTCTCTCTCTCTCTCTCTCTCTCTCTCTCTCTCTCTCTTCTCAAGAAGTATCTTACCAGCCTGAGTAGAGCTTTGATTAGGCTCTGAGGTCTGGATTAAGTAATCCTTTATATAATAATAATAATAACTTTCTCTCTCTCTCTCTCTCTCTCTCTCTCTCTCTCTCTCTCTCTCTCTCTCTCTCTCGTTATTTCATCTATCGACGCGGCTTGGTCTAGCAGGGAATAAAAAAAAGAGTAAATGAGTTTAGGGGGAAAAATTGATTATGTCTTTTGGAAGCCTCGTAGCCAGCAATGATGCTGAAAGTGAAATAATGATTTTTTTTTATGAATAGGTAAATCGTCTTGCCGTTATATAGTTCGATTACGAAATTAAATGTAATTCCCGCGTATAATTAAATGTAACGTTAAGTATAATTCCCGTGTGTAATAAAGTTTAATATAATGTTCAGTTTCATTACCTTATGTATTTGAATATGTTAAATAATTCTCTTACGTAATTAAATTAATGTTAAATTAGTTCTTGGATGGAATTAAATATAATGTTGCTATCATTTAATCATTTTGTGCGTAAGAGAGAGAGAGAGAGAGAGAGAGAGAGAGAGAGAGAGAGAGAGAGAGAGAGAGAGAGAGAAGAAGAAGAAGAAGAAGAAGAGATTAGTGCTATCTTAAAATATAAAGAAACAGGAGGAATGTATTAAGTCTAAATGTTATGTTTACCATTCTTTAATCATTAAAAAAAATGAGCGGAAGAAATCCCATGACAAGAAAAATCGATTGACAATGAACTGGATATTGGGAAGGCGAGCTGGTGTCACGTGACCTGACAGCCGAGTAGCTATCATGGGGGTTCCTGGCGAGTCTCGAATCAGTTGTATTGTGCAACGTTGATCGGCCTGAAAGAGATGGTTAGATAGAGCAAGTTCGGGCGGATGTCCTGAGAGAGAGAGAGAGAGAGAGAGAGAGAGAGATTCGCAAGTTAGAACAAGATGCTCACTTGCATTTTGTGCTGTTACTTTTAGTCTTAATACATTGTAGAACTCGTTTTGTACCTTTGCGAGAGAGAGATTGATTCTCTCTTGCATCAGGAATTTTAGACCGATCAGTTGCTCATAATCATTGTAGTACATTGCAGAACTTGTTTTTTTTATCGTTGAGAGAGAGAGAGAGAGAGAGAGAGAGAGAGAGAGAGAGAGAGAGAGAGAGATACTCATATGCCAGAGCAAGATGCTCACTTGTATCTGGAAAATTAGACCTATGTTACTCCATAAGCCTAATACGTTGTAGAACTCGTTTCATATCGTTAAAAATCTTGTAAGCTAAACTTCGTAATTGTTCATCAGTGTTCATTGCAGTTTAGTCGTTTTATTACTAATATTAGTGATGTAAATTTATAAATTCACGTCATAAATTAGATAACTGGAACTTCAAAACTTGTTGGATGTGATAAGACTAAAAAGGCGTCGGCCGGCCTAGACTCGGTGCTTACCGCTTAGTGGCTTCTGGGGGAAGATGGAAACCGCATTATCATGGTTGTCTATTCATCATCATGGCTCTCAATCTGCTCCACCCATAGAAGATGGCAGGGGTTGCTAAGATCGTCCCTTCGTTGTGTAATATATATATAAATTGATACCAGCCATTAAGACCTAACCTAAGGGGAAAGTCAATGAAGACTCCGTAAATATGGAGACTACTACCGCGGACTTGTTCCCTCCAGTCTCCGACAGCCTTTTGTTTATGTTTTTGTTTGTTTATGTCTTTGGTTTGTCTGTGGTGTTTACAGTTTTTTTTTTTTTCTACGTTCATGCTCAAAGGGGGTGGTGCTGAACACACGGCGCCCGTTTTGAACGTAAACCGTGACAGTTACCGAACCAGAGGGGCGCGGTGTAATCTTCAGTTTTACCGAAAAAGAAGCCTTAACACATTTGTTCATTCTGCAACGTGAAAAACTGTACAGATTTATATTTTTTTACTTAAATATCCTTCGCCCGTTCCTCTCTTCAGTCTCTGTTCCTCCTTCCTTTCTTAATTTTCTTGTTATTTCATACTTACATCTCATTTTTCCCCCAAATCGTTGCTTATACCTTTTGCTCTGGTGATCCTTTCCGCATCTGGTTCGTTCTCACCCCACTTGTCTCTCCGATTTTCTCTCTGTGAGAGATTAGGCAATCTCTCCTCCTCCTCCTCCTCCTCCTCCTCCTCCTCCCCTCAATCTCGCTCATTAAGTGGGATTTTCTCCGTAAAGGCGAAATCTTCTGGCTTATGATTGAAAGTGGTATTAATGCTGCCTACTTCGTTTTCCCTTCTTTTTTTATTTATTTATTTTAGACGTTGGTCATTTTTAGCTTTAGTTGTCCTTTTCTCCGTCTTTCCGAGAGAGAGAGAGAGAGAGAGAGAGAGAGAGAGAGAGAGAGAGAGAGAGAGAGAGAGAGAGAGAGAGAGAGAGATTGCGGAGGCTGTGTTAATCCCCGCGTTTTCCAGGAAGCTGGTGAACATATAGTGGAATTATTAGTCAAACATTAGCCTTTAAGAAATGGTCGAATATTCTCTCAGATACATACACAGTAAGTAGAAGTATACCTATATATCTTAATACAGTACCGCATATCTTCATTTAGATCATCATCACCTTCTGGTGCATCGAATGACGGACATGTCGACATAAATAGCCTTTGAAATTTCATGGTATTGATAGATAACTCAAATCGTCAGTCCCAACTCCACCTATTTATTTACCCCGACACGGACGTCGTCTACTCCCACAAGTTAATCAGTTGCCTCAATCTAGGCCTATGAATACTAATTAAACCACGCCTGTATAATCGGCCTACGCCCTATTTACCTTATCTGCTCATTATCGTTCTTTGGCCGCCACAGAAAGTACGTGATTTTCTTATTAAACTTTCGTAATCCTAATAGGCCCATAACTTTTTCCCTTGTGGTAATTATTATATGGGTGTTGAATGGCGTATACGCCTACTCAACCGGTGGAGGTTGAGTGAGAGGTTTTCAGGTGTTGTCGGTTCTAGTAGGCCTAGTGCGCCGATTGGTGGCTGCGCTCAGGTCTTGCTGTTGGTTGGGTGTTTTGGTCAAGTTTTCTGCACATTTTCATTATTATATTATATTTTTTTTGTACTCGAGGCGTTTCGTCGAAGAATTGCTGTTAATTTGTTGAGAGAGAGAGAGAGAGAGAGAGAGAGAGAGAGAGAGAGAGAGAGAGAGAGAGAGAGAGGCTTTTTCCTGCACTGAATTCTCAACATGAGTTCACTCAACGGAATCACTTCCCGTTGCAACGCCGTGCAGTACATTCCACTCGTCGTATTTCCATTCGAGTAAGTATTTTTGTAAAATAAATTTTCGATATGAACGTCTTCCCATTGCGCATGCGCAGGCTCCCGAAGAAACCGCTTTTCTGATACGCGATACGCCAGTGAAGGCCTCGTCTGGCTGGCTCTCACAATACCTCCTTGCCCCTGCGTAAGGGGGAGGGGCTGTGATGATGCGGTTAGGGGCGTAGGTGCATGAAGGGGAGGGGGGAGACGTGGGTGTTTTTTTGGGGGGAGGGGGGCGGGGGAGGGGATGATTGTTGTTGGTGGTAATCTGAGGAGCTGTTTTAGTACTATGTCCCTTAATCCATCCTCGGACAGGTGGAAAGACGTAGAGCTTGCAAGAATCTCTCTCTCTCTCTCTCTCTCTCTCTCTCTCTCTCTCTCTCTCTCTCTCTCTCTCTCTCTCATGCCCTTCTTGTCTCTATGGTATCCAGCTGGGCAATGCATCCTGCACCGGAGGACATCCTTTCTCAAGATAATCTACTATCGATTAGGCCTCATTGACGTACCGATGTTATGTCATTTGATACTCGTTTTATTCTCCTGGAGATTTTCTTCTCAAAGTCTAGAATCTTCGAATCCGCAGAGGAATGATTGGGTTCGTGTATATAGAACCCAAATCGGTATCGAACTAAAATATTTTATGTGTAGTTGTTCCTCGTGTTACGAAGGGGAATATAAATTAGATCATTGCCTGGGCTGTTTGGTTTCTTAATGAAAATTAAAGTTACGGCAGCGAATTGTGAGTTTTCTTTTGTTGTGAAAGACTTGAAAGACTTAACCAGAAAACCGAGATGGACAAATAAGTTGTTATCGAGGAAAACTAGGCCAACGGTGACTGTTTTCCTTAGTTTTCATGGTCTGTTTGTACAGTAATTGCTAGAGAATGCATGATGCCTCTGTGCAAACGTTTGCAGGTTTAGGTTTTTATAGCACACGTATTTTAGCTTATGATTTGTATTTTTTTTTACGTCGGTAGACTTGGTTTCAACTTTAATATATACCAGATGAAACAAACTTTTTCCCCAGTGTGTTCAGCTAGTACTAGCTTCGACTAAGCGCCGAGGAAAGTGCTGCCTGTTTTTTTGTAGAGGAACTGAGTGGAATGTTGCGTGTTTATATCACTTGGCGTAGGTGATAGCTGATGAATATGTTAGGGGCCTTTGTCATCAGATATTCCCGCAATTTACAGGGGGACAGGTATACCCTAGGCCTAATTGGCCGCAAATGATCTAAGGCTATAGGCTCACCTGAGGGGTTTTCTTGTGGCCAAAAATGCATAATTGATTGTTGATCCCGTTAGAAAGACGTGAATAAACGGAAGAAAGTTAAGGAAGCGAGTCTTGGCTAATTGGGTGCCCCGTACGTTGCCAAATGATTATTGATGTTCTAGCGTTTGTGCTCTATAGGTGTTGAGTAATTTCTCGCAAGGAGTCTCAAAATTTCAGCTTCACTGAGTAGCCAGTTTGTCGAAGTCAAGCTGGCAATATTGTTATGAACTTTATGTAAACTTTACGTAACATTATGTACAGGATACTTACTTAAGACGAATGGGGATCTCCTTGGTAGTGTTTGTTGGTCTAATAAGCAAAAAAATCATGTTAAGACGCTGAATCACTGCTTTATCATGCGTCCCATTTCGATGTAGGTGGTTTGGCATCATCTTGAATTATTTTGCGGTTGCTGTTATTTAAGTCACAATCAAAATCTTACAGTTTCAAGTGGATAGCTTATAGCTTATGGAGTCCTCCTTAGACCTAGTCGCGTAGCATAGGCCGATGTCGTTAGCTTTGAATTCAGTCGAGGGAAGGCACAAGCGGAAGAAAGCAGGTTAAGAACAGGAGGAGAGAATAGGCAGATGATAATAATACTCGCTGGTTTTGTGGAAGAAAGCAGCTGAAGAACAGACGAGGAGAATGGGCAAACAATGTTTCTATTTTTGTCGCCAGGTAAATCTCGTGTTCGTTTGAGGAAAGAAACTCGTGTAGTTTTGTTTGACTCGGCGTCTTTAGCATTGTACGTTTTCATTGACATTCCTCAGTCACGTTGCGTTCGCGGGAGAGCTTTTAACGCCATTCTTGTGTGGAATGTCTCTCTCTCTCCAAAGCCAGGCCGTATATCGACTGGCAGGTGTACTACGCAAAGGCCACAGAGTGAGACTGCCTTGCACTGGGTTAAAGGGAAGGGAGTCCCGGCATCCCTAGCCCCTACTCCTCCCTCCCCCTCCCCCTCCCCCTTCCCCACTCTCGCTCCTATAAGTATAAGAGCGGGCTACAAAGAGAGAAACTGAAAGAGAGCGAGAGCGCGAGTCCATATTAGCTCAAAATATTGTAATATGCTGTTTTGAATTTTATTTAATTGTATTTTAACTTTGCATATTCTTTTGTGGCTTTTACACAAGGCGTTGGAATCTGGACTATCAGTGCACCTCACGTGAGCTCTGTAGGTATTACGTAAGGTTCTTCGCAGCGTCCCTTCGGCCCCCTAACTGGCAACCTCTCTTATACCTTTTACTATACCTCCCTCCATATTCTCTTTCTTCCGTATGCCTTTCCACCTTCGCTAGCAATTGTTTCACAATGCAACGTTGTGCTTTGAGGTTTTCCTCCTGTTACACTTTTTCAAAGCCTTCTTCCTGTCTACTACTTCCCTTTCAGCGCCGAATGACCTCCTAGGTCTCAGCGCTTGGCCCTTGACCTGAATTCTGTATTCCAATTTCAACTCCTAAAAGAGGAGAGTTGCCAGTTTCTTCTGAAAAAAGAATCCTAGTCGAGGGACTACGCCTTGGCCTCGAGTTCTCTCTCTCTCTCTCTTTCTTCTCTTCTCTCTCTCTCCTCTCTCTCTCTCGTCCTCTTCATCCCGTCTCTCTCTCTCTCTACTCTTCTCTCTCCTCCCTCTCTCGTCTTCTCCGTTCTCTCCCTCTCCTCTCCTTCTTCTCTCTTTTCGTTGTTAGAAGTTTGGCTTATTGGACGGCTCAGTTATTTCGGTACCAAATTTTTGTAGCCCGTTGCATATAAGATTGAGCGATGAAAACACGACGGACATTTTTTTTAATTAAACGCAAGCGACGTCTAATAGAGCCTGATGGGGAAGAAAGTTTTTTTTTTTTAATGAAAAATTATGTAGGAAGCAAAGTCACATCTGTGTGATGGGTTTTATGGCGATGATTTTGGTGGCACGAGAAAATGTATGTGTATACATATATAAATATATATATATATATATATATATATATATATATATATATATATATATATATATATTATATATATATATATGAATGAGTCATATCACATTACCGTGATTCATATACACGCATCGAGCTACAAATATCCTTTAATATCTAATTCGCTCTACCTACGAATTATTATATTTTCATAATATGTTTAACCGAAGGGGAAGGAATTTTTTAGTCAATAAGAGCCGCACAAATCTCTTATTGACTAAAAAAATTCCCCTCGGTTAAACATATATGAAAATATATTAATTCCGAGGTAGAGCGAATTAGATATGAAAGGACATTTGTAGCTCGAAGTTGTATGATATATCATTATTATATATATATATATATTATTATATTATATATATATATATGTGTGTGTGTGTGTGTGTGTGTGTGTGTGTGTGTGTGTGTGTGTGTGTGTGTGTGTGTGTATTATTAAACAAAATATACTGTTGCCTTTTGATGAGGTCTTTGAGTTATTCCAGCCCCCCTTGTTTTTTTTCGTTTTCTAAGTGCCTCCCCCGTACGTGGGTAGTGTCGTCAGTGCTCCTCATGCGGCGCACTGCAGGCATTACTTAGGTTCTTCGCATTGTCCCGTAGGCCGTTAGCTATTACTGGACCTCCGTTCATATTCTCTTTCTTCCATCTTACTTTCTACCCTTTCCTAACAATTGTGTCAGAGTGGAGTTGCGAGCTTTTTTTACTGTCGGTTTCCATTTCAGCGCTGAATGACCTGATTATACGTAGGTCCCGGCGCTTGGCCTTTTGGCGTTAATTCTGAATTCTGTTCTATTCGAGCCAAGTGCCACAAGTGAAGTAACTTTGCAATAAAAAATAAAAAAGGAAAATATGCCGCGAAGAGCGATTGAATCTGCGCAGCTCAGAAGATCGCGGGAGGAGCCTCCTCCTTCTGTAGTAAACGTCTGCTTCTCTGGACGTACCTCGTACCTCGTTCGTTAATCTCCGATGCCCTTTCAGCGAAGATGTACACAGCGGGAGTTCAAAGAGTTCAGCGTGAATGCGGGATAAGTTGAAGGCGATATGCACGTATACTCTCCATCGTCGGGGTTCGCCAGAGGCTTCGTTCGCGTGGGAAAGTGTGGAAATTGGACTTGAAGTGGCGGTGATTTCTTATTTCAGTGTCTTTGATAGGTGACGTTCTGGGCATAACAACGGTGGTATTCAAGGATGATTTCGCAAGGCAAGGGGGTGGTGGTTTTGGAAGTGTGGTTTCTGACGCTTTCAGTGCCAAAGTTTGCCTTGTATGGCTAGGAGATAATATCAGCCATACATCCATATAATGGACGTTGAGTCGAAAGATCTTGCAGAAACTCTGTTGTTTATTTTTCTTTCGTGGCTTTTATACCTTTATTTATGGATTTATCCCGTTCCAAACTTTCGTGATTCAGTTATACATACACTTATATTATATATATATATATATATATATATATATATATATATATATATATATATATATATATATATATATATATATATGTGTGTGTGTGTGTGTGGTGTGTGTGTGTGTGTGTATATATGTCATATATATCATATATATATATATATATATATATACAATATATTATATATATATGTATATATATATATATATATATATATATATATGTATATATATATATATGTAGGAGGACAAGGTGTCCAAAGGCCTGGCCAGCCACGACGTTGTTCCACTGTGGCTTCGTGGCGTCGCCTTTATTTATACATTCATCACGTTCCATATCTTCGTGATTCAGTTATAAATAATGCATGATGAGAAAATCGACCTTCCTGAACACGCACCTTCATCCACCACCATCAGAACAGGCATCGCAGAGAGACCGACCGCCTGGTAACCAGAACAGTCTTGACTATTCAAGAGGCAAATTCCTCTCTAGAAATTCACACAACGATTCCCGAGGCGTTAAATGCCGGATGAATTATGAAAGTTGGGGGGGGGGGGGGGGGGGGGGGGGGGGGGGGGGGGGGTTGGGGGGGGGGGGGGGGGGGGGGGGGGGGGGGGGGGGGGGGGGGGGTTGGGGTTTGGAGCGGGTTTGAGACGGAGCAGCAGTAACGTAGGAACAGCTGGGCGTTGCTTTTGCATGATGCTGATGCCAGAGAGATTTGATGATGTGCTTCCAGTCCCTGCAGATGAAATGTCAAAGCACTCGGCCCGTTTCTTCTGTGGGTTCGGACCTTGGAGGAGGAATAAGGATCGAACCTCCCCAACTCCCCCCGGCTTTATATTGCTTTGTAGTGGGTCTTGAGATCTCTCGTTAGTTCGTTTTGTTTAAGTGGGGTTTTGTGTATTCTTGATGTAGTTTTTAGTGTTGCATTCGTATGGAGAAAAGCTTGAAGTTTAGGATTTACTTATCGACATTTGCAGAACTGAAAACAGTTATATATATGGGGTATATATATATATATATATATATATATATATATATATATATATATATATATATATATATATATATATAGTGTGTGTGTGTGTATAACTGAATCACGAAAGTTTGGAACGTGATAAATGCATAAATAACGGTATAAAGCCACTTTCTTTCTTAGCTTATACCTATATATATATATATAATATATATATATAGATATATATATATATATATATATAATAATATATAATATAAATATATATATTATGTATGTATGTATGTATGTGTTTTTTTCAAGCCTTTAGGATACTCTACGAGGTGTATGAAGAAACTAATTCTGATGAGTGGTTATGGCTCATAGCATATAACATTGACCCGGCAACCTTTGCCAATAATCCTACGTTTGCATCGATTCTCCTTTTCTTGTAATTAACCGTCGAAACTGCCGATTATCGCGGCTAATTGAGGATATGGTTTGAGTTAATTCCCCTTTTTTCTGTCTCGGGATAATTGCAACTGCAATAGTGGTGTTCGGTAACCGCCAGGAGATCATTGGTTTTTTTTTTTTTGCCCCGACATGTGTTCATGTATGCAAATTTGATCGATACTACGGTAGTACGTCAGTCGATTGCGAATTAAATGTGGAGTCATATTGGAGGGTTGACTAGCCCTGTAAGTGCTGCTCGTGAGTCACGCGGTTTTAATGACTATTTAGACGTGGGAATGACTACTGTCTTTGTCTATGGCCCTCGAATTGGGGAAAAATGAGTGCATGTTTAGAAAGGCAAAAATTGCGGATGTCGACTTTGGTTAAGACATTCAAATTGGGAAGAACAAAGATAGATAAGTTTTAAAAAGCTAAAATTGGGGCTGGCCCCCAAATTGGGAACAGCGACTACATAACATATTCAGGCACTTTAGAATAGGGGATAACTTTGTGTTGGCGTTTTTTCAAAACTGGAAATACTGACATCCTTTTCATGGCTATCAAAATTGAGAATATGTTCGTCATCGTTGCTTTCAAAATTGGCAAAAATCACTGTTTTTCATTTTTTATTTATAATAAGTTTGATTTGTTTAAATGGACCTTGAAATTGGGAATTACAGTGTCATGTTCATTATCCTCAAAAGGGAGTCATATCCTTTAGCTTTCCTGTTACACATTTCAAACCTACCCTACTACATCCAATAAACTTTTCCAAGCGCTGGAAGTGAAACCTCAATAGGTCCCAGTGCTTGGCCTCTGACCTATAAACTTTAAAGTATTCCATTCTTATACTCCTGTGAGTCATAGTTTTAGCTCTGGAGAGGAGTAAGATTAGATCTGGTGACTTGCTGTCCGTCAGTGGAATGGGTTAACCATTATCCAGGGAGATTGAAGACCAACTGCGGCCTGTCCGTTTGAAGTCCCCCTCCCCCCTTACCCCCTCCCCCCCCTCCCCCCGCCCCCGCCCCCCTCCCCCCGCCCCGCCCCGCCCCATATCGATCTTCTCAAACCCCCTTTTAAATGTCGCCAGGTGGATGATGTAAAGACTGTGGGCTCTAGTCGAAGTCTCCCCCTTGGGAGGGTCAGTGCCGTCAGTGCACCTCACGTGGTGCACTGTAGGCGTTACTTAAGGGCCCTCCCTGCAACCCCTTATCATTCCTTTGACTGTACCTCCGTTCGTTTTTCTCTTTGTTCTATCTGACTTTCCGCCTTCTCTAACAATTGCTTCACCGTGCAACTGCGAACGATGTTTTCCGCCTGTCCAACTTTTCTTACCTTTTACTGCCAGTTTCCCTTTCAGCGCTGAATGACCTCGTAAGTCCAAGCGCTTGGCCATTTGCCTATATATTCTGTATATTCTGTAGTCGACTACAGCAGCAGCTGAAGTAGCAGCGGCAATGGCAACGCAGGTAAAGTCGTTATCGACTCGTCTAAATTTATTTATTGATCGTCCTCCGACGACTCACGACCCATTCGGTGAAAGAGTGCTTGTCTGTAGGGGGAGGGGGGAGGTGTAAGGTTTGGAATGACCGTAGTAGAGACTAGGGAAAGAGATGCAATAGTAGGGGGGGAGGAGGACGGGAGGGGAAATGGTTGACGAAGGGGTTGGATTCTAGATGACTGGAAATGGGGTGGTGGTGGTGGTATAGTGAGCGAGGTTGATTGGTGGCTTTTATGAAAAGGGGGTTGTTGTGACGAGGTTGGTTGATTTTTCAAGAAGAGGAAGAAGTGGGATTAATTCCCTAGAAAAAAATGATTAAATCGGCCTTTTTTTTTTTTTTTTTTTTTAGCTGTTCCTGCAAAGGGTTTGCAACTGCAGAAAATGCATCTTCGCGGCTTTTAATTTGAGTGTCGGTATTAATAGGGATTTTGTGTGTGTGTGTGTGTGTGGTGTGTGTTATCCAAATGCCGTGGTCCCCCTGAAAGTCCTTTTGGGTGTAATGGTGTGATGTGTTATCCAAATGCCGTGGCCCCTCTGAAAGTCCTTTTGGGTGTAATGGTGGGTGCGTATCGATTCAGAAAGCGCATGTTTTATCGATTGATTTCAGGGGTGACTTGTGACGTTATTGAACGGAAGCGTAATTAAAAATTCTCGTGTGTTTGTTAGTTTTTATGAGTCCTGCTGCCTGGAAAGTATTGTTAGAAGTTTTCTGTTTTTTTATTGTTATTCACAATATTAATATCAATGGTAATTTTACAATTTTAAATTAAATTTTCGCGTTATTTCTTTATTTAATTAGTGGCTACTGCGTTGGTATTACTAGAAGTTCCCCTTTTAGTTTTTTACTTTTATTTGTAATCAGAATGAACATTTTCTTTTGGTAATTTTTTTGTATTTTCGAAATTCCACTTGTATGCTCTGTGACTTAAAGCAGCTAAATGCGTTGTGGCTTAGAGAAACTAAATGCTTTGTGGCTTAGAGCAGCTGTATTGATTATTTAGAGATTTATAACTTGACATCAACAAGGGTCATAAGATCGTTGACCCAATAACTTCAGGAAGCAAGATTTATTTCAACGATTTTCTGTAAAAATTCATTTTGCAATATACTGTGTAACTTGAAAATTCTTCTTCTTCTTCTTCTTCTTCTCTCTCTCTCTCTCTCTCTCTCTCTCTCTCTCTCTCTTCTCTCTCTCTCTCGTCACTTCAAAGATCTGAGGCCCTCAATTTCCATAACCCTGCAACCGCTCTTAAACTGCACGGGCGGGCACGCCCTTACCTCCTCCTCCTCCTCCTCCTCCTCCTCCTCTTGAATCACAAGATCCAGGGGAGTTGGATAGGGGAGAGAGAGAGAGAGAAAGAGAGAGGCATTTTAAGGTAACTTAGGGTGGTCCTGATGCCGAAATTAAAAAAAAAAATGGCAGCAATTCCTCCTCCTCCTCCTCCTCCTCCTCCTCCTCGCTGAAAAGACTCTAAGACCTCCCATGATGCCCAAGAATAGAGTGTTGAAGGCTAGATCTATCCAGGCCTTTGAAGGCTGCTTATGGTGGTATTAATACCCTTGCCTACCCCACCCCCTATCCTTGCCTACCCTCCCCTTTCAGCCATCGTTACCCGGAACTGTATTCACCGTTGCTCTTTGGTTCGGTTCTCTATAGAGGTTTACTTCATTGCAGAATTTTTAAATTATTCAAGATTTTTTCTCAATAATGAAATCCGTTTAGTCACTTACACCGTCAGTGTTTTAATTTGAGATTCGTGTGACTGAAGAATCGTGAATAATTGACTTATATTCTTGTCGTGTTACGGGATTTTTAAGAATTGGTTTCACTGTAAATTTTGTGAGTTGGAAAATTTTCTGATATATTTGATTGGTTTGCAAATGAAAGCAAGGCAGTTCATTGATTTAATAAATCTAAATTTGGTGTTTTAGCTTTTAAATCAATATTTAGGGGCGTTTCAAGTCTTTATTATGAAAATTTATATAATTTGTGATATTTTGTCAAAAGTGTGATATAAATGTGTATATACTCTAAATATTTTTTTCTTGAAAGAGAAAATTATTATAATTAGTCAAAATCTAACTATTTTTCCTTGAAAGAGAAGTTTTTTTTATATTTTGTCAGGGTTTTAACATAACTGTGTATATATTTAAATATTTTTCTTTGAAAGAGAATTTTTTTTTTTATATTTTTCAAAGTTTTAGCATAACTGTGTATAGTATTTAAAATATTTTTCTTGAAAGGAGAATTTTTTTTTTCAAAGTTTAACATTTTAAATGTGTATAATTCTTGAATATTTATTTCTTGAGAGAGCGAAAATTAATACACGTATTTCCCCTCTAGCTATTGCCTGCCGTGCAATATCTTTACTTTGAAAAGAACAATTTTTGAGAGAGTGAAAGAAAAAAATTTTTTTTCGATTCCATTTTCATGAGAGATTACATTAACTTTTTCTGTTTGCATTTTTTTGTTTTGTTTTGTTTTGTAAGACTTACAGTATCTGAAAATAGGATTTTCTCCTTTTCCAAAAAAGGTGCATTTTGTTCTCGTTTTTTTTACCATTGACCTTATTTTTTTAGAAAAAAAAAGAAAAAAAGGACTTCCAACATTCGAAGGCCATTTCTTTTCGTTTATAGTTTTTTTTTTAAATAAAATACTTCCCAGAGCCATATTTTTTTTTATGAAGAAGGTAATGTAAAACAAGATTCTCTTTTTTATTACTTTCTTTTATTATTATTATTATTATTATTATTATTATTATTCCTTATTATTATTATTATTATTATTATTATTATTATTATTATTAATTCAGAAGATGGACTCTATTAAATTTCTATAAAAGAAAACTACTGAAATGGCTTTGTCAGTCCGTCCGCGTTGCTTCTGTCCGCCCTCAGATCTTGTAAACTACTGAGGCTTGAGGGCTGCTAATTGGTATGTTGATCATCCAACCTCCAATCATCAAACATACCAAATTGCAGCCCTCTACTCTCGGTAGTTTTTATTTAATTCAAGGTTGAATTTAGCCATGATCTTGCGTATGGCTGCGCGACAACACAGACCACCACGGGCGGCTGAGAGTTTCATACAGCATTATACGCTTTACAGAAAACTCGATTGCCCCTAGGAAACTTCGGCGCATTTTTTACTTCTTTTTTTACACAACGTTAACCCCCTCCCCCCTTCATCTTTAGTTACTGTCGTCAGCAAATGTCTTTTGTTAAAACTTAATCATGCTTCTTCGACCACAGTGATTTTTAGTTAGCGTGTCTACCCCACATCACAATGCGTAAAGAGAGAATGTTAGTTCGCTCACACACGGAAGAATAATATGTTTGGACCTAATGTATTTTGAAAGCTCTGGATGTAATATATATTTTCAAGCTCGTATTTTTGTACTGCATTCTATTTTGAGTGTTGTTCCAGTACCACTTTAAGGGTTAAGATCTCAATTCAATTGTGTGGCTGAATAATTGATAGTATTGACTGTTATTCAGAAGGTGAAACATTTTCATATAGTACAACCCCACCACAAGGGACATATTAACTTGAAATTCCAGCTTCCAAAGAATGTTAATGGTGTTCATTTGAAAGCAGTAACAGAAGGTAATAAGAAATACAGAAAGAAGAGATCACTTGTTTAAAAAATTAATTAGATTAATAAATAAGAATATTTAAGTAAAGTATGAAAATTCTGTTGTCTGGTTGAATTATTGATAATAATACTGTTATTATTATTATTATTATTATTATTATTATTATTATTATTATTATTATTATTATTATTAGCTCTTATACAGTCCTCATTCGACTGGGTGTGGTATTATTATTATTATTATTATTATTATTATTATTATTATTATTATTATTATGTGATGGAAGAAGAAGACCTTCATGAATACAGGTTTTACTTAAAAACAATGTCTATTTCAGCCGCTTTTATTTTGTATATAGAAGTTTCTCTATTCTTCTTATTACTGACTTTTCTTCTGTTCTCAAGTTGACAAATAACACGTTTTTAACGCGAATCCCCCATTTGGCGATTTTGACAGCCAGCATGAGTACAGAAGAAAAGTCAGTAATAAGAAGAATAGAGAAACTTCCATACAAAATAAACGCGGCTGAAATAACCATTATTTTCAGTAAAACCTGTATTATTATTATTATTATTATTATTATTATTATTATTATTATTATTATTATTATTATTATTATTATTATTATTAAGTTAACCATAAAGCCAGTAATATTGTGAGTCCAATGTATAATTGATTTCTTCATTGGACTATCAATACTACTGGGACAGGGCCACAGTACAGTGGCTAAATCACAAATTACGCCGCCGTATCTGGTCTTTTATTACGCTACTGCCCTTCACTTTCGGGTGCTCTACGAAATTGCAACCCATTTGCGCTGCTCTAAACCAGCGCTCACAAATGGAGTCTCTCTCTCGATATATATTGGTGGAACTGAGTGCTAAGTCAATATTGATATGAAGCACGGTTACTTATCGTGGCATTGTTCCTCACACCGTTGGACTGTGGAACGCGTCTCCCTGGGGAATTTTGAGCAATTTGGACATCAGAAGTTCAAGCTAGATGCAACGGATTACTGTCCTGAAAGTAGTACTTTAATCATTTATATTTTTACTGATTTATTTTTAAAAATTATTGATTTATTTATTATTTTTTTAATGAAATAACTAACCTCGTTTTTTTCTATATTTCTGCCATCCTCTGTCACTTTTTGGAGCTTGAATTTCAAGTCAGTGGCCCCTGTGGTGGGCTTGTTCCATACGAATTGGGTTCAAGTTCTGAATATAATAATAATAATAATAATAATAATAATAATAATAATAATAATAATAATAATATAATAATAATAATAATAATAGTAGTAGTAGTATGACAATAATAATATAATAATAATAATAATAATAATAATATATTACTCTGAATTTAGTGACTGGATAAATTGTACCAAAAGCATATATCCGATATATATATATATATATATATATATATATATATATATATCTATATATATATATATATTATATACGTATACCGTTAGATTATTTTCTGGTTTTCAATACTCGTCTCTCTAATTTTTTTTTTTTTTTTTACTAGAACAACATTCTGAATTTAGTTTTTGGGTTTTTGGGAGTGGGTTCCTCTCTCTCTCTCTCTCTCTCTCTCTCTCTCTCTTCTCTCTCTCTCTCTCTCTCTCCACTGTCCACTCCCTTTGCAACATACTATCAGCAAAAGCGTCCGTCCGCCGACTTCTGGATGGCTGCGTGGAAATCAAACATATCGATTTTCCCTTTTCGCAAACGTTTTGGTTTCACTTTGTGCATTCTGGTCATTCCCCTTTCTTTCCCCTTTCCCCTCTACCTCCCCTCCCCTCCCCTTCCCAACCCCTTCCTTCTCCTCCTCCTCCCCCCCTCCTTTCCCCCTCCTTTAGTTTTCCCTTTTAAAATACCCCTTCCTCCCCATATAGTCGAAATAAAAATCCACTCGCCACCCACTTGTAGAAATGCTTGCCAAATTTCCGCCCCCGTCCGCCTCTCTCTCTCTCTCTCTCTCTCTTCCTCCTCCTCTCCTCTCTCCTCTCTCTCCTCTCTCTCTCTCCAAAATCCCCTTTGTTTACTCCTCCCGTGGTCGAAATAAAAAATGCCATTGTTAACTTCCCTTGTTGCAAATGCTTTCTGAAATTCCGCCCCCCGTCCGCCTCTCTCCTCTCTCTCTTCCTCATCTCTCATCACTCTCTCTCTCTCTCTATCACCAATCCATCCCTCATCTCCTCCCCCTTCACCCCTTCCCCTCCCCCCACCCCTCCCCCTCCCCTTGTTTTGTAGCCACTTTTAGATCTGCGGCAGTCTTGGTTTCGAGCAGTCGTTCGTATATACGCCACGGTCCGTTGCAAAGCTAGAGTTGCGTATTGATTGTTGCAAAGGACGAGGGTAGTAGTTAGTGATGCACAACACGCCACTATAGCCCTGAGGTAGGGAGAGGGGGGATTTGGAAAGAGGGGTGGGTGGGGGAGAGGGTGGAAGGAGAAGGAAAGGGGAAAGAGAGGAAGAGCGAGGGTAGATAAGGGGAATATTGGTGAATAGAATGAGAGGAACCTTACAGACCTACAGCGGCGGAGATGGCGGTAGTTGAAACATAAGTGCTGTTGCGGTTCGTGAGAGAGAGAGAGAGAGAGAGAGCGAGAGAGAGAGAGAGAGAGAATAAAAAAGAAAGAAAAAACAATACCAGAGACAGGATAGTATAACTTGTAAATGGCTTCACCCCAGTTCCGTTAGGATGGTGGTACTCATTTTGAGGGAGCAGTGAACACGCGTCTAGTGTTTCTCTCTCTCTCTCTCTCTCTCTCTCTCTCTCTCCTCTCTTCTCTCTCCACACACACATTATAGCTGCGACCTGCAAGCAATTGTCGACGAATACCTAGGTAACTAATTAACTGGTTAGGTTAGCAGATATATTGGACGAGAGAGAGAGAGAGAGAGAGAGAGAGAGAGAGAGAGAGAGAGAACACATGGGAAGAGGGGAAACGGACAGTGGGCGAAGAGAAGAAAGATAAGAGGGAGAAAGAGCAGGGGGAGATAAAAGGGGAAGAAACAATAGCCTCTGATGGAATAGTATATTATATTATAATAATGTAAAAGTAATTGGGAGTCAGTGCAGCTACTTTTGAAAAATGCCGAGAGGGAAAATCGGAAAAAGTCTTCTCCATTGAGGAAATGAAGGGATCAAGCAAAACAATGAAAGTCGATTATCACGCCGAATCGCAGAGAGAGAGACAGAGAGAGAGACCGAGAGAGAGAGAGAGAGATGAGAGAGAGAGAGAGAGAGAGAGTAGGGGCTGATACTGGGAGGCGAAGATAGGAATCTATTTTGGTTCTTCATTTCTTTAGGGATAATGATTAATTTTATGTATATATATAATATATATATATATATATATATATGTATATGTATATATATATATATATAAAGATTGCACGTCGAATTAGCCAGAACTTTCGGTCTAGCAACACCCTTATTGTAAGGCTCGTGCTAGACGAAAGTTCTTGCTATCTCGCTTTTAAATTTTTCTTCGTGGCAAAAAACCTTTATTTATACATGCTCGTTTTTATATACTTCGTGATCAAGTCTGGATATTTGTATAGTGTGTATGTTTATATATTTGATGTATAGTCTGTCTATATTTATATATATGTGTGATAGTGGAATATGTAGCATGTATATATGTATATATAGTGATGTATATATATATCGATAGTAGGGGTATACTATATATATATATATATATATATTAATCTTATATGTATATAGCTTATATATAATAGTATAGATAGTAGATACCCATATATAGTATATATCCATATATATATATATATTATATGCTTATAGTACATGGTAATTACCGATCCATATCATACCTCAACGAAATACGTTGAAAACCACCCCCCCCCCCCCCCCCCTATTCGTAGCAAAACGCAAAACAGCTACAAAACATCGAACGACGAACCTTTCGTCGTCACCACCACCACGAAGCCACCACATCTCTTTTGAATAAATCATCATCACCTCCAACATACACAGAAGCGTTGCGCCGAAAATGGTGGTCGGGCCAGAGAGAGAGAGAGAGAGAGAGAGAGAGAGAGAGAGAGAGAGAGAGATTCCGCCACCTCCGTAAAAATTTGCCTTTTGTTCCGTGAGAAATTCTTCGAATTAGTATGATTTTGTCCAGCTTATTTGTGTGTCTTTGCATCGTCCTTCTCATTCCTTTTGCTGTATCTCCGTTCATATTCTCTTTCTTCCGTCTGACTTTCTGCACTCTCTAACTTTTGTTTCCGTAGGGGCTAGTGAGCATTGCCGTCCGTGCACCTCACGTGGTGCACCGTAGGCGTTATCGTCGGCCCCTAGCTGTAACCTCTTTTATTCCTTTTACTGTGCCTCCGCTCATATTCTCTTCCTTCCGTCTGGTTTTCCAGTATCTCATAATAATTGTTTCGAAGCGCCCGAGGTTTATCTACCTGTTATACCTTACAAACCTCCGTCACTCTCGGTTTCCCTTTCAGCGCTGAATGACCTCATGGGTCCCAGAGCTTGGCCTTTGGCCTGAATTCTACATTCTCTTCTCTTCTATGAGGTGTTTGTGCATTTCTTCATTCATTCATTCAGGGCTCGTGAAATGTCGGTGGCGTTTCGTGGCAGCGGGAAAGCTGTCCACATACCGTTTGTTTGTTTGTGTGTGTGTGTCTTTCAGGAAAGAGAGGTTATGTTTGGGATCTTTCAAATGGATGAAAATTAATAGAGAGAGAGAGAGAGAGAGAGAGAGAGAGAGAGAGAGAGAATTCAATGTATAGACACTGAAAAATTTAACGTAACGAAATAATAGGGGAGAGAGAGAGAGAGAGAGAGAATTCAGTGTATTGACACTGAAAAATTTGATGTAGCAACAAAAAATAAGAGAGAGAGAGAGAGAGAGAGAGAGAGAGAGAGAGGAAGAGAGAGAGAGAGAAAAAAAAATTCAGTGTATAGACACTGAAAATTTGATGTACAACTAAAAATGAGAGAGAGAGAGAGAGAGAGAGAGAGAGATTGAAAATAAGAATTAAAACAGTTGTATAGACATTGTAGATATCAGTATAACAACAAGAGACAGAGAGAGAGAGAGAGAGAGAGAGAGGAGAGAAGAGAGAGGGGGGGGGGGGCCAATAAAGAAGCCCGGATGATACGCAAGCGTCCAAGGTGACTCGTATCATTGAAATTCCCAGAGGTCAGCGCAGGAAGAGCACGTCCTTAGAGGACCGTCGCTGGATGTGGACATAAAACTAACGATCCATTCATTTTATTGGCGGTCAGTAAGAAAGGCATGTGAAGTCCATCCCCCTCCTCCTCCTCCTCCCCCCTCCTCCTCCCCCTCCCTCCTCCTCCGCCTCCTCCTCCTCCTCCTCCTCTCTCTCGTGCAAGTGGCATGACCTCTTGTCGTTGTGAGGCCATATCGATATAAACCATCAGTCAGTCGATCTTAATGCTTCATTCTTCCTTTTTTTTTTTTTTTTTTTTTTTTTTTTTGTACGAGAAAGGAATCCGCCAATAGTTATTCGAATACATATTTTTTTTTAATGGATGTTTATGAGACGTTAGTTTAAGTGGTCTTATGCTTGCACGGGCTCTTTGTTTTTGTTTACCGATATTGTAAAGTTTCCATTATTATGTCATCTTAAATGACAGTGAGTAGAGACTGAAAAATTATGTTATTTCGTACACTACTTGACTTAAACGCCTAATAAAAATCATAGAATTTTTTATACGGAGAATAGTTGCTTTACCGTCCTGACTTTGTAGTGTTCGAATTTTCGTAAATATTTCTTACAAAAAGAAGAAGAAAAAAAACCATTGCGGTATAGTGCGTAGTTGTCACGTCTGTAATTATCACGGACATTCAGATTGCCGAAAGTAGTAGGGGTAATTTTACAACAATTCAAGGGGGGCGGTTGGGTTGTGGGCTTGGGGTGGGGGGGGGGTGGATTTAAATAGGATGACGATTCCCACGAGACGCCGTTCAAGTATAGCCTTGACAGGAGCAATCAAATGTACGTGCCCGCGGACAAAAGAAGCGGCGCCACGATTAATTTGGTAGGAGGGTATAG